>NC_052957.1:34776184-35121184 GCF_013358895.1 Oreochromis aureus
CCTTTTCTCTCTCAAACTGCCATTTTCCACTCACTCAGACAAATCATGCAGAGTCACTCAAATCAAATACTGACAGCATTCACACAGTTAAAATCACACAAAATACGCTTTCATACGAGTATTTTGGACATGCCTTCCATGATCAGAAAGAGCAAGTCAAAAGAAAAGAAAAAGAAACTGAAACCTCTCATCATCCTCGCAGCTTCTCCCCACACACATAACTGAAAAATAAAAACACACCAACATTTATGGCTCACGAAATATACATCTATCAAAATTCAGTCATTTACTATGCATCCACACTAATATATTCACACTGTATTTACACTCTCATAATAAGCTCTTATATACAGGCATTTAGCAAAAAAGCTCTCAGTCCTCTCAAAATTGAAACCACCCTCTCTGCGCGTCACTGCTGCTCATTTGCATTTACACACACAATCAGTGCACTTCCGGCTGTGCATGACTGACACAGAGACTGATCCTACTCATAGATCTCATATTTTATATTACAGACGTCTTAAATTACAACTGCACAGATTTTTTTAGGCCTTGTCGCTCCTACAAATTTCGAAAATTTACCATAACCCGACTCGAACGGGCAAACCTCAGGTTTTTTGCAATCAATTCACCAGACCAGACTCGAACTGCTCTGTCCAGATTTCTAGCCCTAACTTAATTTACCGGTAGCCAAAAAGCGCAAGAATAGGGGACTTGAACCCTAGCTTATCTCAGGATGCCCTGTACCCCACGGTCAAGCCAAACCGAGCTAACCCTACTGGCGGTAGGTCAACAATGCGCGTCCGCATCGAGGAGGGATCGCAAGCGTCCGGGCTATCGCTTCTTAACAGACGCCGCTGTCGTCCTAGACAAATTTAGAATAATTTGAAACAACAATCTACACCCAACACAGGATTAAGATTGAGGACAACCCTCAACAGTTTTAGAGATTCCCCAGTCCTCTTCGGATGTTGCCCGAAACTATCCCTAGTCATCGCTAGGTGAAGGATAGATTTCTCTATCCAGCAGGGGCGTCACCTCCGAGAAAGTTCTTAAGGTTGCATAACCAATGGGACTTGAACCCACACGATAACCAAATTCCCTATCATTCTAAAGTTCACTTCGCAGTCCAACTGCTTTAATTCTCTTTTCATTCCTTTATTCTCATTACTCAGTACTGTCACTTATACTTCATTATCATTACTTCAACCGTAAACTTCATCAAAATTTACCAAAATTAAAAACAGACATTTACCAGTAATTCCAGTGAGTAGACTTTAATTTGACATGCCCAATGTGACACCTTTGGAAATATATTTCAACAGGCAGTGTCTTACCTTTAAATGCCCCGGGAATGCCTGCTCACTTTCACCACTGATTACCGTCTGCCCGTCCAATTACCACGGACCCCGGATCTCACCAAAACCCCAACATTCCCTCTCTCTCACCGGAACGAGCCCCCAAATGTTAGGGTTCAATGTTGAGAGAAGAATCCATAAAAACCACAGATCCAGGCGTGTGCAATTTAGACGGCATTTTAATGAACACATGTGTGAGTTCAACAACCCAATCAGTGTTGAACTGAACTTACAATCATGAGACAAGGTTCTATATGGGTACAATAACAAATCCCCCTCTTTTACAAAAATAGACAATAGTACAGCTTACGTCAATCCAAACCACAAAATGTTCCCTGACCTTTAACATTGCTCTAAAAAACATTGTCTTCGGGTCGGTGCTTCCCCTCTTCGCTGTCGCTCGTCTGGTGCACTTCCTCTAAGTACGTCGGCACACTTCTGCATTTCTGTGTGTATGTGTCTGCAGTGTATGCTACGTACGTGTCATGACCTCTCACTATTTGTCTGTGTGTACGTGCAGAGTTTGCATCTGCTTTCTGAACCTTAGTTGACCTCAACTTAAGCAACCAACCAGGCTAAGGCCATCCTGTGTGTAATGATCTTGACTTATATGTGAAATATATAAACAACTGTTTCAATCTACCACAACTGCTTAAGGCTTAATCCGCAATAAATGCATACTAAACACCCTTGCACTTAAACTTCTGGCTTCAGTTTCACTTCTGCAAAACATGCTCTGCAGACGCGTTTTGTTTCCTGTCTCATTTTGGCACAGAGAGTATTGTCCTGTCTCTGCCCTCTACACAGAGAGATCATAAAAGCATTAATAACATTTAAATTATAGATTCAACAGAACCATTTAAAATGGTTCTTCTTTGGACCTGTAATAAAGGCTATAACCATATATTTGAACATCTGAATGCATCTAACTGCAACCTCACTATTAATACTGAAATGTTAATGATGATTATAAAAATAGCAGCAACTAATAGCAGGACAATATTTCTATTCCTTCCCTGTGTGCTCATGTGCCTCATGTAGAACAGAAGTGGGTAAATCAGATGGACAACAAAAGGGAAAAGGTGGAACTGACAAACTAAGAGAGAAAAAGAAAAAAGAAAGTAGAAACAGATGTGGCAAAATGTATCAAATTAACTGCACTGTCAGCAGTAGTACCATCACCCTCTGCTTGCCCACCACCACTATATCTGGTTGGTTAGCCATCACCAGTTTGTCTGTAACTGGAAGTCCCACAGTCATTCTCAGTCATTCTCCACCACCCTAGGGGGCGTCTCCCATTTTGACCTCGGGACTTCCAGGCCATACTCAGCACAGATGTTCCTGTATGCCAGCCATTTAGTTATGATGTTAGCCATTCTGGGTGTGTCTTGTCCATTAGCAGTTAGCTCATTTGTGCTGCTAGTCACTCATGCAGTGCAGTTAGCTTCTATAGCCAGTATGTGAGGATTATGTCAGGGCCAGGTGCTGTCCAGCAATCTGAAACTTTCCATTTTACCTCATGCAGACAGTTTAAGGACAATCAACAGTGTGGCCCATGGGCCAGTTAGAGATGGTAGAAATAGAAGGGTTGCTGTAAGAGGAGAAGCAGGAGTTAATGAAACCACAGTGGATATAACCCACAGGAAAAGAGAAAAAAAAGTGAAGCATGGCTCAGATATTCAGGTGTGGAGGTGTTTGCTTCCCTGGAGCTGTGCAAGAATTCATAGTGCAGCAGGATAATGAGCCCCAAAGCTTTAAAGAAAATGCTCCATTAAAAAAAACAAATAAAACATAGAGAGTGTACACAACACGTTGTGTAGAAGGTTTCTCTGCATAAAGATGGTAAAAAGAAGACCACAAAAAGTAGGCTACTGTTTTGGTTGCCATGCATTTGAGTTTTTTAATGATATCCAATGAAGGCAAAGCCCTCCCTGCTGCCTCTGTGACAGCAAGACCGAGCTGCAGATGAAATAAAGCCAGGGGAAATTTGGCAGAGCTGTATTTGCCAAACCCCTCAGCCGTGAGAGCTGAATGTGGAGTACTGTTGTTTTACTGTCGACTAATTAGCCTGTTTCCTGTGTGTGTGTGTGTGTGTGTTTTACTATAACTGTGTATATTTGTAGCTCTCTTTCATGTCTCCTAACGTACCTGTTATTAATCTGTTGGACACGTCATACAACAATCAGAAATCATAAGTGAGCGAGGTACTCTTTGTGAGGTAATTTGTAAATCTTCATCATGCTGAAGACGACATGAAACAACAGTTCAGTTTTATTTTCTGCAGCCCCAGATCACAGCATCAGGTGCCTTTATACTGTAAGGTAGAGCCCACAATATGGTTTGCATGTGCCTGATAAATAACACTTATAGTGCAGCAGTGAGTAGTCAGAACTATTATTTCATTTACAATGAAAATTCGTTCTGCAACCAATTTTCTCCCCTCAGTCCTGGTAAAACTGACGATTCTCTAATTTCAAATATCTGCTAGAAACCTTGGTATCATTTATGACTAACAATGAATTCTCTCAGCCCTCCATAGCTCTTCTCCAATTAGTGCAGTACAAAAACTAGCCTGTGGTCACATTTTGCACCTATTCTTGCTTCACAGGCTCCCAGTGAAATTCAGAGTCCACTTTAAAATTCTGCTATGAACACATGAAGCTCTACGTGGACAGACTCCTGCTTATACAGCAGAGCTTCTAACACCTCATCAGTGCAGCGGGCCTTTCTAATCATTTAACCAGGGTCTAACTGTCCTTCGCTCTGAGGTTGTGGAATAGCTCTCCACAGTCAGTCAGGTTGCCTGACTCTGTTATTTGTTCTAAACTCTCCTTTTTATAGGTTAGCTGAGAAACACAAATAACCACATTCATGATACGTTTCCTGTTACACACCTGATGTGTGGTGTATAGTTGGCAGTGTGTTGTCTCAAAGCTGACACAGAGACATCTGCACAGAGCGTCGTGGTCACTGCTGACACAAGCATAGCCTCAGGTGTCCAAGCTTCCACAGCCTCAGAGTGGGCCTCCGGCCTACAAGCTGCCACTGTATGAGTGTGGACTGTTCCTTAGTAAGAGCAGCTGTCACATCCAATATAAAATCAGCAGGATGGCAATGACTATGACTCAGCTTAGATTGAATATCATGAACATGTTATGAACTTTACACAGAGCCCATGGTTTCTCTTTTTGATGTCACACCTGTTGAGCTGACTGTAGGACATTGCTAAGTTAAATTGTGTTTTAGTTCAAATGCAGCAGAGATCTGTAACATGTGAGAAGCATTCAGAGCTGATAGTAACATCAGTAAAGTTATGGGAATACTTGTGTCTGCTGGTGGAAAACTGAACTGCTTTGACTGAACGGCCCATGAAACATGCAGCGGTGTGATTGTCAGCCATGTTTACATTAGTGGTTTCCATGCCTACAGAGGAAACAAGCTGTGAGTCACTCTCATGTGCTGACAGACTGCTGTTATATAAAGTCTTGAGAATTGAGGTGCAGTTGTAATGAGTTTGTAGCTGTAAGTGCAGCAAAGGATCAGACTATAAACAGATGATGATTACACATGTGTGAGTGCTGCTCACTGCTGTTACTGCTGTTTGGAAACATGCCTTTGAAAGAGAATACATGATTTCAGACGATATGCATCACTGTCTGTGGGCCAGCGCTGTTAAAATAACAACCTGCTTGTGACAGGCTAATCATCAGCATCTCCACCACACCAGATCAACTACACCTGCCTTATTAGTGAGTCACTGATGTGCTACAAAGAAGCAATGAGATGTCAGGCATTATTCAGAACCACATTATATAAATTCCAATTCAGTCCTGAGAAAATTCCTAACACAAAAAACAAACAGGTGACAACTGAAAGGAAGACTAAACAAAGGAAACTCAAACCCTGACAGTGAGGAGATCAGATGGCTTCGCTGTGCTGCCTTTGTTTGGGTCTGCACTCACGGAGGAAAGAACCCTTACTGCAGGCTGCATTTGGATAGTCCTCAGACTAAAGTCGAGCTGGTGTAAAATGCAGGCAAATCCAAGCTCATGCTGTTCTCTAACAGCAAAGCTTTAACATCTGATCTTCCAAAAATGAAAGCTGATAAAGGAGCTATCAAACAGTTAAGAACGGAGACATTATAAACGACACAAATGTGACACCAAAGTTTCTTTCAACTACACTTGAATTCTGCGACTTTTTACCTTGAATACATTAGTCGCTGTGTGTCCATGAGCCGCCTCCCTCTCTTCCTCATCTCATAGACAAAATTACGCAGTATGACCTTGGCCCTCATAGTATTATATGTACAGTCTGTTTTCTCCCAATACATACTGTACAACACACCAGCTTTTCTGTCTACATTATCTTCATCATTTAGACAGAAAAGCTTCTTTTTCCTGGTATAGCTGGTGGTTTCTGACAGCAGAAAACACACAGTCAGTGTGAATACTCCCACACTGGCACTGAGATCTATTTGGTGTTGGACCCTGAGCTTTGACTGGTATGAGCTGCAGGTTTTTGTTCATTTGTTAGTTGTGTGTGGCATTTGTGTTTTGATTTGTTTCTGTTTATGCTGCTCTCTCAGCTCGGTCACTGTTGAAGAAGTTTTTCATCTCTATTGAGACCGTTACAGTTATAGATACTTTGTATTTGTCTTTTTTGAATTGTAACAAAAAATATTACACAAATAAAACAGGCACAATGTTTCATTAGCAACAGTAACAGCATATAGGTTCCACATAAAAGTGTGATATCACTAACACTATCAACGCTTATGTCAATGAACAAACCAGAGACCTCACATTTATTTGGTCTGGTACCTTTACTCAGATTTTATGGAAAGATATCACAAGTTTCATCTCTAACAGCATCTTATCAAAATTTGTACGTTTTTACCAAAACGTGTTATTTGGTTATACTGACTTTAGTGAGAATGACTCATTAATCTGATTTTACTCCACATCCATAAATGTAAGATCTCCACTTTCAGGAAAGAAACAGAACTCTATGTGACTACAATTTGTTCATCTCCCAACACAAAAGCATTAAAAACCATTAATATTTGTCATATTTTTAATGTCTTTATTTAATTATTCAATGTCTCTGTCGCCTTTTCCCCTTTTTAACCTGCATCTCTATCCTATTTGTTTAATTATACATACTGTTCCACTGTATTATAATTTTGCACTACAGTAGTACGACGTGTTCTTCATGTATTATGTTTGTTGTTAAAGCTTCTTTTGAAATAAAGTTGGAAAAAAAAAGAGCCAAACGGTACGTCATCCACGTGACGTATAATGGATGCGACGGGTCAAACTACCCAGAGGCCTCGCGTGTGTGACGTATAATTCAGTCACCGGGCTGCGAGGACTTTCGGGTCAGCTCGGAGGGTTTGTGCAGCACAGGTTATCATGGCCCTGAGGACAGTTCGGCTGCTTATCCCGGCGAGAGCAGCTGCTTTCAGAGTAGTCACCGCGGCGCACAAGGTAAGGACCCGCGGTGTGCCGGGTTTCTGTCCGGCTCGGCTCCACTCTGATTCACAAGGGCAAGCTATCTTAGTTTAGCTGCCCCCTTAGCCGCCACCATCACCGCCCTTCACTCACAGGCGGCAGGCTTGGTTTTAATGTTGACAAACAACAGTTAGTGCGGTCAGCTCCGTGAGAAGGTTCACTAACACGCACCTCTGTCCCGTGCACCTGTGGTCGTGTCGTCCTGGTCCTGCCTCTATTTAAAAATAGAACAAGACAACGTACCAGCCCGAGTGCATTTAGTTGCAGACAGAATATAAAACACATCGTCACTTTGAACTCACCACATGCAGACAGGAGGTGGATGCTGCTGCACCACACTTTAGAAGAATCTGCCGTTTTTAGAAAAATAAGTGGAAATTAAGCTGTGTAAAGATGGCTTACGTGTTAGTTGTGCTTATATCGGTTGAATAAATGCATTGTGGTTATTTAAAAGTCTGTGATGGATGTAAAGAATTAATTAAAGATGACTCGTCCTGGGTTTTTAGAAATGCACCTGCCAGGAATGAGTACTGATGTAATCTGACTGGAATCACTTAAACAGCTTTCCTAACTAAATACAATATAACAGGAAAATGTATCAAAAAAATATACATTTAATGAATGATTAATCCTGTAATTGTTATTAATAAGATGACAGCATTCCCTCATTTATTTGCACCTGTGTCCTTTCTGCTCGGTGTGACAGCCTTTGCTGTTGCAGTCACTGATTTCTCATCTCGCCGTTTTCACCGTGAGTGCAGATACACACACGCTGCTAACCACAGACAAGTGAAATATTAACTGAGATGATGACAACATGTTATGTTAATGCAAGTTCAGTTAAAATCTTCCCAACAACTGTTACCCCAAACATAACACGAGAGGGATCTCAGGCTCCAGCTCACAGTTTGTGTAGCAATAATGTTGTTAGCTTCCTCCATGCTATGTTTCATTGTCCTGCTATCAGCAGATGGTCTCCTGACACCTGGTGGAATAAACACAGAACTACATGGAACTGATCAACTCATTGATCGCATGTTACTATACCTAATCCAGTTTTTACAGTCAGGTTTGCACTGCAGCGTGTGAACATTGAGGGGTGGGGATGGGGGCGGGGTTATATCAGGGTAGTAGCTGTACACATGTTTGGTTATATCAGGGTCCTTAAAAATGTTTTAATTAAAAATATAATGTTGACATATTAAAGCACTTTTTGTAACATATTTACTTTTGATGTGTACATGTTGTATTCTTTCATTGTGTGTGGACACTTACTGACTCACACAAACCGATGTATAGAATAATGGTTATGGCTAAAACTATGAGTTTTATTATGAGTTTAACAACTGGATGGATGGTTTTGATTGCACTCACAGTAACAAACTCAGTTATTGTTGAATGCAGCGTGAGGCACAAACACATAGCAGAGAATATCCAACAGAGTTTTCCTTGTTCATTTGAATAATTAGCAAACCCATCTTATCATTTAGAGGTTTATTCATTGATTTTTGATGCTCCAGGCCAGCGTTCATACAAGCTCAGTGAGAAGCCTGCGATATGGCTGGTGGGCCTACGCTCTGGGGGAGAGGACCACGCCACGGTTAAAGCAGTACAGCAAAATCATCTCTGTGGATGGCAACCTGGCCTCGGGGAAAGGAGCGCTGGCCCAGAAACTGGCCGACAAACTGGGTAATTATCTAATCACAGGGATTCTTTCACACCACAGTGCACTCAGTGAGTGATTCCTGCTTTTACCACACTCCACTGTATTAGAGGAAGTGATACGCAGCTTTAGACTGAGTGGGTACATGGTGCTTGGAGTTTATGATGCAGAAAACAGCTTCTACTTGTTTGTGCACAGGGATGCTGTACATGCCTGAGCCTGACACTTTCTACCTGGACAAGATGACCGGGGAGAAGGAGCCGCTCCCCGTCGACTTTAATGGGATGTGCAGCCTGGAAAAGTTCTACACAGACCCCAAAGCTGCAGATGGAAACAGCTACAGGCTGCAGCTGTGGATGTACAACATGAGGCTGCTCCAGTATTCTGACGCCATCGAACACCTGCTGACCACAGGTATCTCCGACTCAGCAGTGTGGTTGATGCATCCGTATGGCAGTGATCTTCATCCTGGGCTTTTGTTTTCTAGGTCAGGGAGTGATCCTGGAGCGCTCCCCCTTCAGTGATGTGGTCTTCCTGGAGGCCATGTTCAAACAGGGCTACATTAGGAAGGAGTGTAAGTGCTTCTGCATCACTAACAGCAGGGAGGGAGACAATTAAAATACATACAGATAATCAGCAGCATCTCCCCACTTTTCACCTGATGGTGATGATGTGTGTGACCTGTGGCTTTGCAGGTGTGCAGCACTACAGCGAGATCAAAAACATTAGCATCTGTGAGTTCCTGCCTCCACACCTCGTCATCTATGTGGACCTGCCAGCTGAGGAGGTGCAGAAGAAGCTGAAGCAGAGCGCCAAGGTAGAGGCACATGTTCTGCTAAACCACGGGAGACACTTGTCTTTGCAGGATATCGTCTCAGTGTTTCATTAGAACAGCAGAAAATAAAAAGAAAACCACCTCATAGTATTGATCATAGGTGAGTTATGTTTTAAATATGTTTATTCTCAGTCCTACCTTCAAAATGTGCCTCTGCCATATCTGAAGAGCATCGAGGATGGCTACAAGAAGACTTTTCTCCCCAAAATCAGGTAAGATTGTTACACATGCTGTTAGATATCTGACCAGAGTCTTTATATAATGATGGACAATGGCTTCAAGGCAGATGGTTAACTACATGAAAACATTATCAGTTAGTATAGTTTACCTCACAACTGCTCTTCATCCTTATGTGCAGTTTACATACAGACGAGTGTTTCTTTGACAGGCGTAGTCTTCTGACTAAAACGTCATTTAGTTTAAGTCGTAATTTAGACACTAAATTCTTTCGTTTTGGTTGAATAATTACCATAAAAGTATATTAGACCAAATCCAAAGGTGACTCAGTTGACCCAAATGTAACATTTAAAAGAAATGCTTCTGGCAATCTGTCCAAAATTCAGTTTTTGGGTTGTTTTTTTGTGTGTGTGTGTTCAAAAAAGATTCAAGATTCAAGCTTGAATATTAGGTGGAAATATTAGGGGACGAGAGGAGGACCCCTGTAGTCAAAGGTCTCCTCGTCATGGTTTTTGAGTTTAGTAGTGATTTATGACAGTTTGCTGATATTCCAGTAATATAGCCTCAGTACATAAGTGCCAACATTAGTTAGACTGTTTTGAAGGGTTTATAACTGAGAAATGATCATTATTATTGTTATTACTGTCACCAAAGCTGGAAGCAGGGAGGCATTAGTGGATACAATTTCACTGTAATGTGTGAACGACCCAGAATGTTTTCTGTGTAACACCACCCCACCTCCCCCCACCTCCACTTTTCCTTTTCAGTGAGACGTCAGAGCTGCTGGCTTATGATGCAACCCAGGCTCAAGATGTTGAAAGGGTAAGATTAAACTGCAGATGTCATCTTCACCTCCAAACCAAACAAACACAGTGTCTTATGCCTCCCACGATGTCCACAGGTGGCAGAAGATATTGAATATTTGAAGTTTGAAAAGGGGCCGTGGGTGGAGCAGGATGATGTCAGCTACCACCACATGAGGATGCTGTGAGTTTTAGGATGTATTTTACACACAGTTTCACACTGAAATGCAAATATGTGAGCTTTCTACCCTTTTCTGCATTTCGCAGTGTGGAAGATAAACAGAGGGTGGCAACCCTGACCCACATACCCAGGTTCCTGCCAGAGATAACCATCGGAGCCCACGACTACGATCAAAAATACTACGCCTATAAGTCGGTATGTACGCATGTCACATTAGCTGCATGGAACAGGACCGCACTGAGCTGGTGCTGTCTCTGTATAGACATCTGTCTACAGAGAGATCACATTAACAAGATTTTCACCAAACCTAATCTGTCCATTGACCTTGGGGTCAAGACCACTGAGGTTCAGAGTCATCAAAGATTAGTAGTAGATGCAGCTGTGGCATCAATTTGAATCCCCTACTTCTCCTCGTTCCCCAGTTATTACATTCACGCACTTAGGTGTCCACACCAGACGTTTCCCTGGCTCTTATTTTGAAGTCAGTCACAGTGGAAAAGTACGACTATATCTGTGCAGCCATTAAGAACAGGCCAGCCCGCTGAGGTAAAGCCTGTATGTAGAAAACACTGACATCACAGAACCACCCGTGCAGAGCTGATGGGTGTTTTTGCCTGTAATGTGACACACACACACACACACACACACACACACTCGCTGCTCTCTGTGGTTTCCTTGAAAACCATTCATTGACAGCTGGGAGCAGCAGAGTGCACAGAAACACAAAGTGTGCCACAAAGGCAGGAGAAAAAAGACCCTGAGCCACCAAGAGGGGATGCATTCAGCATATCTGCAGGCTTCAAGGATACAGACGATGTGTTTGGAGATCACAGCGCTGTACGTTTCACCAAAGGTGCGTGGAAGCATTTTACATTTGAACAGTGTGCTGCGGCCGTTCCCCGTCTGACAGCATCTTTAGTCTCCGTGTGTTGGATGGAGTCTGACTTGACCTCGTTGTTGAGCACTTTATTACAGCCTGTGTAACCGTATCGAGGCTGGTGCCTCGGTATAAATCCCCCTCGTTCTGTTTATACCGAACTCTCTAAGCTTTCCAGTGCAGCTCTGTCAACATGATGGAGCTCATTTCCTTCTGCTGAATTATTGACCCGCTCGTAGTTACTCGATGGCAAATGCCAGATGTGGAATATTCTACGAGGTTGTTTGTATCATCGGTCTTGTGGGGAAACATTTGGGTCTGACCTTTTCTCTTTATTGACTGGTGACGTATTCGCCTCCCACTGCTGCAGGAATCAGGCTCCATAACGCTGCAGCGGGCTGTAACCTGACATTTTGTTGTGAGCCCAGATCTTAGAGGAGAGAAAGAGAAGGGTGACACATACTGGAATAATCTCCTCCAGTTTACAAATGAAGCCTCGGAAGGACATTTGGATCCTGTCTGAATATGACTTCCACTGAAGGAATGTTGTCCTAGAGGCAGCTCAGCGAAGCTGAGAAACTCTGACACAAACTATTATCATCATTATTATTATTATTATTATTATTATTGTCATCATTATTATTATTATTATTATTATTATTGTCATCATTATTATTATCATTGTCATTATTATTATTGTCATCATTATTATTATCTGCACTGGTTAAATGCACTCCTGTGTTTGTTGTTGTTGGTCCTTGTAGATCCCTGGGAAGAAGTACGCCCGTGGATATAACGCTGATGTTGGAGATAAATACATCTGGCTGAAGTGAACTTTCCACTCTCATCATCGAATCAGCCCACTGAGCTCATTGTCTTCTAATGTACATCCCAAAAATATGTATGTATTAAAATAATAGATTCTGACTGAGTGGCTCCTGTCCTGTCTCTGTGTGTAATGGACTATTGGCAAAGACATTTTCTTATATGAGGTAATGACAGTGAGTTACTGTTGGGTTACTGGGCCACGATGGACCCCAGTAGTTTCTATATGTTCAGGCTGTGGCCAGCCTAAAGGCTTTTGCTTCAATATTTCCTCCTCTGTGTGTGTTTTACCCAGCAGCACTTTATATTCATGCTGCTGTTGAGTGGCGTGAGCAGCAGGAGGCACTTGTGAGCTCTCAATAAACAACAGTTAATGGAGTGTAGGTACTGAATTATTCACTGGAACAGGGTCACATTAAAGGCCAAAACAGTTTCAGCGTCCAAGCTGACGTTCCACAGGAACGGCCTGAGGAGAAGCATTTCTGCCTCCAAATCTGGGGCGATGGCAAGTGAGCAGTCGGAAAAAACTGAACAATGAAATTGTTTTCCTTACAAGATCTCAAAAAGATGAAGAAACTGTATTTTTGAGACTATTTCCATTTTTAAAATTCAAAAACTGTTCATCAAAACAAACATAAAACATACCTCCCACAAAATGAGCCGTCTCAGAGGCTGCTTCCCCTCTCTGGTGACCTTTCCCATGCCCCCATTACATGTACTGGATTTGCTTTACTGTGTAAATGTTGCAGTCTTAGTCAAAGGTGGTTTAATGTGTTGTCTATAATCCAGTACCTTTAAGAATAGTTTTCTTAATTTGATAAAGTCAGGCACACAGCAGAAAGCTCCTGGGTTAGAATCCACTCTGTCTGTGGCCTTTTTGTGTGGAGCTTACATGCTGTGTGTGTGTGTGTGTGTGTGTGTGTGTGTGTGTGTGTGTGTGTGTGTGTGTGTGTGTGTGTGTTTTTCCCTCCCCTCAGACACCACCCAAAGGGAGTCCAGAGAGTTAAATATCATCTTCACCTGTTTGTTTTGCTTGCATGGCAGGAGCTCTCCATCATCAAAGTTTTTATTGCTAACGTGCTAAATGAGTTATTGAAGGTTTCTACCATCACACATGCTGCCAAGGTGGTTAGTAACAGGCCCTGGTGTCTGGCTGCAGTATAGTCCCGCTTACATGTAAGCTGATGGGATCTGGTCAAACTAATAAACTCATATTTTCTTATCAAGTTGATTTGAGTTGAAGGAAACACCTTCACATATGTCGTATGGATTTTAATTACCAACTTAAAATTGAGGCGTATACAGTCCTTGGTCAGCACACTAGTCTCCATCAGCTCGACAGGCTGAACACTTACTGGTGTCTATTTTTAGATTTCACTAGTCGAGCACTGCTTGGCTTGCTTTCCCTTAATGCCTTAATGCTAAAAAACTCAATTGTTATTTACGTCTATTTTTTGACATAAAGTCTACATTTTGTTTTGTCACTACAGTAATGAATTTTTAAAATTTGTCCAAATGGGGTTGAAAAAGTTTTTCTTAGACTAAAAGTCTAAAAGTCTGCAGATGAAATGCGTCGTCTCAAGCCCATCTATCAAAAACACGATGACAATTTTGGGAGGAAAAAGTTTTCGACTGCAGTTACATGGAGATCTAAAACTGAGTGTTTGCGTACCATAAGAAGCTTTTGAACTTGGCTGATTGGAAGGAAGCAGAGCCCCAACAGGACAACTGTCAAGTGAAAGAATAGACAGTTCCTTTAAGAAGAAAATCAAACAGTGTGTGAACGATGTTGCTTGTTCCCAGTAAGCTGTGTATGAAATTGTCAGTAAGCACAAACAAAATGGGAAGGTTGTAAAGAGAAAACATATAAGTGGAAGATGTCAAAGTGCCAGGACAGAATACTGAACGCAGATTGTCTTGAAAATAGAAATTCACAACAAACCAATGAAGCATGTCTGGAGGAGGTCAGGATAGCGGGACAGCGGCGAGCATCTACAGCCATGTGTGAAACTCTACAGAGGCTCAGTCGCGGTTTGGGGCTCTGTGTGGTTGGGGGAGCATGTCAAACTGAACTGGCACAAGTGTTGGATTGACAATGGCTTCATTTTTCAGCATGGCTCTGACTCCAAACACTGACGATGCAGTAAAACCTGGGTATCAAAACCCAAAATACACACACAACAACACTATCAGCTTGACCTGGCCTGCAGTTTCAGGCTGCTGTGATCATTCCAAATACAGATGTTTTATTATCGTATAATAAAAACTTTGTTTTTGCTTATGTTTGCACATGTTTCTATAAATCACTTGACTGGTTTCCCTTTTCCCAGTATAGTGAGAGGATGCACTGTAACTGCACTGTAAGCATGAATGTCACTTCCCAGATACCAATCCAAAGATGGCCTCCTTGTTGAAGTTGGAACCATGTTTGTTTTTTTCACCAGACTCAAGACTACCCAACTGTAATATGATACTTTAGTTACACTAAAAGACAAAGTAAAGACACAGCTACCTGCTGAACAGTCCTATATTTACAGCTACAAACACGTTTCCATTTATAAAAATGTAAACTGTCCAGCAGGACTAGGCCACAGGAGCTGGAAACAGCTTGTGAATGTCTTCCCTGCTTCATTAGTTATTCCATTTTTAATTGGTGGAGCATAAAATTACCAGTATCTCAAAAGCTAACAGCCCCGTAGTGAAATGCATCACATAGTCAACTGGCCCCGTGTGGCTGATTACAAGACTTCTAAAGCTGTTAAATGGCTTGCACGGCTAGAACCACAGTGCCACTTCTCAGTAGTTCAGCTGATTAAATCTACCAGCAGCAGATGTAGTTTTGGAACAAGCTCCCCGCAGTAATACTGCAGTTTTTCTGTCTTACTACTCAAAATGTTTGGCTCAGCTCAAAGCCAGATTATGTATAGTTTAGATAAATAACAATGAAGTTCAAACATCATTCATGTAGAACATAATTTAAGAAGGTTTTTATTTTGTATTATTTGATTCTATGAGCTAACTTTGAGTAGCAGTGGTGCAGCCACTCTCACTTCTAATTCCTGTATATCCAATGTGGATTTTATCCTATGGATGAATCACCTCCAGCATTATGTGCGCTGACACAGGACAAAGGAAGAGCAGGAAGAGGAAGAAATAAAATATTTAAATAAAAGGTTGCTGATATACCACGTGGCAGAAAAGGATTGGGAAGCCAACAAAACAGGTGAAGGCTGGACGAATGGTGGCAACATCTATGAATTTGAAGAAAGAGATACAACAAGCAGTAGCAGCGCAACAGCAGCCAAAGCCACCAGCTGAGCCGCCTCCAAGCCAGTCTGTCATGCATCGACAGCAAATATCACAGCGAGGAATACGGACCAGAAAGGAGCTCTCCAGCCTTAAGGAACATGTACACTAACTGTAATGCATGAGAGTGTCCAAGAGGACAAAGAGACACCCAGCACTGGATGGGACAACCTAGAGTGGGACCACAGCAGGAACCAAACAAACACGCCCAAACGCATGTTGCAGCTCTTGCGACTCCTGATTATGCTGAATTATTTTAGTTGGATGTTTCTGAAGAAGGTGGTGATGTAAATGCTGTCCTTTTTCAGGAAAAGGAGGGAGGATGACAAACACTGATGAACTACACATAGAGACCAGACAACATGGAGAAAACAGCAATATTCAAGAAGAAACAGTCTCCAGCATTTAGATGCAGCCACACATCACCTATGGGACAGAAAGGATCGACAGCTGGAAAAACCTTCAAAGAGCATGAGCTGCATGACTGTGCCGAGGTGGCCGGGAAGGAAATGTGACTGAGACGGGAACACTGGGAGGAGTATGTAAAGTAACCTCTCAGGCCAAAGACAAGAAACCTGCCAGAGCTTCATCTGAGTCATGCCAAGGAGCGAAGGATGAAAAGGAATCCGTCCAAGAGTCTCGAGATACTGAAAAAATAATAAAATAAATGAGTAAACATTGTAGAGCTCAATTTTGATAGTCTATTTAAAACCTAATAGCTTATTTTTAAAGCCTGGATAATAGAAACTGTGAAAAACACATGTGAATTCAAGTGATAGACTTTAATGATAACAAACACAAAACAAAAAACCAACAACGTTTAATCTTTTGTTAGTCTAAGAAGAGTCAATACACACAAAAAAACCTGAACCGAAAAGTGGTTTGAGATTTTCGATCGTGGCTCAAGAGTTGGCAGTTCGTCTTGTAATCGGAAGGTTGCCGGTTCGAGCCCCGGCTCCGACAGTCTCGGTCGCTGTGTCTTTGGGCAAGACACTTCACCCGTTGCCTGCTGGTTGTAACCCAGGTCCTAAAATCATCTCAAACAAAAAAAGAAGAAAAAGTAAAAAATGTTATGTTCATTGTTTCTGTTCTTACAGTCCTTGTTTAATGAAAGTGAAACAAGATCAGTATATTTATTTAAACAAAAAAGGGACACAGATTTATATATTTGTTTTGGTTGAACAAGGGTTAAGTTTCTCCGGGGGTTGATGAGCTCTGATGAGAGCCTGTTTTACTCCAGTCCTCGCGTGTCAGCCAATCGGTGAAGCTCTAGGCAGCTCGTCCCTCCTTAGTACCAGCTCCCAAGTTTTCAGTCTCTTGCTTCTACAGCCGAACAGAGCACACGGGCTAAAACTTTGTTATCAGTAAGCTGGAGAAATTAATCTCTAACAAGTTTTAAAAAACCGTTTAAACTGATATTGTTCACAAAGTATGGTTTTGCACTTGTTGTCGTAGAGGGCAGAGCGAAAACGGAGTTTACCAAGCTGTGGCGTCACATAAACGCTGAGCATCCACTCGACAGCGGTAAGCTAAATGTGGCTAATCAGACACGTGATGTGCGGAGTGTGGGTACAGTTGTTGGGTGTCTCTGAAACGCACTGTTGGCATGCTAGTTAGATCGTTAACCAAGTCATTAACCTGGGAAAAGCTGTAAATGTTTAAAGCAGCTGAAAATAAGTTTATGAGAGGCAGTTTATGAGAGAGATAATTGTAAGCAGACTTTATGCTGCTTCCTGCTTAATTTTTTGATGTCAGTCAGTTGTCAGTTTACAATGCTCAGTATTGAATACTTGGAGGTAATTTTTAGTGTATTTCCACTTGTACTAGTAGGCCTATGGTACAAGCGGGATTAAGCACACCTATTTTAATACTTCTATTCGTAGACTGAGTCCTTGTGTTTACATGTTATTGAAATTGATTATTTGCACTTTGTTCAGTTCTGATAAGCGTTTGTGTATTGCTCCATTTCCTAAAAGGGGTAATATACTTATTTATTTGTGATTATATATATGCAGTGAGTTTATACCTAATGGATGCAATGAATGTTTACCATGGAAGTGAATTATATGGCGACTATAATTCCTGAATGTTTGAAGCCTTGTAGATAATCTTTAACATTGCTGCAGGTTACAACTAAATTTTGAATACTGATACTGTGAACTTTGAACCTTGATATTTTAATGTTGTACAACATGACTGAACTGATGACTGAGTTGATAGCTGATAGAATAGAATAGAATAGAATTCAACTTTATTGTCATTGCACATGCACAGGTACAGGGCAACGAAATGCAGTTTGCATCCATCCAGAAAGTGCTTTAGCCGTGATATAGATATATTACAATATAAATTAGCAATAATAGAGATGTGTAAGTATATTATCTGAATCTGAATAGTAATTACTGCACTGTGACACTACTTTAGTTTAATTTGTGAGAGTTATGCTTAAATGGTTCGTGACATATATTTGACCATTGTTTATAGGTCAGGTTTTTATATGGGACGAATCCAAAGACCAGGTCAGCGTTTCCAGATCCCAGTGTATTCCAGTGTTCACTGGACGGTGAGCCAACCCAAGATCCTAGGGCCTGATATACATACACACGTTGATGGACTACAATCCTCTACTGTACAAGTAGTACGGTAGGACAGACAATTACACACACACACTCCTCATTGGAAGGACTCTATTGCAATACACCCGTTTGTCATGGGCCCCACCGGTACCATTTGGACTTAAAAAAGACTAATTGTTTAGTTGTGCACAATTTTATTTTATTCTATTTTTTTGCTACTTTGGGGGAAATTTTTATACTTGAAGTTCTGTTAAAACCTCTTGTAATACTGTGTTGTTTACAAAATTCTTTTAAAAGGCTTAACATCACTAAAGTAGTTTATGGTATTATATGAATTAGACATTAGAATCCCAGTCCTAGAGTGACGTGCAGCTTTTAGATGCATCCCTACTCCAACACAGCTGAATCAAATAGTTGATTACCAATTCGGCATGCCATCAAGTCTGGCAAAGGCCTGATAACGAGCCATTCATTTGATTCTTAGGTGTGCTGGAACAAGGACGCATCTAAAAGCTGCAGGGCAGTACCTCGAGATTACTGGGATACCAATGACATTAGACAGAGGTAGGTGACGTGCAGCCTGCATGGTGATAAAATAATAAAGATTATGAACTGGTCCAACACCTCTCAGATACTGTGGAGGAAAAGACTCTTAGATTTCCTGCCTCAGATGTGGTCAGGTACCTGAGATTACTGGTACCAGTGACTTTAACAGTGCATTGGTCGAACCTCAGGTAACCGTGTGGTTAAGATGATTTCTGAATATTGATCTTGAATTAACAAAGATTTTGAAACATTGTTATTATTGAAGTTCTAAGAGGTGTGTCTGAAGAACATGTAGCTTTGGGAGACACATTTGTCTTTTCTCTCATAAAAACCCAACACAATGCTCAGATTCAGACTCAGAAACAAGCAGCATCTGAAGACGTCTGCAGTAAAGTTCTAGCAGAGGGAGGAACCAGTGTGTTCGGTCATATCCATGAATTCATGACTTTAAAGTATTTATCACAGTATTAAAAACAACCTTCATATTCACAGTTAAGCTTGTCCAGTTACTTTCGATCCTCTGAAATTGTGGGATCGTGTATAAAAATGGCTGAAATTCCTTAAAACTTAATGCAATTTATTTATTGACTTAACTGTATGACACCCATCACACTGTATGACACGAGCTGTTCAAATCAGTATAAAATCAGTGCTCCGGATCTTAATGCGAAGAGGTGTTTGAAATCAGAGACATGGCTAGACAACAACATTTAGTGTTTATGGCCACCGCTCCTTTTTGATTGGCTCTGGCGATGCAGACTTTAAGCTGATTTGCTTTGATGTGGCCAGTTGGAAGGACGTCACCATGCATTATGCTGACACACAAGACAAAAACTTGAGTACTAACAGCTCTCTCAGCATTCTCATTACAAAGAACAGTGGCCCCCAGCGTGACCCTGTTCTCTGACCTCCTGTGTGACACAAATGCAGCACTTGCTGACAAAAAGAAGCGTGATGATGACTGAGGCATACTTGGGGCTTTGTGGGATGTGCCACATCTTCTTCTGTGTGTTCAGCTGGATTTTCAGTTTTAGGAAGTGGATGAAGTGATGAGGAAGGATTTTGTCTTTGTGTGGACAAACACATCAACTGTTTTCAGCTGGACAGAATTCAATTCATTTTTATATCGTGCCAAATCACAACAATAAATGTGTATCATACTGTAAGGTAATATATGTATAATAAGGTAATAATGTATTGCAACCTTCCAATGAGACATTGAAGACCCGTTCAAGTGTTCATATGACTGTTTATATTTCCTTTGGGGAGACTGACTCATTTTAATTTGTTAAGGGTTTGTTTGTGTGTGTCATTCCTGGTGTTAATGTAAGCATGACTGAGTTTTTGTATTAGTGCTACAGCCTGTGGAGCTCTTACCTGTCCAGGGTATACTCCACCCGTTGGCCTGTTACGAGCAGCCTCTTCAGTGGATACTTGAGGGTTCCCAAACAGTCAGTCCCTATAGATCCCCATGTTAAAATGCCTAACATTAGCATGTTTACTGCCTGGTACAAATAGTTGTTTTGGTCACTACAGATACTTTCTTTCTTCGGAAGAACTGTATTAGAGGTGAACTTTTGATACTGGAGTTAGGGGCGTAGTTGCTTTGACTGACACTTGTCCTGACATAGGTGACTGCATTAGAAGTGGAATTTGGTTGGTGCACAATTTTCTGACGAATAATAAGAATTGTTGTAATATACAGCACATCCTGTCCAATACATTTGTAATTAGTCTTTCCTTTGTACTAATTAGAAGCTCAATGCTCATGGCTCATAAGATAAGATAAGATAAGATAAGATAACCTTTATTAGTCCCACACGTGGGAAATTTGTTTTGTCACAGCAGGAAGTGGACAGTGCAAAAGTTATGAAGCAAAAATTAGAATAAAATAATATAAGAATAAATACAGTACACAACTGTACAGAATAGAATAAAATAAAATACTATATACAGTAGAATAAAATAGAATAAAATATACAATGAGATAAAAATAGAATACAAATGCTATATACAACTGAGTAAAAATACAACGATGCCAGAAAAGATTATTGCACTTAGTATTATTGCACATTTGTGGATGTGTGTGTTTGATCAGTTAAAGGCTTTATTGTGGAGTCTGACAGCAGTGGGGAGGAAAGACCTGCAATCTCTCCGTCCCACATGGGTGCCACAGCCACTGAAGGAGCTGCTCAGTGCTGTCACAGTCTCATGCATGGGGTGGGAGATGTTGTCCAACAGGGATGACAGCTTAGCCACCATTCTCCTGTCACTCACCACCTCCACTGGGTCCAGAGGGCATCCTAGAACAGAGCTGGTGTATCTCTTGTTATGGCGAGACCATTATCCACCATAACAACAGTCAAACATCAAAAGTTTAAGACCGCTTGAAAAATGGCACAAAATCATATTTTGCATGGTTGGATCTTAACAAAGTTCCAAGTAATTCAATTCAATTTTATTTATACAGCACCAAACAACAGTCGCCTCAAGGTGCTTTATATTGTAAGGTAGACCCTACAATAATAGTAGTAAGAAAAGTAGAGCTTCAACATGCAACAAGAGGAAATGGGAGTCAGAAAAAACTTTTTGTTTGAGCAATTTATTGAAAACAACACTTAAAGTGAAACAGGCTGCTTTACAGCTGATCAGAAGTTTAGGACCACATGCCTTTAAAAGGGCAAATCTGTGCAAAAATGTGGAATCATTGTCATTTTCTGTCTGGTAGTCACACTGTCATGATGCTCTGATGGCAAAGGCAAAAAAACTTTGACCCTTTGTGAAAGTGGTCGGGTTGTTGAACTGCATAATTTTTCAATTCAGTTCAATTCAGTTTTATTTATACAGCATCAAATCACAACAACAGTCGCCTCAAGGTGCTTTACATTGTAAGGTAGACCCTGCAATAATACATACAGAGAAAAACCCCCTATGAGCAAGCATGAGCAGGGTCTCTCACACCGCGCCATCGCTGCTGAGGTGGGACGCAGTGGAAGACCCAAACAAATTTCACCAGCACTGAGCCAGAGGATCCAATTGTCTTGTAAAAGGGTGTCAAGAAGTTCCTGATCTCCATATCAGCAACACAATCCCAACCATCCCAGGGACACAGCCTCCAAAAAGAACACCTGTGAGGAGTTAAAGGGTTGGCTGAAAGACATTGACAAGACAGGCCTGCTGAGGAAATTCAAGGCATGGATCTATCAACACAGAATTGTGTAAAGGGTATTGTGTCCACTGCTGCTGCTCGAGGAGTTCCCCATCGCCATCATCACAGAACTGAAAAGGAGATTCAGACGACGTCTAAGGGGATGGCTGGGCCTACCGAGCAGCTGGAGTAAGGTTTTGGTCCAGGCTGTCTATGATGCTCTTCCTAATCAGGTTCTGCAGTGCTGGCGTTTGGCTCAAACACCATCATGGTAAAATAAATTGGTAAAGGGACCCTCAAGACCACTACAAAGACCCCCCTTAGACCTGACATCATCACAGTGTCAGAGGCAACAGGAACATTGTCATGCTGGAGCTCACCGCAGCATGGAAAAAGCCGAGGAGGCCTTTGAGTTAGGTATAGTGCAAAGAATTACATGGTGACTGCCACAGGCATGCTGGAAGGCAAGCTTCATGCCTGTGGAGGTATGGTTCAAAGCTTCTGGAGGGACTGTACTGCAGTCGGCATCGCGGCCAAAAGGAAAAGAATGACCATCTCTGGCAGCACAGAGGCAGAAGAAAAAGCTGGCTCTGCATAAAGAGAGTAGATTTATAGGAACGTGCTGCCAGATGAGGCTTGATCAACCTCAGCTGGGTCACCTGAGCAAGAGTGTATAAGAAAGTATAAGAAAATAATTCTCTGAAAAGTCTCCGCCTTTTAAAAGCACAATTTTAAATGTTTTCCACAAGCTCAATAGCAGCCATGGTTACAGTGTACTGATATGTGTTATTATAATGTTATATACCCCTACACTGTCAGCTGGAAAATCACAGACCTCAAGTCTACACTTTGCTCAGAGATGAAATTATTTTCATTTGACAATACGATTTTGTAAAGATCTACTTACATTTGATTAATGCAAAAGAAAAACAATAACTGTAAATTAATTTTCTATATGAAAAGTTGTTATCTGTCAGTCACTCTCAGAGACAGCAGTATAATAAGCCAGGCCACTGATTACATTAACTGAAAAAGTTGGGAGCTAAATGTGAAGAAAACAGAAAGTAGTTCTTAGGGCACTCCAAGAGTTAAAAAAGTAAGAAATGAGCTCTTGGCTGACCTGGACTGTGAGCAGACAGACAAGGTCAGGTGCTTGCCAGAGGCTGAAAAGAGGTTGTCTCCTTGCATGCCCAGTGCCAGAGCATCAGGCTACTGAGACAAAAACAGTGTGAATAATTGACAGCACAGCAGCCTGGAGCAGTCACACTGAACTAATGGAGGGTGGAAAACATGAACTCTAGGGAAGGGAAGTAGGCACAGAATTCTGTCTGGTATAATGCAACACTGAGGTCTAATCAGTAGTGACATTAAGGAGTAAAAAACATGGTTTTTTTTTTAGAATGAAGTAACTCTGCAGACACTACAGACTAAACTGGAGGCAGGAATGTAAAGATATTGGTGGAGAACAACCTACAAACTGAGGAGTAAACAAATGAAATGTGACGTGCTGCTGGAAAACACAGAGTGTTCATGCACATGTTCCCTTTACAAGTAGTTACCCAGACGGCAGCAGCTTCACACAGAACCCAAAGGACACCACACAGAGGTCGTGTGTAGAAGCTGACGCAACATGAGCAACTTCCAGGCTGGACTACTGTAATTCATTATTATCAGGAAGTCCTAAAAACTCCCTGAAAAGCCTTCAGCTGATCCAAAATGCTGCAGCAAGAGTCCTGACAGGGACTAGAAAGAGAGAGCAGATTTCTCCTGTTTTGGCTTCCTTCATTGGCTTCCTGTTAAATCCAGAATTCAAAAAATCCTGCTCCTCACATACAAGGTCTTAAATAATCAGGCCCCATCTTATCTTAATGACCTTGTAGTACCATATCACCCTATTAGAGCACTTCGCTCTCACACTGCTGGTGTATTTGTGATTCATAGTGTTTAAAAGTAAAACAAGGCAGAGCTTTGAGCTCTGCCTCATATCTCCCTGAGCGTGGCTCTGCCACAGGTTTATTCCTCTTATTGTAGGGTCTTTACTTTACAATGTAAAGTGAACTGTTGTGATTTCGCACCGTATAAATTACTGAATATCAAAAAAAAAAAAAAAAAAATCAGACCCCTCATGGTCTTTATGAAAGGCAGCTATTCATAAAGACAGAGCCTAAAACTACATATTTATGAGAATTACAAAATGTTGTATTGCAGATGCACCGTGCACTTTGTACCATTAACTGATTCCTCTAATGCATCTGCATGCAGAGGTCCAGCTCTGGCTTCATGACAGTTTTTTGTGCACAGTTTTCATGCCAGCTGTTTCACTTGATGTTTGGGTCATGTTTCAGCAAGATAAGCAGGGTTACTCTCCCCAGCAACACTTTAAAGTTCTTCCTCGGGGATCCAGAGGCATTGCCATGAGATATGTAATCCTTCCAGCGTCAACCCCGGGGTCTTCTCCTAGCTCCACATGCCTGGAAAACCTCCAAAGGAATGCACTCAGAAGGCAGCCTAATCAGATACCCAAACCTCTCTACCTCCCTTCTATACTAAGGAGCAGAGCAGAGAGCTCCCTCAGGATGTTAGAGCTGCAAAGCTGGGGCCAACCACACTGTGAAGCAAACCCATTTCTTTGCTTGTATCCACAACTTAGTTCACTACTGGAAGAAAAACTGGAAGACTGGACGAAGAAACAAATATAAGTCAATTCATCTATTCTACTTTATTAGGAGCTGTTCCATATTTATACAGCACGTCACAACAGGTGAACCAAAGGAAGTCTGAGTGTATCAGAATAGCTGCTTGGCTCAGTAAACAATAAAATAAAGAAAAAGATCCAGTCAAAGACGAAAGAGAATACGATCTGCTTTTCACAGTAGTGGGCTTGTTGCTTTTTCAAGTAAAAATGAGGGAAAAGGCTGCCATAGTTTAAAACTTTTTAAGTGACCAAATACAAAATGTAATCTCTTCTAGTCTAAGAAATGACACCGCCAAATGATTCCTGCTGGGGGCTTGCATGATTTCCAGTGTAAAAGGACACGCTGTGGGTAACGACAGAGAGAAATCACCAATGTTTCATTTCAGTTGAGTTAAATCAGAATAGTTTGAGGGAACTTCAAAATTAGCAATGAATGGACAGAGTGTGATATCAGTCTCAATGCTTTGAAAAAGTGTTTCCAGAGTCCTGTTAATGTTGAGTATGACCAGGAGGAGTGGGCTAAAGGACGGACATAAAGGCCTTTCCAGTGCCAGGAAAACGTTTGGCTAATTTGGCTTTGTGCAGCACCTCAGATCGTATTAAGTCAACGATGAGGAAGACTGGATTTGACGTCGTAATTTGACGTCGTCCCACCAGGAGTACCGAGGTGTCCAGCTCACCCTCCCACTGTCTGATCTGAGTGAGCAGAGAAACTGGTACATGTCAGCCCTGCTGAGATTCCTGGTTTCTCTCAAGTGTTTGATTACTCGAAGTGCAAATGAGGAAATGTGCAGCAAACTTGAAGATAGCAGAAAAAAATGATTATATTTAAAAGACAAACTTTCAGAATCACCAAATGTGTCAGAAACAGTTCTCACAATCATTTTTTTTCACTGCAAAAGGTAAAAGGAGAGTCCAAAGTGAGAAACAGTGATTATTACCCAATAGAACAAGATTATATAATTTACCATATTAACAAAACTGTGCCTGTGTATTTAGTGCTCACACAAAACATTGGGTTTGATATTCAGCTTTGAGCTGAAACTGGCAGGGGGAACATATCAAAGCTACCTTTGAGCAGGATTCACACCATGTGAATGTGTTCATATATTTTTGTATATTTGCTGCCAAACACTGAAACATCAAATTTGGCAACAATCGCACTGTTTAAGGAATGATTTTGTTAAAAAATGAGAAAGGAACCAAAATGCCAGCAGGACATCAGTGACAGGAATCATTTGGTGCATTTTTGTAGATCTGCTGTAATTCCATCAAATCATTTGAAAACATTGTTTTTATTTAACCCCTGACAGAATCATAGATGTTGACTCAAACCTTCAGATGGCAGTTGAAATGGTATTTACTCCTATGTAAGCTTTTTTTTTTCTGTCTCTCTTTTGGAGACAGAGTATTTTGATAATTATGTTGATAATTGTTATGTTTGTTGTTGTTATTGCTTGTATATAGTGTCCTTGAGTGTTTTGAAAGGCACTTTCTTAAATAAAATGTATTATTATTATTAATAATTGATTTTGTAGCCTTGTTACATTCCCCTAAAGGGTCCAGGTGGTGAGGGGAAGTAACAAAAAGTGTCCGGGTCAGAAAAAGGAGACAAGGAGGCAAAAGGGTTAAATTGAAGAGTTTTATTAAAGTAGCTCAACTAAAAAAGACGGACAAGCCGCTATCACCATTTAAGGAAACAAAACAAAACTCAAGCGTTGGTCAATAAAGTAAAAAGTCAGTCAAAAAGAGAGCAGCTCACTAGCTGCAACCACACAGCTGGCACTCTGGCCCAGAGCTCACCTTTCCCTGGGCTTAAATACTCAGCTGTGTCAGCTGTGTAAAAGAAAGGTGGCACCTCAGGCAGAAGAGATTGTAGGACACGCCCACACAGGCACCTTCAGGAGGAGGCCCTGCTAGGGCCATAACACCCCCTCCCATAAATACAAACCCGTGGTTTGTCAAATGGTTTTACCTATTGCAATAACCAAAACAATTAATCAAGTCATAACGTTGCACCACCAAAATTGTAGGCTTTCCACCTACCAAACCCCATAGCAACGGTTAGGCATTGCCTGCGGAAGTTGCCAACCCCATCTCAATGGGTTCAAAATACTGACTGAGGGTGGCCGCAGATCCTCAAAACAATGTCCCATGTGATAGCCAGGGCTTTTTTGAGCCATCACATGTGAAGAACACAGCAGGCAGCCAGAAGACCTTACTGGAACAGTTTTCAGGTGGTTCCTCAGGTCAGGGGTACAGGCATGTTTGTTAGCAAGGGGTGCAGGTCTGAGTGGTGGTTTTATACATGATCTGTCCCCCTGCAAGTCATTTTGAGGACCTGAGAAATGGTCAGCCAGCGGCAGCTCGGGGTTAGTTGTCCTCTTACACTGAAAACAAAACATGACACTACTGAGCAATTATGCTCCAAGTGTAGCCTTTTACTAGACCTGCCAACTTCTTCAGTTTGGGAACCACGACTGGCTGTTCTCAAAGCAGGCCCTTTTTGCTTTGAGCGGGCTTTCGGTTTGAGTTGCAACTTCAAACAGTTAGCAACAAGGTGTCCAGGTTTGTGGCAGAAGAAACACAGCTTTGCTTTGGATCTTGAAACCACAACTGCATTAGCCTTGTTAGTTGGCCCACTCTTACCTCTCCAAGAGGGACTATGGCGCACAGGGATATCATGTCCTACAGCATTTGTTTTATGAGTTAGCTTAAACTCATCTGCCAGTATGGCAGCCTGCTGTAAAGTGGAAACCCTTTGCTGACTTAAATAACAAGCAATAGACTCAGGAACAGAGTTTTTAAAGTCCTCCACCAGCATAAGCTCACGTATGGACCCCACATCGTTAACCTGGCTTGCAGAACACCACCTATCAAAGAGCTTTGCCTTCTACCCAGCAAAGTCAAGGTAGGACTGACCCTGTGCCAACTTCAAACCTCGAAAATGCTGCCTATAGGCTTCCGGTACAAGTTCATAGGCTTGGAGGACAGCACCTTTAATCTTCTCATAAACTAGGCCGTCCCACCTAGACAGACCTGAACAAGCTTCCTGAGCCTTACCCGTCAATTTACACAACAACATCACCCCCCACACGTCTTGAGGCCACTGTAATGCAGTTGCTATGCTTTCAAACACACTGAAAAAGCTCTCAACACTGGATTCACAGAAAACTGGAACCAGGTGGATATTATTGCTTGCAAGCGAGCCTCTAGACACCTGTGCACTAATAGCTGTATCATCCATTTTGGGGGCTGGAGAAGGGTTAGAAAACACACCCTAATTAAGACACTACCACACCCCTCTGCCAACTTTTCCTCATCCTTAACCGCTGTTACTCCTCCATCCCTCAGAATTGGATACCCATACTCCCTTTTTATGCCATTCATCCTTCTAATCATTGACCAAACACTGTGTATTTTAGTCTCCCTCCCAACTGAGTTACAAAAACCTCTCCAGAAATCCCTCTTTGCTTTCTTAACAGTTTGTCTTACTTTAGCTTGCAACTTTCTGTATCCAACAAGATTCTGAAAATTGTGATTCCTCTTTAAAATCTTAAAAGCCCTATTTCGATGTTTAATCACTTCCTCACACTCCTTTGTCCACCAAGGTACAATCCTCTTTTCCCTTCCTTCTTCTTTATTGCCCTACCTGCCGCCTCTAATACTGCCTTACAAATAGAAACAATTAAATCATCCACCTCAACATTCATATCGATCCTTTGCAGTTCTTGATCACTAATTAATCTAAATGTATCCCAATTAGCATCACTGAAACACCACTTCTTGACACCTTTTATATCCTGTTTCTCAACACCCAGTTTTACCTCAATCATAATAGGATAATGGTCATATCCCTACAGTAGTCTCTTTCAATATCTCCCATGAACAAATGCCAAAGCTGCCAATGAGTCCGAGTCGACACAGTAATGTAAGATCAATGGCTGATTAACAGTAACCCTGTTCTAACATTTACCCAAGTGCCCCTCCTCGCCATTCAAACATACATAATTCTTTTTCTCCATCAATTCCTCAATCACCGCCCCATTCCAATCATTACTCTTTACCTCCGTTTTCAATGACCGAAAACGCTGTGTGCATTAAAGTCCCCACAAGCCAGATTACTCTCCCCTTAAAAATACCGCATCAAGTTCCTCCACTGCTGATAGTTTGTTAGCTGGATTATAAATCCTGTTTACCACTCTAATGCTGCCAGTTCCTCCCCATATTTCAAGAATGATAAATTCTAACTGCCTTCCTGTAGCTACAACTCTATATTGGATCCCTTGTTTCACCCCTGTTCTAATGTTTACACATCCTCCTCCATTACCAAACATCCTTCCTATCCCATCGGACACTATCATAACCTTTAATAAATCATTCCAAAATGTCGGTTTTAAGCCCCACACCAGATTACTCCTGTACATAGATTATTTCCACTGGTTTCTTTTTATATTGTCTAATGAATCCCTTAAACTCTTGACCATTAGCTATCAAACTTCTGGTGTTCCACTGTAAAATAATCATGTCATCCTCTCCCCTGAACCTTCTGCTTTCCCCTCCCCTCCAAGTCTTTTATTGATATGTTCCCAAGAAACATCTTTAATGCCAAAAAACCTCTCTGCTCCTTTAACAATGATCTTAATTTTCTCTGTTTTGTGTTTGACTTGGTCGGTGCAATTTATAACATAGGCAATGAACAAAATCATCTTCTCAACTGTCAGTCCTGGGTTAGTTCCATGCGGTTGCACCAGTTCCGATGACCGGACTCTTCCTGTTCCGTCCTGCACTTTCTGAACCCTCCTGACAGCCTCTGCATAACTTATGTTATGAGCTACTTTAACCTGCTCGACTTCCATGGCCTTCTTCCTTACCTCACACCCCCCATAACTTACCCTGTGCTGCCCCCCACAGTTACTGCATTTCTCCTGTACATTATCCCCACATTCCTCAAATCTGTGCTCACCCCCACACTTGGGGCACCTGTTTCCCTTTACAAACTGCAGCAATGTGACCGTACCTTTGGCATTTATAGCACCTGAGGGGCGGCGGCACATAGGCTCTAACAGGAAAACTCATGCATTCTATTTTAACCCTATCCGGCAGAACAGCTTCCTGAAATTCCAGTAAGACTGACAAGCTACTAACCCTCTCCCCATTAATTGTTTTCAACAGTCTTTTTCGTTACTGACCTCACCACCATTAATACACCGCTTAAGTTTGTCCAGATCCTCGTCCACCGGAATACCTGTAATCACCCCTCGTGTCACTTTATTTCCTCCCAAGATCCTTCTCTCTGCTACAGACTTCTTACAAATGCTTTCGGCACCCAACACCTTATTTTTCTGTTCTTCTGTCTTAACCACTATCAATAAGTTACCATCCCTGAGAATTTTGGCCAGCTGGACTTCTCCAAACTTCTTTTTCAACTCTCTGGACACCGCTATTGGGCTCAATCGCACATCCTCATCTTCCGACCTGAATTTCAAGATTACTTTAAATTCCTCTCTCACTGTCTTTCTCCGCACCACCCTAGACCCTTCATCCGAACTGCACTCTTCAACACTCCATTTACTGGACTGCGCCACCAACAAACAAGCATCCTCTTTCCTGCTTCTCCCTCTTCCTGATCTTCCCCCACTAGAAACTGGGGTCCATTCACCAAAGTCCATATCATCATCCTCACCCACCTGAGACGCCATTCCAGCCAGTCACATACCAGTTTATGCCAACCACCAAAGTCTGTGATCCAAATTCGTAATCCAAAGTCAAAAGCAATTCACTCAAACCGAAACTCTCCCACTCGTCTCTCCCAGCTGATAGTTCTGCCTTCCGCCCACTTTCACCTCTAGCCGTCGACAGGCCACTCCTATTTTGGTTCCAGCAACTGGTCCGTCAGCTTCTGGCCCAGAGCTCACCTTTCCCTGGGCTTAAATACTTTTAATTACTGATGTGAGTCAGCTGTGTAAAAGAGAAAGGTGGCACCTCAGGCAGGGCCTCCTCCTGTTGTTGTTATTGCTTGTATATAGTGTCCTTGAGTGTTTTGAAAGGTGCTTTCTTAAATAAAATGTATTGTTATTATTGTTATTATTATTATTATTATTGTTATTAATTGATTTTGTAGCCTGAAAGAAGATTATTTTGTCAACAGTAATGTCAGGATGTCTTAGATAAAATAGCCAGTAGGTTCCCCGTCCTACACTCTAGAAACTATGCTGTTGTTAATTTTTTAGCTAAAGCGCTAACTGTTGCTTTGTTACCATTTTGGTAAATTGTTACTTTTGATCTGAATATCGTTGTGGATATTGCGTTATACACGGATGTGTATTTATATTTGAAATAGATGATAAAAATGTAATCAATGTTAGAAGCATAAACACACACACACATATACACGCACATGTGCGCACACACACTCGTTTTCATATCTTAGTGAGGACATGTTATTATGTTATTGACATAATGATTTCCCAGCTGCTTACCACCAGAAATGAATGCCTGACTCTGACCCCAAACCTAACTGTAACTCTGACACTAAAACCACATTTTGAGGGGGGACATTTTGTCCCCATATGGGCTGTTGGTCCCCACCAGTATAGTAGCATGACAATTTTTGGTCCTTACAAAGACATCTAAAGATGGTATACACACACACACACACACACACAAATACAGACACACAAGTGAAAGTATACACTTAGTATACTTTCTGCCCTCTTGACGGGACCATTTAGCCTCGTCACCTTCCATTATTATTTACACAGGTGTATCCTAGGCTTGTCCTTCTTAGAGGCAAACTTGATGAACGATGTAGTTTCTGTAGTATCTTCACCTAACTTAGGAAGTCTCTCACATAATAAACATAACACAATTAATCATAAAAATGTACAAATGTAAGTTAAACTTAAGCCTCCTTCATTCTCCACAAAAAATAAATTAACTAGTCTTTGAAACATCTTAAATAAGGAGCTCAACAGTCTACATGAAAAATAAATCATACATAGCCACCGTAACATGAAACCTTTGGAGAAAGATAGAAGTACATATTAGAAGTGTAGCATTAGACACCAGACTACATCCCAAACCAGCTTTTCAATATGCTTTTGGTTTAAGCATCTTCACTGACCAATACTGTTCACAGAGATCTCCCTTTCTGTTTGTAAAGTGCTGCTGCTGCTGCAAGGGTGTCAAAGCAATGACAGTTACCACTGAGTGTGATGCAGAGATGGGCAAACATTATTCCAGCATTATGAAGTTTAGCCTTGATATCTTTGAATGGCCCGGGTTCTGTGTCCTCTGTCTATGACCCGACCCAGACAAACACGCACTCCTTTTCCTGAAAGTGGTGGAGTCTTATGAAGATGGATGCTGAGGCTGTTTTTGAATAACCTGTAGAGCAGGTGTAATGAATGCTCTGTGCAGCTTTTTTTTTCCTGATTCAGTTCAGTCGCCTCGAGGCATTTTATATTGATAAAGTTTGATTGTAACAGTCTAATGCAGCCCAACAGCATCAAGAAAGGATAGCATCCAAAGATGTAGTAGGGTATGTTTTCATTTCTGCTGCCAAACTCTCTGGATGATCCCAGGTTTGCACACTAAATATAGATTTGTTGTTATATTTTTAATATATTTTTAAGAATACCCCATTTGGAGTGATGCTGAAACTCACTGATCCACCTCACCAGGAGGACATCGGGATCTCATTCAACCCGGCAGCAGACGTTTTTGTGAATGGTTGTACTGTTAATGAAGGACCCAAGATGCAGGCAGCTTTCAGAGGCAAGTGGGTTTTATTAGGGAGGTGAAACAAAGAGAAATGCAGTGGGCATGAAACAGAACGTAAGGATTACCTAAACTGGAGAAAACTAACAACAACAGACCTGAAATAGAGAAGCAGGGAGCCTCAGGGAAACCACACAGGAAAACACAGGGCTTAAATACACACAGGGCAATCAGGGAATGGAAGACAGGAGGGAGACACGGCTGGGATTAATTGGACATAACGAGACAAGGGGAAGCGAAACTAGAAACACTGTCAAGAGAAACGGACCTTCAAAATAAAACAGGAAACACACCATCAAAACTCTAAACATGCAAACTTAACACAGACTGGGGAGACAGACCATAGGAACATGAAACGTGGAACAGGAGAGCACAGCGTTTGACCTTTTAGAATAGAATAGAATAGCTTTTTATTGTCACTGTTACAAGAACAGTGAAAGGCAGTTTGGCATCTCTCCATGTGTGTGAGGTACACAATAGCGTAAGTATTTACACAATGACAAATTTACATTTACACAAGAAAGATATGTACAAGTTATACATACACCTGCAAACATACACGCACATACATATATGTATATATACATATTTGCATCCATACATGCACACACACATATTTCACATACACGCTTACATCTATATACATAACATACTGCCATCTAACTAGCAGGTGCATTGAGAGGTGCAGATCAGTGATATTGCACATTGAGTGAGGGTGGGGGTGGGGGTGCTGTTGGAACTATACTAAATAATGTTATAATAAATACAGTTTAAAGAGGTAGGGGTGTTGCAAGTGTAGCAAGCTTTATTCCATTTATGCATCACTACAACAACAGCACAGCCACACGTTCATGCATAGAGCCCAGTCTAACCTGCCTATTTAGCAGAAGTCACACATACACAACAGCGGCTTTGTACATTTTATAGTTTCATAGTTTCATTGTAGTTCATGTTTACATGCACTGCTTGGATTGTGACAATTGTGAAATCTCTCCATGAATTTGAAAGCTATTAAAAAAGCTCTCCAGCTGATTAAAAAACCGGTTAAACAGGTAGTTCCTGACTTTCATCCCAGCCACTTCATATCTGTCTACAGATGACCACCGTATGGGATGAAGGCCATCTTTGGACAAATTCAATAGAATAACTTTATTTGCATAAAAAGAAGAGGCCAGATTCTGACTTTTCCCAACCACTTTTACCTAAAGACTCCATTGTTTTTTGTCCAAGCTGTTAACCTGTCGTTGTGTAAAGATATGCCAGAGCACCACCGGGTAGCAGAGCTTTCTAGAATATGCTTAAAATTATGAAAGAACATGTTTTAGCCCAAACCGCCATCATCTAACTACAACTAAAGAGTAGTTTGTGCATAAACGGAATCAAACAGTGATTAAAAGCTAAGATAGAAATGAGACTTGGACTTCTGGGATAAAGTTAGGTGGACTTGGAAAGTCCTGACAGGTTCAGAAACACTCTCCCATTCATTATGAATCTGCTTCTTTTGGCTCCTTTTAGAGCACAGCAGCAGATTTCACCCTGTACCTGATATCCTCCCCTGTCACATCTTCTCTGTGGGTTTCCTCTTCTCCTCCTGCCTGGCAGCCCCATTTGCCTCCTCTGTACATGTCCAGAGAACAGTCTTGTCTCCATACCACTCCACCTGAGCTGTCCCTCTGATGATTTAAAATTTCCAATTCACTCCCAGTTAGGGATGGGTATTGATAAGATTTTCACGATTCCGATTCCATTTTCGATTCTGTTTAACGATTCGATTCTTTATCGATTCTTTTTAAAAAGGAGAACACTAAGGTCGATTAGCTTAGAACTTTGTTTTATATCTTCTCTTTGAACAAGATAGAAATTTAGGAGTAACATGGCCTTACAAACCCAACAGTGAGATCTTAAGAGATCCACAGCCTACGGCTCTTCAATGGGGTGTCACAGGGTCCCCAGGAAAAAAAATTGTAAATGTAAAATAATAAAATAAATATTCTTCTGTAGCAACAACAAAGTATGACATAAATTATTCTGTAGCAATTACACAAGAATATCCAGTAATGTCCCTGCCTACAATTAAACACATTCACTTACTGAAAATCGGGGCATCTGCTGTGGCAAATGGGTGCAAGCCTTTGACCACAAACTTAGTCACTGCTCGGTGACATTCGTCTATCCTGGCCTGAAAGGAGACGCTACCGGTAGACTGCAGCGAGAACTGCCAGCCAGACTCTGTCTGTCTCATCATGGTCACCTAAATGCAGCGAACAGTAATGGCAGGTTTTGTAATAAGGCAGATCGCGCTAACATAATATTCACTGTTAGTTGATTATTTACCTGCCGCATTAACGGGAGGGACGTGCAAACGTTACAGCTGCTGCTGGGTTGAGATTCACGAGTCCGAGCGGAATTAAAAACACGACATTCATTTAAGGTTATCGTGTGTTTTGTGAGCAAATGCTTTTGCATATTCGTAGTGTTTCCTCCTTTAAATGAAATATCTACTTTGCAAGTATTGCAAGTTGTCCTGTTGTCATCCGTTCTCGTAAAGTATAACCAAACCTTTGAGCGTTTGAGCCGCTTTAGGCGCCCTGCCAGGTAAATGACGCCTCTGCAACGTGGTGACGCTCATTCGGGCGACTGGAATCGATAAGGAATCATTTGAAAAATGGCAAACAATTCCAAGGAATTGAAACAGTGGGAACCGGTTCTCAACAAGAACCGGGTTTCGATACCCATCCCTACTCCCAGTGACACATTTTCAGCTCCTGTCTTTTTTTTTAGCGCATCGTCTCTAAACCACACATCGTAGCAGGTCTCACTTCCATCTCGTACATCCTTCTGACACAAATCAGTCCTGAAACCCATCTCCACCCGCTCCACCTTGCTTTGTCTTGCTTCTACAAACTTTTGCTCCTCTTTTCCCCAGAGCATACCTCCACCTCTCCACTTCCTACTTTGCCTACATGTCACGATGCCATCTGCAAATCTTTCCCTGGAGCTTCCTGCCTAAGCTCATCTATCAACCTGCCTGGCACGCATGCAAACAGTAAGGGGCTCAGAGCCGATCCCATTGAAAATGAATCAAAAGAAGAATTTAGGAGACTTTAGATTCCTGTTATTATTCATTGGTCCAAGTTTGCACCATGAAGCTGATTTCCGGGTTTTGGAAGCAAACAGCGACTGCAGGGGCTTTGCCACATGTGAGGGATTTGGGAAATGACATCCCGCTGTAGCACTTCACTAAAAGCCGACTTTAAACTTTCATCTAAAACTCACAGCCTGCAGGATTAAAACTAATTTAACGCTGTACAGCAGGCTGATATTGAACATGTTGCTCCAGAAAGCAAATGTTGTTCTATAGAAATGTCTTGGGAAGCCTTGCAGTGAGTCAGTGCTGAAGCTGAGGGGAGATTACTGGTGCTGGGATTTATTTCTTGGCTTGGTTGGTTGTAGCTGCTCTGTGTGCTGGTGGCATTTGAGATGTAATCAGTGAGGCCATTTATCATTCATTAAGCCTTCCTACAAACCTGCCTAATAGAACTATTTCTTCATCATTATATCTGCGTGTCTGTGTATATGTAACACATAATAGTTACTCCTTTGAGTGATGGTGTGGATACACCAGATGGCAGTGTTGCTATCTGGATGTGAACTGGAGGCAGTCTCAGAAAAGCTGTTTCCAGCACGGCTACAAAGATGTGCTCCTAGATACTTGAGCTCGTGAGAACATCTTTGTTTTTCTGCTGTTATTATTTGATTTGGAGGAGGAGCTGTTGGCTAGAGAATGACTTCCCCTGCTGTGAGTCAACACAGAAATAAAGAGTAAGTGGATAGATTGAAAGAAAACGGGTTTTTTTGAAGGGCTCAAGATATGAAAATAAACATTTTATTAAGTGTTGTAGAAGACGGTGTAGATACAGTGGCTGCTTTCACAAATACAACACTATTCCTCCCTTACTGACCCATTTAATGATTCAAACTGCTGAATGCTAAGCAGCGCTTGGTGATATATATAGTTACTCCTCAAGGATCATACTTTACTTTTTTACCTTTCTAATTTATAATAAAATCTATTGTCTACTAAATAAAATGACGCAGTCCATCTCTTAGTACTTATCTTAGCTCTATGATGCTGTACTGCATGTACTGTGTATGGCGAGCCCATTCAAACAGTTGTGCGACTGTCGTATGCATGCAACAGGTGCCAGTGAGTCCACACGTGGGCTTCATGAGTTTTTGTGATACCCTGCTGCCTTTGTGACTAGATTTGTGATTGTCATTAGAATGTGACTGACACCATGGAGCAGATGCAACACGTTGCTGTTTGCAGCAGTTTGTGAAGGCTACGGGCTGAGGATGAGTAGGATAGGATGAGGGCTGGTTCTGCATCTACAGCCCAGAGACTGCAATGCTGTCCTCACAGTGCAACATCACAGGATAGTGTCAGCCTGGTGTCTTCTGCTGAACTATCCTCCACTATCTGAAATGGAGCATCTGAAAAGACTGAAATATCATTTGCCAGTATGATGAACTGACTTTGTGGCGATCGGGTGCTCGATCATGATGCATCTTGCACCTGGAAAACCTTTCTGCAGTTCTTCATGTCCTCCCCGCGTGTGCTTCAGCCATGTCAGGTCAGTTTTGTCTCTCTGAAACTTTTTCCTCTGGCTCCAAAACTGAAAAATCAATTCCTTAATGCAATCAGCAGAACTGAGGATTAAAGAATAATGCCAATGCTGAAGTGCCAAAAACTGTAGTTCATCTTAGGGGCTCTGAAACTGGCTCCAAAAGCAAGTCAGTCCCAGGAGACCTCTGTGTTAAAATGCCAAACTAGCAGCATTAAAAAGCTTCTTCTGCTTGTCGAATTTTGTTCCACTAAAAGGGTAAAAACTTGATATAAAGGAGCAGATGAAGACTAACCTCAAACCCTCATCAGCTGGACGAGGCTGATAAATGTTCGAACGTCCAAAGTTATGTATAAATAATGTTTCATTTTGCTTCCTCACTTTAAATATAAACAAATCTAAATGGGGCTCTTATCACAGCCCACAGTGCAACTTACCGTATCCATGACAACAAGTCACATTTGAATGCGACATTTTCTGAAATGAATTGTTAAAAATATTAAAAGTGCTTGAATGTGGGCTGACCGTAAGACTCCGGAGATGGTTGGTGCACAGTACGAGCAGGACTGATGCTTCATAAACAGCCTCCACTTTACTCTGTGCTCGCTCTATTTTTGACATACGAACGTAGTGAAGGCACCCCCGCTTCACACTCCACGCAGTCATCACAGAAGACACAGTTAATTTTAAATGTTCACACCTCAGCTGACACAGTGTGTGTGAATGTAACAAGATGAGCCATCTGTTCGGCTGGAACTAACAACGAGCTGTGTTTTCAGGATGCTACGGTGTGACACGAGGGCAGAGTTCTCTGTCATATCCCCCGACAAGTCATATAATAGGCTTATTGACAAGCTGTCACCTCTTGTACTTTATGTGTTGCTTGGGTTCAAGTGGGATATTTGAGTGAAAAGCGCCTCCAGTATTCACAGACGTGTCCACTGTACACTTTATTGATACCGTGCACCATTGATCTGACTGGTTATTTTCACCCCATATGGTTCCCTAAACTATTTTCTTCCTGTGGAATAGACGAGTCTAAAGATTTGTGTGGGCTTGGGATTGATTTGATAAAGCAGCTACTAGGTAAGACAGATCAGTAAGAGCTCATGCAGACGAAGTCTGATGAGTCAAAGCTGCACAGCAAACACGTCACTTTGCACTTCGATTTGAATAAGAGTGCTGCGAAGTTTTAATCAGTCTGTTTAATGAAATCAGTGTTTTCCCCCGTGGGCCACTGCTGCCAGTTCCACAGTAAAACATTCAGACCATGAATTAATAACAGTTTTTTTCTGGGTCTGTCACTGTTTTTGGCTCCGTGCCTGCTGCTGAGTAACAGTGGACTTCAGGAACAGGAACGGCGTGTTCGAGTGGCTCTGCAGGACGTACAGTATGTAGGAAGAATCTGCAAATGATTGTCCTCCTCTGTGCTGCTTCTCCTCTGCACAGTTTCTAACTCATCGACGTGTCGACTGGCTGTTTTCAAAGGGCTCAAATAAGACTTCCTGTTCTTTGTCTGTGCTGATTCCTCCTGTGATTTTTATGAAGAGAGAAGATGTGATTGCACTGATTGCACAGCATATCCGACACTCCAGGACTCTTCTTGGAATCGTTTGCCAATTAATTTGCCTGATAAATCTTGTAGTAGAATAAAAAATGCTCTGTGCTGTTCTGTAGCTGATACAAATGTTTGTGTTGAAATCTTTGTCTTTATAAAGCCAGTACATCACATCACAGTATCAGTGAACACTGTGCCTTTGTTTTTGTGTTTCTTCTTCATTCAGAATTCCTTCTCATGGAATACTTTGGCAGCGGTATTCCACGGAAGTTACAAGTGATTGACTTGAATAAGTGTCCTCTGTGTCAGCTCAAAGAACAAAGCAGTGCAAAGAGGAAGTGAGTCACCTGATTGACAGGGTGTAGGCGAGCCCTCCGTGGGGCTGCTGGAATTATCTTGTTGGAGCTACTGCCCTTTCTCTGTGAAGGAGAAGTCAAGTTTGGGAATTACGCTACACAAGAACATGCTTCATCAAGTTTTAGCTGCAGGAAAAAAAGAACTGTAGGTGGACTCTTCCTCACCATAGATTCAACCCAAAGTTTAACAGTATGGTGAAGGTGAGGAGTGGGGCTGACAGCAGGAACCGACCAGGAGCTGATGTGAATACACCTGAGGGAGGAGCATCTCTTAAAACTCAGTAAAATATATATATGTGTCCATTTCCAGAGAGTTCCTGTCACTGATTGAACCCCTAAAAACAACAACTGTGGTCGTCAGTGTTACACATTCACGTTTTTTCTCTGTTCAAATAATTCCTTCATTCCTCGAGAAAGCTCAGATTGCATTCAAGACTTTTGCTTCCTTTAGTAACCACACATCTATAAAAATGCAGATTGTTCCTCTCCACAGCTTCTTACAGCTCACTCTGACTCGAGTGAAACACCAAGTAGTGTCATAGGTGTTATGTCTCACTCTCCACTGTGTTAGAAACACAGTGGGAATAGATAACGTGAACATTTGACAGGATATGTTTTCAATTCAATTCCAAGGAAAACAAGAAGAGAAGGCAAACGTTAGGGTAAAAACTGCTGTTAGAGCTATGGACACAACTGGTGTCAGTGACTGTGGCAGGAGCTCTGTGGACAGGGGAACGCTGCGTAAGAAGCTCACCTTGAAGGTGAAGGAGTTTGCAGAACTTTTCCATCATCAGAGGTGGCAAAGGTACAGACACTCGTTACTTTAGCTAGACCAATCTATACTTTTAGTACAGCTCACTCTGAAACACCAAGTAGTGTCATGGTGTTATGTGTCCTCGTGAACATTTGACAGGATATGTTTTCAATTCAATTCCAGGAAAACAAGAAGAGAAGGCAAACGTTAGGGTAAAAACTGCTGTTAGAGCTATGGACACAACTGGTGTTTGTTTGATATAGGTGAATTTGCAGAGACTTCCTTCAAGCTGCAAAGGTACACACACTGTTCAAATTTCTTTTTAACCTTTTTATATACAAGCTTAAACCTCAGTTTGTTTGTTTACAATCAGGAAAAATATCCTCCCGTTGTACACAGAGCAGAATGTAAGCTTCACATTTCCAGGTTATCAAACCCCACTGAGCATCCTTCCTTTTAAATCTGAGCTCTCTTCTTCCTCTCCTGTCCGGTGGTGGTGGTCAGAGGGCCCGGTGGCGCCAGTGTCCGGCAGCCGCGCCTCTGTCAGTGCGCCCCAGGGCAGCTGTGGCTACAATGTAGCTTGCTATCACCAGTGTGTGAATGTGTGTGTGAATGGGTGAATGACTGAATGTAGTGTAAAGCGCTTTGGGGTCCTTAGGGACTGAGTAAAGCGCTATACAAATGCAGGCCATTTACTATTTACCATCCTCTGCACCTGCTTAGAGTACAGGGAGGGTAAACAAGACTGTGGCTCACCTATCAGATGACTGGACCATCTATCTGATTCAGTGAGTGTTTCTCTGTGACAGAGGTCTGACCTGACATGCCATCAAACAAAAGGATAAAACAGACTCAATAAAAGAACGATAAAACAAAGTTAAAATTTTGTGGTCAATGTGGAAATGAGCAAGTTTCCCAAGGCAATAAAGGTGCTTGTGACCCTTTTTACAAACTGATTTGCAATTCTGATCAAAGTTCAGTTTTTCATTGATTATGGATTGATTATATGTTTGCACTTGCTCTATTTTCTGACCTTTAATTAAAGTGACTCCGTGCCCATTTTGTTGTTTCCTAAAATCAATAACCATATCTTTTGTTTTAGATATGTTCAACTGGAGATAAGACTCCTCCCACCACTGAGCAAAGTCATCAATGACTGGACCATGGTTAGTTTCACCCTCTTTCAGTAAGATGACAATAACAGAGTCATCTGCATATTTAATGATGGCCCTGTTTTCATATCTGCTCTGACACATGTTTGTATAGAGAATGAATAACAAGGGTGATAAGACGCACCCTTGAGGAGGACCTGTGGAGGAGAACACTGGGTCAGACTGAACCCCGTTTATTCTCACTCTTTGTGACCTGTCAGTTAAAAAATCTAAAATCCAGCCCAGCAGGTTTTTCCTGATTTCAAACTGTTCTAAAAGTCTTTTAATTAAAATATGGGGCTGTATTGTATTAAAAACAGAAGAAAAATCAATGAAGAGAAGTCTTGCAAAAGTCCCTTTACTCTCTACATGTTTAAGAATCAGATTTAGTAAAGTCAAAAGTGCGTCCTCCACTCCTCTGTTGGGCCTATATGCAAACTGCATTGGATCCAGCTGATGTTCAATCTCTTTCATAATCACATTTCTGAGGATTTTTTCAAAGACTTTCATTACAACTGAAGTGAGGGCAACAGGCCTGAAGTCGTTTAGAACTTTTGGACAACTAAATTTAGGGACAGGAACCACGACTGCTTCTTTCCAAAGAGAGGGCACATGTTGTGTTTGCAAGGATTTATTAAAAATAACCTGAAATATAGGACTGAGTTCTTCAGCACAAGATTTAATTAGGCAGCCACTAATGTTATCAGGACCCTGGCTCTTCTTCACATTAACTGTTCACATTAACTGAGTATCTCTATGTTGCTGTTTCAGTTCCAAAATATCCTCGCTAAAATCATTAAAAACATATTTAAAGCATTTGCAAAATCTCTGTCTGAATTAAAACCATCTCAATTGATCTGACTGCTGTTCTGGGGATTTTGAGACCCTGCTATGGTTTTCATACAAGTCCAGGCAGACCCAAAATTTTTTGCAGCAAATTTGCTTTCAAGAAGGTTTTTGTAGCTCTGTTTTGGTTTCAGGATCTCGATTTTCAGGTCCTTGGTGGCTGTCTGAAAGTCAGTAACAGCCCCCTCTTTAAAAGCCTGTCTCTTTTTCCTTAAACAGGATTTGACGCTTTTGGTGACCCATGGCTTATTGTTAGTGTACACTTTAACGGGCTTACGGGGTATAATCATGTCTTTACAAAATACTGCATAAGAGCTAGTAACATCCACCAAAGCATCGAGATCATCTCCACAACTTCCCAATCTGTACACTTAAAACATTGCTGCAAGGTAAGCACATATGTCCATATGTCAGCATCCTTAGTCTTTGTCTTCTCTCATTTTAAGACAGTTTTATAGATGGGCAGAAGATGCACACAGTTATGGTCAGCAGATCCCAGAGGAGGAAGCGGGAGGGATTTATAAGCGTTCTCCACTGATCCGTAACAAAGGTCCAACATTTTATCCCGTCCGGTAGGACAGGATACATATTGATACAAATAACCCAAAGTTGATTTAAGACAGACATGGTTAAAGTCCCCCATTATAAAGTTTGGTACGTCAGGAGAAAGCGCCTGCAGCTTCTGCACTACGTCTGAGATGATGCTGCAGGTGGAGGCGGGGTGAGCCCTCGGGTGGATGTAAACTATGGTAATAAAAAGTCATGGAAACTCACGAGGGAGATAAAAAGGGCGCAGTGACACGGATAAAAGTTCAACATCTGGTGTACAAATACACTAACAGTCGCAGCGCTACAGTAACGTTTGTTCACATACAAGCATACTCCCCCTCCTTGGGATTTCCCTGTTACCCGTGCATCCCGATCCTGGCGAAAAGGAGCTCCAAAGCGGTCAATTGAAAAATCGGCGTCCTGGTCCAGCCATGTCTCGGAAAAAGCCATCACACAGCTGTCCCTGAGTAGTAACTATTGCACACTTTCTGTAAATCCTATAAACTTAATTTCACTTCTCAAATATCATTGTGTTCGTCTGCTATATTTAAATGAAATTGCTGATCCAAACAACCAATGATTTATGAAGAAAAATCACGAAAATTATCAGGGGTGCCCAAACTTTTGCTTACCACTGTATACACAAACAAAAAAAATGTATCTTCATTTTGTAATTTGTAACTGGGGAGGTTCGTGGTCATATCTGTATCAGTGGTAAACATCTGGCAAAGGTTACAGACCGGTAACTTCTTGAAACTCATCATTTCCTCATCTTTTCCTTATTTGATGTTACATTGTATCAGATACATCATGTATTTCAACTTAACCAATTTTTTTTTGTTAAAATGTGATTTGAGACAGAACGACCTTTTATATATATATTATAATATAATGTTGTTACATTTGATTCCATAGCAGAGCGACATCACCCTGACGTTGGTATAAAAACAGCAGAACACCTTATATTGATGCTGTTCTGTAAGATTACTGCAGTGTTGCAGATACATGTCTGTGTTCTGGTTTTGTTTGTAAATATTCTGAAATGTTACCAGTTGGTAATCTGTTGGCCGTGTTGGTGTCTCTTGATGTGCTGGTGGGTTGGCAGCTGAATGTATAAAGCTGATGGTTTTTTAAAACTAGTTTTTCTATGAGAACAGCTGTAGCTGGAGACTGTTTGATGGGAGGAGTAAAACTGAAACACTGAAAGAGCTGAGAGGAAATGCAGGGGAGAGTGACGCGATGTCTTTAATACGTTTCTGATTTAATAATCAGTATTGTTACATGTAAGTGTAGCCATTGTTAGCACAGGTTCAGTTACTTTTAGTTCTTCTTTCCCAACAAACAGTGTCAGTTGTCAGAGAATGGTGCTGGAGCTCCATTGTTATTCTGGTCTGCTCTGTGTCTGTGCCTTTGTCTGAGTTTCTCAATTTCTCACTTCCACTTGAGAGCAAGCTGTTGGTTAATTGGATTTTTCTTCCCTGGCTGGGAAGAGGTGGCATACAGACATGTGACAGTGGCAGGACACACGCACACACACACACACACACACACACACACACACACACAGACACACACACACACACACACACACACACACACACACACACACACACACACACACACACACACACACACACACACACACACACACACACACACACACACACACACACACACACACACACACACACACACACACACACACACACACACACACACACACACACACACACACACACACAGAATACCAAATCCATTAGTATCTGGCCCTGAAAATATGATAATCTTGATTACTGTCCACTCAATTCTTCTAATCACTGTCATTATGTTCAGCGAGTCGATGGAAGGTTGATGTGAGAAAAAGCAGATTAGAGAGGTGGAACCATCTCAGGCATACAGTCCTGCACATACAAATAAATATTAACACTGATTAATAAAGACATAATTATCTGTGACTGTTCTGATAGCGGCTGACAGCCTGTATCACCCACATTTCAAAGATGCAAGTTCAAACCCATAACTGCTGCACATGTCATTCGATATGCACAAACACAGGGGACACTGATACTTAAAAAGTCACATTTTAACATAGCTGCAGTTGATAAAACTGTACAAACTAACTGTAATCTGTATTATTCACATGTGGCACGAGTTTACCCACAAACATTATGCAGAATAGGCCGTATCTATGGGCAGATATCTGTGCCATCAGAAACTGAATTTGAATAAGTTAAATTTGAATTGCTCGGATTGAATCTGAATTGTAACTTGAATAAGTGCTTTTAAAAACTGAATATGAATTAGCCTAATTTGAAATTCAGTTTATTGGTTTGAAAATGATCATCACTAAATTGAAATTGAATTTTATTTTTGATGATGAATTCATTTGATTTGAAACTGTATTTTATCCTTTAAAAATTTAGCTCTTGAATAATTTCAGATTCGCTTCTCACCATTCAGTTTCAGTTCCAAAATTCAGTTTTTTGGGACTTATATCCGGTTCCGGTTCAAGAGTTCAAGAGTAGACTAACTATTCACTTTAGCTAAAGTTATTAAGTTAGCTAAAGAGTTGGGATGCTGTGTAAGACATAAATAAAGCTCAAATACAAAGGTTTGGACACTGTTTTGCATGTTTCCCTACTGTAGGGGTCTCTGCAAGCATACAGGGCTCTGACAGGGTACAAGATGACAACTTTGGAATTCTACTAGAAACAGTCGATCATATTTGTTTGTCAAAGCTAAATCCAGGGCAAACTAGGCTAAATTAGCGTTTTTAGCTAACAGCTACAATAAGCATAAAAGTTACTGTACGGCTATCAATTGTTAACATGACGCTTGTTCTTATACATGGAATACATTTATTACCAACCTGTGTTAGGAGTTGGGTTTTGGTTATGTGGTGTTTTTGTCTGTATGTGTTTTTGGTGCCTCCCTTTTTGTATAGGTAGGCGGGGCAGTGAGTCACTGAACCTGGCACACCTGTTACTCATCAGATGCTTTCTTCAGAAGTGTTCTTTAGGAGCTACCTGACAGAAGACTAGTGTCGGAGTATTGGCATTTTTGGAGAGCTGAAATTCTGCCCCTGCCTGTTGGAGCCCTTGGATTACTTTTTGGTGACTGTAAGGAGTTTTGTTTCCTCCCTAGGATTTTGCCTCGACTGTTTTGCCTTGCCTGGAGGTTCTGGGCTTTAAACAGTGCCAAGTAAGCTCTCCAACTCTCTGTAAAGTTTTAAGCTTTTCTCTTGTTAACAGGCAAGACCCTCCTAATTCTTGTCCCTCTCCTTTTTAGATCGAGTGCACTACCTATGTGTGTTTTCGTCACCAGCACGTCCTGGCTCCGCGTCCCCATTCATACACTGTTGTATATATGTTGTCCTTGTAAATACCTCCCCCCCTCACTGTAAATAAACTATCTTCACTGCAACTCTGCCTCCGTGCGTTCTGCTTCCTGGGTCCATCTGCATTTGTCATAACAACCTGAGAGTTTATCCGCTGGTCATTCGACATGACGAATGACTTCTGATGTCTTAATTCAGCTCAGAACGCTGTAGATTCCCGTCAGTAACACTTTCGGTCCACTAGTTAAACATAGTTCTATTAATCTGCGCTCGTTTACTCTTGAACCGGAACCGGATATAAGTCCCAAAAAACTGAATTTTGGAACTGAAACTGAATGGTGAGAAGTGAATCTGAAATTATTCGAGAGCTAAATTTTTAAAGGATAAAATACAGTTTCAAACTAAATGAATTCATTTTCAAAAATAAAATTCAATTTCAATTTAGTGATGATCATTTTCAAACCAATAAACTGAATTTCAAATTAGGCTAATTCATATTCAGTTTTTAAAAGCACTTATTCAAGTTACAATTCAGATTCAATCCGAGCAATTCAAATTCAAATTTAACTTACTCAAATTCAGTTTCTGATGGCACAGATTTCTGCCCATACGTATCTGTCTCTGCAGCTGGTACGTATGAAAGAATATTTAAAAAATGTACTAAAAGAAAATGTGGAGGTCAGTGTCCACTGCACATTAACCAGAGTAGGGATGCATCAGGGGTGACTCTTACAGAAAGGTAAGCAGAGGTGTTCACACCTGACTGGGCTGTGGGGAGCATGAGGGTGAAGCATTTAGTATCTCTGTGTCAGCTGATAGTTTTGTAGACATATGAAATGTTGGGTTTGATTTCTGTGGATGACTGTATAGCTGCTGACATAAATAATTTTGTTGTACTATGTAATAATTATGTAAGTATGTAAGCAGCTGTGTGGAACTGCTGTTAGTGAGTATGGTACATTCTCTGAAGAGGCACCATGTGACTACTCTGATTATAAGATAACGTTGCTGTTTGTGATCAGTATCAACAGTAATGCTTTCTAATTTACAGTTTGATCATGTTTTGAGATATTTTGGTAGCACAGTCAGTAATAAAGTAGTAATAGTAGGGTAACAAAGCAGAAGTTATTGCCACTGCCAGCAGGTGGCAGAGTGCTGCACTTTCTCTTTTATCCCTGGATAAAGAAACAGTATGATGACGTCTGGCTTGCCTCATAGATCCATGCTTGCATAAACCAGTCAGTTATAACACATTCAAATCCACATTCTAGCTCCTGCTGTACAACTGCAACTTAAGTAAAACCTTTATTTTTTACTTAAGTTATATTTAGGACCTTGTCTCATGTACTTATTAACTTAGACCACGTACTATCCGGTTGTTAAGTGATGACATATGGAGTCTGCTTCCAGGTCCAAGTGACCCTGCGTTTATTAAGGCTCTCTTTAATGTGTTTTAATGTTTTGTATCTTGTTCTGTTTAATCTGAACAAGCCCCTAAAAACAGTCAGTGATCACTGTGCGTGTGCATGTGGAGTCCTGCCTGTTCCCCTCAACAATAACATTTATTAATAACAATTTAGCTAAATAAAGGATCTGACTTACATCAGTCACATGGTTACCATTAACCAATGATCGCCCTTCACAGCAGAGCGCGCTGGTTATGAGCCGGGAACAAGCTCACAAAGAGTTGTGGAAGAAACACTCAAATTAATTGGGAGACGCAGACTGATGCAACTAAAACCAGTAAGTAGGTGTACAGTGTACACTGTAGTCTATAGAATACAGGAGTATGAGCTTATTATGTACATGTTGGTCGAACTGAAACGAATGTGTGTGCAACAGCACGACAAACATTACCTGTCCTTTTATTACCTGCACACGTAGTGCTGGTCATTAGCCGCTAGCAGCTAACTCCCTGCTAACTTCTAACTCTGCTAATTTAAAGTTCTCAAAACCAGGTGGACAGCACTGAAGACCTTTGAGCTGTTATTATAAAAGGTGTCTTGTGTGACATGAGGGACCCCCGGCACACAGCACTGCAAACACTGAACTGTTTATTCATAGTGTTTCAGTGATTCTGGTTAGGCAGCTGCTCCTCTCTGGTCCCAGCAGCATCCTCAAAGTGGAGACATGATTAGATAATGGAGGTCAGGTGTGTGAGTCAGCCTCCACTGACACACTGCTCCACCCCTCTCCTACATCTAAGCCACAACCCACAACCCACACCCCGCCACAGCTTTCCCAGCTTTTCAGTCTGTACGGCATGTTTGACTGTCCTTGGATACTGAAATACTAAGCTTCAGATATTCCATACAGACAGGGCACACAGGGCCAACAGGGGTCTCCAATTACCACATAGCAGAAGTCTAAATCACGCTTTAGTTGTAAGGTTTAAATGTGTGACTTTTACTTAAAATGACCACAGTGTGTTTTTCTGCTGCTGCGCCTATAAATACTTTATATTTTGTTTAATATTCAGTATCATATTCTATAAATCACATGTTTAAAGATTAAACAAAGTTCAATATGGAAGTTCTGTCTGCTTTCCCAGGCTGCTAGTGTATTCCTTTCCATCACTTCCACCTTCGACACTGTAAAACTCAATGTTGGCATCATCGCTGTGGTCCAATCATCTTTTTGCTTTCCTTCTTCAAGCCAACCAGCCTCCACTCTGCATACTTTAAATCACACTGCTCATGTTTCAGTTTCCCTCACAGAGTCCTTCATGCAACTCACCTCCTTCACAGGTCACTCCATCCAAGCCTCCATCTTATCTTCACCATCACCAGCGTCGAGTTCTTTGGAGCTGCCCAAATTTCTATCACTGCTGGGATCAGTGGCGTGTGGTGACTGCACTATACACACATAACCAAAAACGCCTCCCCTCACTATTTAGCAAATCTAGATACATTAGTTCAGATTCAAACATGTGCTGCCTGTCTGCACTCTGCATGGATGGCTTCACCTTTCTGCACTCGTTCCTAGCTGAAGAATTAATAAAGTTACGGTAATCATGTCAAATACTGAAAAAAACAGGCTTAGATCCCAAGAATTTTGATAATTTCCATCCTATGTCCAATTTACCATTTCTATCAAAAATTCTTGAAAAGATAGTCGCCACACAACTCCACTCATACTTAACCAATAATAATCTGTATGAACAGTTCCAGTCTGGTTTTCGCCCCTTCCATACCACTGAAACTGCACTAATAAAAACAACCAATGATCTTCTCATGGCTGCTGACAATGGTTTACTCTCCATTCTTATTCTTCTTGATCTGACTGCTGCTTTGGACACTATCTCTCACTCAATTCTCCTCAGTAGGCTAGCCTCCATCAGTCTCTCCCATATCCCACTAGCCTGGTTTAAATCATACTTGTCTGATCGCACTCGGTTTATTCAACTTAAATCCTTCACTTCTCAGCCCTTTCCTCTGGTTGCAGGCGTGCCCCAGGGATCTGTCCTGGGGCCCCTTCATTTCATTATCTACCTACTCCGCTTGGACACATTTTTCGTAAGTACAATATTCAGTTTCACTGTTATGCTGAGGACACCCAGCTTTATTTATCCACTAAACCTGATTCTGCTCTCCTCCCTCACCCTCTGATTAGCTGAACTAAATTCATGGTTCTCTTCCAATTTTCTCAAACTCAACAGTAACAAATCTGAGCTTCTCCTGGTCGGCACTAAACAAACACTATCAATAACTAATAGCTTTTCTATTACAATCAATAACTCGCTTCTCCGTTTCCCCATGTGTGAAAAGTCTGGGTGTCATCCTTGATGGTACTTTGCATCTTTTAACTCACACATCAATAACATCACTCGGTCTGCATATTTCCAACTCCGTAACATTAATCGCCTCCATCCTTTTCTCTCCCACATGCCACTGCCACTGTTCATAGCCTGGTCACTTCACGGATTGATTACTGCAACTCTCTTCTTTTTGGTCTTAGTCAAAATCTATCCATCAGCTCCAACGTGTCCAGAACTCTGCTGCTCGTATCATCACCAGGACCCCTCTATGCACACCACATCACCCCTGCTCTGCAGCAGCTTCACTGGCTTCCGGTTAAATACTGCATCAATTTCAAGATACTTTTGTACACATTCAAGGCTACCCATCATCTCTCGCCTTCATACCTCTCTGACCTGGTTCAGATCACCGTTCCTTCTCGGTGTCTCAGATCCTCCTCCTCTCTTTCTCTTTCCATCCCTCCCCGGCTGGTCACCGTGGGGTTTAGGGCTTTCTGCTGCTCTGCCCCGCCTTTGGAACTCCCTTCCTCCTGAGATAAGAAACATCACTTCCTCCCTCTTTTTAAGTCCAGACTCAAAACTCACCTGTTCACATTAACCTATTCCACAGAAACTTTTCCATCCTGGTACTTTATTTTATTTATTTGTTCAACATTTTATCCTCATTATTTTGTAAATTGTTATGTTTGTTGTTCTTATTGCTTGTGTACAGTGTCCTTGAGTGTTTTGAAAGGCGCTTTATTAAATAAAATTTATTATTATCATTATTATTATTATTATTATTATTATTATTAATAATAATATTACTTCTATAGGTAAATAAATATGGATTATATTAACAAAAATGATTTATTAGTAGCTAAAAATAACAAGTGCTGGAGGCATTTTTCAAACCATTCCTTTAGAAAAGAAGCAATAAAACACGATTAAAACACCTCAGAACACATAACACTATTACTGGACAATTGTGGATAAAATATCAGAAGTAAAAATGATTTTTTTTCTGAAGACAAATGCTCCCTATCAGTGTTAAATAATAAGAATATCACTGTTATACATTTGTAAGGTTGAGCTCATTTTAAATACTTTATATTTTGTTTAATATTCAGTATCATATTCTATAAATCACATGTTTGTGATGGGCGTTCTGTGAAGACCAGGCTTCTATGACGAGCTCAGGCCTTGATTTTAAAAGTATATTGACATATATTAATAATAAAAAATTAGCAGAATTAAAAGACTTAAGCAGACATTTCTGTCATATCTACAGGGGGATTCAAATATGAAGGAAAATGAAGACAGCAGTTTACAGCTGTCACACTCAGACACTCTCATGGATGCTAATGTGAAAGTGCTGCTGAGCCTACAGCTGCTCAGCTTCCCTGTTTCATTAGACCGGACATGGTCAGAGCCATCCCCACTCCATCCTGGTCAGCTTTTCTTCATAATGTTTTAAATAATTTATTAACATTTTTTCAGACTCCATCTTCTCTACATCACACATATTGGCCAAGGTTCTCTTTTAAAAAGCTACACTGTATTGGACTTCAATCAATATCAGTTCTCTTCTTCCTGCTAAATGCCCATCAGCAGGCTTCTTTCAGCACGTCTTTTTCCTTCACTGTCTATTTTTTGTGAAATGTGAAATGCAGAAGCAGTCCAGAAAACAAAATGACTCATGTTTTTGTATTTCTTTCAAAGGCACATTCTGGCATTTGGAATCTGTGTAACGCTCTTCAGATTTGATCACACATATCAGTGGAGATCTCATCTTTATCTGATTTACTCATATTCCATGTGAGTGATTTATTTCCCTCGACTCTCATCTCCCAAGGGAATCATGGGTTCAAGAAATTGCTTTATTGTTCTCCAGTATCTTTCATGTGAAAGTGCACAACCCAGTAAAACTAGGTTTAGTCTTCTTCTTCTTAATATTGATCTAAATGTCAGAATTTTTCTTCCTAAACATCCTGAACTTAAATTTAGTGACAGTCTGGTTGAAAGCATTGATGTTCTTGTCTGAAAGACATAGCACAAGTCACCATCAAGTGCGGGATCTACCAAGGAGATGCTCTGTCCCTGATAGGTTTGTAGCTTAAACCTATTCGCTGGAACGTTGAAGACAATGTAATTACACAGCAAAGCAAGACACGAGTAGGCAAAGTTCTTTATGTTTCTCGTGCACGGGAGAGAACTGGACAAACGCCGTCCCTTCGCTTGACCCCAGTTGCTCTCGTCCGCTCTCCCGTAACACTGCTCTTTTATTGAGGTCACATGAATATGCATAGGTTCATTAACATATGACGTATACATACACACAAAGAGTACCTTGCCTGTGCGTTGTGTAAGCATGCGTGTGTGTGTGTGTGTGTGTGTGTGTGTGTGTGTGTGGGGTCAGAGTGTGACCCCATAAAGACTTTCCCTAAACCTGCTGGTCTGGAAGTCCAGCAGTTCATCTAAACAAAAGGCACTTAGACTAAAACAGACATATGTTTATCCTACCATAAAACAATAAGAGAAGGTACGACCTCTCCCATGCTCCCAGGATGTGGGTGTGAATGCCAGAACACTCTGGAATGCACACAAAGTCTTTGCACACTATTAAGGATCAAACCTCTACCAACATGACATTGATTATACAACTCTAAGCATATATGAGTAGATATTTCTAAGCATAAATGACAATCAACAATACAAATCCAACAATTCTCCCCTTTGACAGTTATGCTAGAAAAGTCCCCAGTTATGATCACCTCATGTCTGACAGTGTCAATGCAAACATTTTTATACTCAGCATATGTCAATCACCCTAAATTACCGTAAACGTACACAGTTTGACAATTGTATTAGCAGTTATCCAATTTCTCATTAATCTCATTCAATGGCAAACTGCATCCTACAAGCAAACAAATGAATTGTTAATGGTCAAAAGAGAAATTAACATTTTCAAAAACATCCCAGCTTGGTGGTGCTCTTCCTCTCGACATGTAAATCACACGTCTCTCTGCAGAGTGGTTTAAGTTCTGCAGGGGGTCTCTTCCAGTTGTTTCATAAATCAATCTCTTCCAGTTGTTTCCATCACTGTCCATAGAACCAGAGTCCAAATGTATGTAGAATAAAACATTCAAACATACCAAGTTGGTTTTGTTGTTTTAACAGGAAGAAACCTCAACATGGGTCTCAGCTATCTGTTTGAAAGCTGCAGGTCCATAGAACCAGAGTCCAAATGTATGTAGAGCACAAACATCTTGGTTTTGTTGTTTGTCAGTTTCAGCTATCTCCTATGGCCTCTACCAACCCCATCACCTCACTTCAGGCCTCCTTGTCCTGTGGGGATACATATCCTCCATTGCCTCCATCTGTGCATCCTCTCAGGAAAGGGTGCTGGATCCAGTTATCTTACTGATGTTATGATCCCAGCAGTCTTCAGAGTGTCATCGTATGCACAGTACAGTGACACAGCATTAGGTGATGGTCATAGGAAACTACTGTCATCACCACCATAGCTTCTGGTTCCTGTGCTTTTCACAGAATCATGATGCCATCCTCGAACTCCCTCTGCGCTGTCGATGGAGCGTGGCATGCTCCCCTCATCCTTCAGGTGCCCATCTGTTGTCCACAATCTCCTCTGTTGGCCTCTGGAAAGCCCCCTTGGCACAGCTCTCATTCCAACGCAGCTTCATGGTCCTTGCTGTGGCTCCGGAATCTGATCTCATGATGGGCCCCAAACAGCTCGACCTTTGACCTCAACCACTGCCTGGGCTGTCAGCTATGCCTGGAATGGTTCTTGTTTCTCACTGGGCCTCTGAAGATTTCTCAGGAGATTCCTTTCAGCAATACTCTGACTGCTGCACCTGTATTTCCTTGCTAAAAGGAAAAACTTCTATTTGGAAAGCATGTAAACCATCATCAAACCACATTCTTTAGTTCAGTGAAATCCAACAGTCCCCACTGCTGTTCTGCATAGGCTTGAACCCCCTCAGTGAGATCATTGACAAGACTGGCTATGGATACCGACTATGGAATGGAGCAGTTGTCAGCCTCCTCCTGTACATGGATGACATCAAGCTGTATGCCAAGAGTGAACGAGACATTGATTCACTGATCCACACCACCAGGATATACAGCAATGATATCCTAATGTCATTCGGACTGGAGAAGTGTAGTCGGATGGTAACGAAGAGAGGGAAGGTAGTCAGAACTGAGGGGATCGAGCTACCAGAAGGCATACATTGCAGACATAGAGGACAGTTACAAGTACCTGGGGATCCCACAGGCAAATGGAAACCATGAAGAGGTTGCTAGAAAAGCTGCATGATCAGTTACCCAGCTGGTATAATAAGTTGGCCAAAGGAGGAGATAGAAGCCACTGACATAAAGACAAGAAAGCTCCTTACCATGCATGGAGGGTTTCACCCCAAGTCCAGCACCCTGAGCCTGTACGCTAAGCGGAAGGAAGGAGGCCGGGGACTGGTGAGTGTCAGCACCACAGTCCAGGATGAGACAACAAACATCCAAGAATACATCAGTAAGATGGCCCCAACCGACCGTGTGCTCAGTGAATACCTCAGGCAGCAGAAACCCAGGAAAGAGGAGGAAGACGAGGAACCATCATGGAAGGACAGGCCCCTGCACGGTATGTACCACCGACAGATGGCAGAGGTGGCTGATATCCAGAAATCCTACCAGTGGCTGGACAAAGCCGGACTGAAAGACAGCACAGAGGCACTAATCATGGCAGCACAGGAACAAGCTCTGAGCACAAGATCCATAGAGGCTGGGGTCTATCACACCAGGCAAGACCCCAGGTGCAGGCTGTATGAAGATGCCCCTGAGACAATCCAGCACAGTAGGGTGTAAGATGCTAGCAGGCAAGGCATACATGGAACGCCATAACCAAGTGGCCGGCATAGTATACAGGAACATCTGTGCCGAACACTGCCTGGAAGTCCAGAGGTCAAAATGGGAGACGCCCCCTAGCCATTCTGCGTGTCTCTAGCAGCTGGTTCATTTGTGCTACCAGACGCTCATGGAGTGCAGTCAGCTTCTTCAGCCAGTAGGCGTGAACCATGTCGGGGCCTGGTGCTGTCCAACTCTTCATACTGGAGACCCTTTCTTAGATGTTTGCCACGGTGATGGTTACTGGACCCTGTTCAGGGAGGTTGCTGTGGTCTGCCCTCAGATGCACTAGCCACTGAGCATTGCCGTTATGTGCTGAGTCCTTCTCCCATATGGTCTTCCAGTATGGCTCACTCTCCAGCCTGTTCTCAAATTGTTCCCCTGCCACTGAGAGTACACCTATACTAAATAAATAGTAAAGTATTTCAATTTCTTTGTAGAAAAGCCTGGGTTAGTGTGAACTACATTACCCAGCAGCCTCTCGGCAGTGATGGGATTCATGGGACTTCTGAGCTAGATGGTCTTAGTTCGTTCATGGGCTAACAATCGAGGAGAGAGCTGCTGGGAAGGAAAGCAAATCGCCCATCCTGTATTTGTTGGGGATGGTGTGCGTCACATAAACGTGAGTTAATGTTCCATGCTTAAGATGTTTACCCTGCTACTTGTGTGTATTGGTTTTAGTTACCTTTAGCATATGTGCTAGTTAGCGATAGCTATGGCAGCCCAGTTATTTGATTAGTTTGGGCTTGTTACATCTTTGTTTGTTCCCTGTGCCAATTTATGTGAATTTGTACACTGTAATATCGCTGTATTACGTAGTGGCTAAGTAGGGGGCTGACTGTTTACTAAGTGCATCAGTGTAAATAGGTCATCTCTTGTGTTGGAGTGCCCTCTTGTGGCGGCTTTTGGGTAGTGCCTTAGTAAATGTGAACACTGTAAGAAGTGGTATCAGACTGATTTGTGGTGGAGGAATTTGTTGCCAGTTTCCTTAATCTTTAATCCGTATTCATGTTGTAATGTATACCCGGTTCTTAATCACAGAAACCACACCATATCACCCCTCCACATCCTCCTACTTTATGCCATCCTTCGAGCCGGATGTGCTGCACCTGCATGACATGGCTGACTCCAGAGATCAGGATGATGCACGAAGTCCCCGTCCTAGCAGGATCCATCGAATCCCTGGACTTCTGGAGGACTATGAGTTGTCCTACCATACCCGTGGGCCAAGGCTGTCACCCAATCTAACAGACGAGGTTATGATGGCACCGTCAGACTCCCACTACACAAGGAGGCCGGATGTGGAGGAGATAAGATGGCGAAGAATGGAGGATTGTCTGATTAATATCCAGCATCAGATGCGATCTCTGCAAGTGACTGTAGCAGAGTCCCGCGACCTTAACAAACGTGTGCAGCGACTAGAGCAGCTCACCTCTCCAGTGCCAAAGGGGACATTAATGGAAGTGGAACCAATGGCTTCAGCTGTCCCCACACCAAATCCTACAGCCAGGGAGCCGAAATCAATTCAGGAGGGGGAGAGAATTACAGAGCCCGTCCGTGTGATGTCAGCTCCATTAGCCCTAGCCCCTGGCACTTCCACTGCACACGTTGGGCCACCCACAGTGCTCTCTATGGATAGATCAGCATCTGCCCCGACGCTTCACCACTATCTTCACCATCCAGCAACCCTGCTCCACCTGCTGTAGCCAGCTTCTCCACAGGCACAGATGTCTGGGCCTCCCATGCCATCGCAGACACCTCAACCAGACCCTCCCTTAGTGGCTCAGCTGGCCACTATGCAACCTTCTACGGCAAAGGAGGACTTCACTCGGGGTTTCCAGCCCTGGATCCCACCACTTCGCCCTCTGCCTCAACAGCCTCAATATGCTTCATTCCAACCTGTGCCATCTGCACAGGAGCTTAGGCCTCAGCCAGGTAGGCCCCCAGCAGCAAACCACACGAGTTCAGAACCCAGTACGTTGGAAATGGTGATTGCATCCTCCTCTGGCCTCCCTAAGCCCAAGCTCACTGTTTTCAGTTCTGGGAAGGAGAGTGACTTTGCCTTACTGAAGAAAGGACTGGATAGTGTTCTTGGGCCTCACAAGCACTTATCCGAGGATTATAAGTATCAGATCTTGCTAGATCACTTGAAGTTCCCAAGTGCATTCCAAGTGGCTAAACGCTACATCCATGACCCAACTCCATATAATAGTGCAATGAGGGCTCTTGAGCAGAAGTACGGTCAGCCAAGACAACTGGTACAGAGTGAACTCAGCGCCATCCTGTGTACACCACCCATAAAACCAGGTGACTCACAAGTCTTTGAAGCTTTTTACCTGTCAGTTGCCAGTCTAGTGGGGATGCTTACCACGGTGGATGGGGTGGCAGAGAGTGAACTCCACTGTGGATCCCACGTAGACCGATTACTCACCAAACTCCCTCTGAGTTATCGGGATAACTTTGCAGAGTACTGCCTTAACCAAGGGATCCTGCAGCCTGGTTCAAATCGCACTTATACCCTCTACGATCTAGCTGAGTGGTTGGAGCACAAGACCCAAGCAATGCAAGTCTCCCGACGGGCCACGGACCTGTATGCCTCAGAGAAGCCCTGGTTGGAGGGGAAAGTCAGTAGGCACTTGGAAACAAAACACAAACCCAAGTTGGCCTCTGTTTATTATGGACCTGAACCCACAGCCATAAAACCACCTGCTGTGGCCCATCCAGGTCCAAAGGCTGTTGCGATGCAGAAGAAAAGAGAACGTTTCAAGCCTTACTGCCCTTTCTGTGAAGGGACAGAGCATTACTTGAGTGGATGTAATGAGTTCTCCCGGCTGGATGTGGCTGCAGTTGTGGACTGGATCAGAGATAGGAATAAATGTTGGAGGTGTGGCCGGAACCATTCTGCTGACAACTGCACGCTCAAGAAACCCTGCAGCACCTGTGGTGAGCAACACCTCCTTGTATTACATGGCCTCGCCAAGGCTAAAGAGCAGAACCCCAGTATCTTGACCATGTGCACGGCATCCAGTGTCATCTATGTTGACCATCCCAGTCACTCTGGGAGAGTGATGTTGAAGGTGGTAAGAGTTCAACTCCACAATGGGAAGAAAACCATGGACACCTGAGCTGTGCTGGATGACGGTTCAGAGAGAACCATAATATTGCCTGCTGCTGTGAAGTTCCTCGTCCTTGCCCCGACAGACGAGGCTCTGGCCCTCCGAACCATCAAACAGGATGTCCTGCAGCTGCATGGGGGAAGCATATCATTGGAGGTGTCCACTAAAGCTAAGCCAAAGGTGAGGCATCAAATACTAAATGCATTCACAGCAGAACAACTGGCTCTGGCGGAGCAATCTTGCCCAGTGGAAACACTCAAAAGGAAGTACAGTCATCTACAAAGACTTCCCCTCACAGGTTTCAGCAAGGTGAAACCTATGATCCTGATTGGATCAGATCACCCGAAGCTCCCGTATGGGACACCTGCCAGTAGCAGGACCTGCGCTGCAGGTGCCAAGAGTCTTCCACATTCAGCGGCTGGACAGGCATGCTTGCACTCATCATTCATCCCACAGACATCAGAGCTCTCCAAAGATGTTGAGAGGCTGTGGCAGATTGACGTCCTCCCGTTTAGGAATGAAAAGGAGGTCACCAGGTCAAAGGAGGACCAGCAGGCAATCGACATCCTTGAATCAAGGACAGTCCGAGTACAGGTAGAGGGAGTCCACCGATATGCTACTCCCTTGCTTCGCCGCACAGAATTTCCTCAGGTGAAGGCACCTCAAGAGGCTGTCATGGCTCTTCTGAGAGCCAATGAGCGTCGGCTATGCAAGGACCCCATTGGCTCTTCTGAGAGCCAATTAGCGTCGGCTATGCAAGGACCCCAGCAGAGCACAGACATACAACGAGGAGATCAAAAAACTGGAGAAGGCAGGCTATGTGGTAAAGTTGACTCCGGAGGAGGTGCATGGTTCCACTGAATCCTGGTACATTCCACACCATCTTGTGCATCACAACAACAAAGCCTGCCTAGTCTTCAACTGCTCCTTCCTGTACCAGCAAACTGCCCTGAATGATCTCCTGCTGCCAGGCCCCACGCTTAGTCCCTGACTCCTTGGCGTGTTAATCCGATTCCGCCAGCATGCTGTGGCCATAAGCGGTGACATAAAGGCCATGTTTCATCAGGTGTGCCTGCTTCCCGAAGATCAGCCTCTGCTTCGCTTTCTTTGGAGGGATGGACAACAGGAGCGCCCACCTGATGTGTATGAATGGCGAGTGTTACCATTTGGTACGACCTGCAGCCCCTGCTGTGCCACTTACGCTTTACAGCGGCATGTGCGAGACAGCCAAGAGGGGAATGAAGATGTGTATGAGTCCGTCCACACAGCCTTTTATGTAGACAATTGTCTCCAGTCTCTTCCGACTCCCTGCCAAGCTAAACAGCTACTGGACAAAATGAGACAGCTACTGGCCACGGGAGGATTTGAGATACGGCAGAGGGCCAGTAATGTGCCAGAGGTGGTGTCCCACCTGCCTACTGCTGCCCGTTCTGACAGCTGTGAGCTCTGGCTGACCTTTAACCAAGCTGATCCACAAGAGTCGATGCTTGGGTTACGTTGGCATTGCCCCACCGATACCTTGGGGTACAAGCATTGCCCAGTCTCCCACGCAACACCAACTCTTTGCAATGTGTACAAGGTGCTTGCCAGCCAATTTGACCCTCTAGGGTTTATCATTCCCTATACCACTAGAGGGAAGATTCTCGTACAATCGATGTGGCAAAAGGAGATGGGCTGGGATGAACCTATCACCGGTGTCCTTCGTGCCGCCTGGGCAGAATGGGAAAAGGAGCTACCGTATCTGCAGAACATTACCTTACCGAGGTGTTATGTGCCACCTGCTACAGACTCTCCGAGTTGCACCTTTGAGCTGCACGTGTTCTGTGATGCCTCAGAGAAAGCGTATGGATCTGTAGCTTATCTGAAGACCACAGATTGCCACGGACATGTCAGCACTTCATTCCCGTTGGCCAGATCCCGAGTTGCTCCTCGGAAGAGATTGTCCATGCCTTGTCTCGAGCTCAGTGCTGCTCTCACTGGAGCGCAGCTTGCTAAGACCCTCCAAACTGAGCTTACCCTACCACTGCAGAAAATCATCTTGTGGACTGACTCTACTACTGTGCTGAGTTGGTTGCAGTCGGATTCCTGCCGGTACAAGGTCTTAGTCGGGACTTGAATTGCTGAAATCCAGGAGCTCACCAGTTCTCATCAGTGGAGGTATGTCACGTCAGCAGAAAATCTGGCTGATGACATGACAAGGGGGAAGGAACTCTTTAGTCTTTCACCAGCCAGCCGTTGGGCTCAGGGCCCCAACTTCTTGCAACAAAGTTCGGCACATTGGCCCTCCCAACCTACTGGTAGGGCTGAGACTACAGATGAGCTGCGCAAGGGGATGCTATGTGGGCTTGTCACAGTGGCACAGTCTCCTACTCCAGACCCTGGCAACTTCACATCTTGGGAGGAGCTTGTGAAAGCTACTTACCATGCGCGTCACGGGGCGGCTTCTCCTCCAATGACCGCCACTGATCGTGTGGAAGCAGAGATAGCCATTTTAAAGTCAGCTCAGTATGACAGTTTTCCGGAGGAGGTGATGGCTCTGATGAAGGGAGGAACTCTGGCCCTAAATAGTCAACTTTGTTCGCTCTGCCCTGAGTACGATCCGGTTACTGGCCTGATAAGGGTTGGAGGACGCCTGAGACGTGCCGAAGGTCTGGACTCAGACACCATACACCCTATTGTGCTACCTCCTGAACACACTAAGCTCCTTGTCAAACACTTTGACACGATTCTGTTGCACCCTGGTCCGGAGCGCGTCTTTGCAGAGATACGGCGCACTTATTGGATCATCAGAAGTCGACAAGTAATCCGGAGACATTAAAGACAATGTGCAGAGTGCCAGAAATGGCGGGGGAGGCCTGCTCCCACCAAAATGGCTGATTTGCCGGCAGCGAGACTCCGGATCCACAAACCTGCTTTCTGGTCAACTGGAGTTGATTGCTTTGGTCCCTACAGCATCAAGATAGGCCGGAGGCATGAGAAGTGTTGGGGCATAATCTTTAAGTGCCAAACCACCCGATGTGTACACCTGGATTTGCTGCCAAGCCTGGACTCAGACGCTTTCCTCATGGCCGTGCGAAGATTCGTCTCTCGTCGGGGTACCCCATTCGAGATATGGTCGGATCAGGGCACTAATTTCCGAGGGGGTGCTTGAGAGTTACAGGAAGGTTTCTCTATGATGAGTTGGGAAGATTTCAAAGGTCTTTCCCGGAGCAGATGGTATAGTGCGATCGGCGGAGGTGCAAGTAAAGGATCATACTTACATATGACCAGTGGTTAAGCTGGTCACCCTGCCTCAGACGCCAGAGGAAGAGACCACCGCATAGTACAACACAGACTTTTTGCAATGATGTGTATTTGTTACACAAATACAGGGGCGGCTGTAGAAAAGCCTGGGTTAGTGTGAACTACATTACCCAGCAGCCTCTCGGCAGTGATGGGATTCATGGGACTTCTGAGCTAGATGGTCTTAGTTCGTTCATGGGCTAACAATCGAGGAGAGAGCTGCTGGGAAGGAAAGCAAATGGCCCATCCTGTATTTGTTGGGGATGGTGTGCGTCACATAAACGTGAGTTAATGTTCCATGCTTAAGATGTTTACCCTGCTACTTGTGTGTATTGGTTTTAGTTACCTTTAGCATATGTGCTAGTTAGCGATAGCTATGGCAGCCCAGTTATTTGATTGGTTTGGGCTTGTTACAGCTTTGTTTGTTCCCTCTGCCAATTTATGTGAATTTGTACACTGTAATATCGCTGTATTACGTAGTGGCTAAGTAGGGGGCTGACTGTTTACTAAGTGCATCAGTGTAAATAGGTCATCTCTTGTGTTGGAGTGCCCTCTTGTGGCGGCTTTTGGGTAGTGCCTTAGTAAATGTGAACACTGTAAGAAGTGGTATCAGACTGATTTGTGGTGGAGGAATTTGTTGCCAGTTTCCTTAATCTTTAATCCGTATTCATGTTGTAATGTATACCCGGTTCTTAATCACAGAAACCACACCATATCACCCCTCCACATCCTCCTACTTTATGCCATAACTCCCTGTACCATCCATCTGACTGCCAATAAACTCCACCTGTGGTAATCTAATCCCTGGATGTCAGCCTCTCCTTCTGACCGAGGATAGTTACTATTGCAGCACCACCCACCATTAACTTGACGTACACCATTCTGTACATTCATGTCCAAACTTGTTAAAGACCCCTCAAGAAGCAGTGAGACTTTAAAATCTAGTGTAGACTGTTTGTCACTCAGTGATATTAAAGACTGGTTGTTTTCTGATTCAATTTTAAATCTACATGTGATTTCATCTCACACAACTAATTAACAATCTGACTCGTCCAAATTTTAAATGCCCAGAAAAATGTCCCTCATTGATTTATATTCAGCATACACAAATTATCATTCCTATATTACTGTTTTTTTTTCAGATGGTATTAATGACCATTGTGTCTGTTAGACAGGTGAACCTCTGAAATTTAAAACCCTAAATAACTCTGTAACTGTGCTTTCTTTCATTTATGGAACTGTGACTGGAATAGAATCAACCTCATTACCAGTGTGGAAGTAGCATGAATGGTTTTATGAAGCTTTTATCAAAATTATAGATAAAAATGATAAATTCTGCAACAGTCCTTAGTCCTCAGATGTCCAGTCTCCTTCAGGAAAGGGATGCTGTGTGGGCTGAAGCCAGGAGAACTACAGCTCAGGAATGGTTCAACCTCTTTAATGAAAAATTCCAAATTGGAATTTTACCTCTCCCATTAAATGTTTGTAAATATTCTACAGTCAGCGGTTAATGTTATTACAACAAAGTGGAAGCATTGTTTCCAATAAACTGCACGTTCAAAGAAATGTTTCATCTCACTAACATTTCTTCTTGTTGCATGTTGAAGCTCTACTTGGAAACTTGTTAAAATCCAACCATGCAAAATATGATTTTTTGCCATTTTTCAGCTCTGGTCTTAAACTTTTGATCGGGACAAAGCACAAAGCACCACATGCAGTGTTGTAAAGCACGATGCCACTGGACTCTAGAGTAGAGGAGATTTGTTTTCTGGAGGGATGAATCACACTTCTCTGACTGGCAATCCGATGGATGAGCCTGGGTTTGGCGGTTCCTATGAGAACGGTATTTGTCTGACTGCATTGTGCCAAGTGGAAAGTTTGGTTGAGGGAGGATTATGTGTGTTTTGAGAGTTAGGTTCAGCCCCTTATTTCTAGTAAAAGGAACTGTTAATGCTTTAGCATACTAAGGCATTTTGGACAATTTCATGCTCTCAACTTTGTGGAAGCAGTTTGGGGATGGCACTCAAAATGACTGCAGACCAGTGCACAACGAAGTTCCATAAAGAGTTTGGAGTGGAGGAGGTTGACAGAGTCCTGACCTCAGCCCTAATAAGGATGAATAAGAGTAGAGAGTGGAAGCCAGGCCTTCTCATCCAACATCTGTGTCTGACTTCAGGGGGTCAACATCATATTAAACCCTATAGATTAAGAATGAAATGCCTCTCAAGTTCATATGCACTTGAAGGTAGACGCATGCATGGGGAAAAAAGTGCTTCCATGTGTGACTGGGTTCATGAGGTTTGTCATGCAAAGTGCTCCGAGCACTCAGAGTAGAAAAGCATTCTTTAAGTACCAGTCCATCTACTAATTACACAAGAAATGGACTAAAAATCATTTGCAACTGGTTTCATGAAGTGATTAAACCGAGGAGGTCAGGAGAAGATCCCAACAGTGAGTGTGAATGAAGCTTCTGTCATGATCTATTGCTGCATTTCAGCCAGTGGCTTATCAAAGTTATGGAATTATGAATGCAGAAAAGTACTGTCAGATATTGATCCACCATGCAATAGCTTCTTGAACACGTCTGATTGGACCTGGTTTATTTTTTGATATGATAGTGACCCCAAACACATTGCTACACTGCAATAAAAGCATGCCTGGAGATAAACACACAGTGAACACAATCAGCTATGGATTGGCTTCTCTAGAAATCATTTTCTATTTTTACTTTCATTTTTACAAAATATGTTTGAGGTTTTTTGTTACTTTTGCCTGAGTTTAGAATATTTGAGACAGTCTCTGCTGCCCTCCTGGTCAGGCTCATTTTTATTTCAATGAGACTTCTTACCTACATAAATAAGGATGTACTTAGTTACATTTTGAGTAACATTTCAGATTCTAAAACAGTGGTTAACACATTTGCTTAGACACAAATCCCCTTTGGGGCAGCCGGTGTAAAACTGTCCTATCAAGCGTGCCGGGCTCTCCCTGTGTGACCCTTTGTGGTGAGGGAGCAGCTCTGCTTCAGAGTTAACTGGAGTAACATTTCTGATGTCCCTGGATCTCCCATGCTGTATCCTTGTATGTTGACTTTCTTTCATATTGGAGGCTGTTCATCGGCACTTGGGTCCGCTTTATTTGATTATTTGCAAATATGGCAGTTTTCTTGGGTGGTAATCGTTTTAAAGGGGCATTGGGCTGAAGGGGTTCATTTTTACTAGTGAAGAGCAAAGCAACTAAGTTGAAAGAATATAATCTTTTATGAACTCCCTCGTTACTCTCCTAATTATTTTTATTGTACCCTTTTGTCTGCTGTTGCTGTTAATTCATCTTTTGTATTTTCTTATCTCCGTGGTTTGGATTTGTCGTCCCACACTTCCATTTAGAACTACAATGTACAAATTAATTAAAAAGAAGACTGTTTAGCTCAGAGTAAAGCTGCACAGTGTAGTCCAAAGATTCATGTTATACTATTAATGAATGTCATTTGCAGCTCCGTGTTTTGCCCTTTACGTAACTCCATCACTAGAAGCGCCTGCCTTACTCCATATACAGTGTCCCATCCAAACATATACAAACAGGCACGTGGCTTTCACCAAGGAGACTGGCCTGAGAGTCTTATTATATTGTTATTATGTTTAGACTTGATTAATTTCTTATACCAATATTTTCAAATTTAAGCAACAGAGTTAATTAGTTTAAGGAAACATCATTCTTTGAGCTACATTGGGCCCTTTTATTGTGTTCGCCACATTAGAAGGTCTTCCTGGCATTAAGCCCTGGGGGCAAACTTTTCCAGACTGCATATGTGAGATTACAAAAGTGGAAGAAGCAGTAAACTACATTTGCATTGACAGCTTGTTGCATCTGCCCACAGGCAGCCAAGTTTGAGAGTTGTTGGAGGTTCAGTTTGGTTTTTGTATTTTCTACCCTGGAAACATTTCCTTCTGAAAGCAGCGAGGAGCTTCCTGGCACTAGCCTACACTCACTGCCATCTGTGTCACAGTGTAGCTGTGTGACGGCTCCCTTTATCGCTCTGTTCAAATAGCTTTATTCTCCTGTATTTGTCTAATATTTGGGGTTTTAAATGAATCAGCTCTTCCTTCTGTTACATGTTTTTTAATATACTATAATTAGTTTTAAAAGTCTGCCTCACCCTCAGCTCTGCTGGGTCATCGCCTGTCGGCTGTCATTAGATGTACAATGAGTACCTGAAATAATTGCCGACGAGGAGCATCCCTGCATTTCTGAGAGCCTGCTCACCTGTGTGAGTCACACACACACACACACACACACACACACACACACACACACACACACACACACACACACACACAGTAGTATAGCTGTGTTGTATGTGTGCTGGCTCATGGGGAGGCTCATGCTGTGAAAATACAGCAGCACTGCTGTCATTATACCCATCTTTACATTGAAGACACTAATAACTTTGCTTGCAGTCTCAGTCAAGTAGCTCTCACACAGGAAGTCAAAAGTGTGCATGAAAGCGCATTCATTGTGCCACAGCTCATTAACTCTGAAGTTTGGTGGAAAGGAGTCTGTCTGCCTTATTTATGTTAAAAACAGCACCTGTGCTCCCAGGAGTGTGTGTAGGTGGCCCAGAATCTAAAGCTGCTGAATCTAATAATGAAGCAGTGGAGGGGATTTTAACGACTTCATTGTATTTCTCAGGTTTGTTAGGGACAAGTGTGTGTGTGTGTGTGTGTGTGTGTGTGTGTGTGTGTGTGTTAGTAGCATGAATTTCAAATACATCTCGGATAACAGTTGGTGAATGGGACACATGTGATCTCATCTGGGATGATTTCAAATGAGTACCAGCTGTGAGACTCTTCCCAGCAGGGCATTGTTACTTTGTATCACACTGACAGAGATTCACTTTTCAAAATGTGTCTGGTACTGTATATTTTCTGCCCAATTTAGCATAATTAGTATGGATAATTACCAATAGAAACCTCTATAAACACAGATGGAGCTCTGTAAAGTTCGGCTGAGGTTCTATGATAAGCCCCTTTGATATGCAGCTATGAACTGGCCATTTGCCTTGAAAAGCTTATTTTTTAATATATGTAATAATATGAGAGCAGGAATGGAGACAGGAACAGTTTAAGTTCCTGCAAAATAAAGTTAACAGGTCAAAGGAGAATAAACTGTAGAAGTACAAAAAGAGGACAACAGCAACGGTCAAGAGGTGTGATTATGTGACAGTCAGTATGCAACCTATGCACTGATATGCTTGCTTGCAGTCCTCGGTGAATATTGTGACGTTAATGATGTGTCAATGGAAAATTGTACTTAGTAGTCAGTATAAGCTTTTAATGATATAAGTTTGCATATGATAGAATACTGTATGTTGACCTTTTGATGACTTAGACTGTTGTCCACTACAAGACTGTTTTATAAATTCTTTCTCACAGCGATAATAGCTGAACAAGCAGGAAGAGGAGAGCTGGACACTTTTATCTGCGCTCTCTAACAAGAAGAAGGGCTGCGTCCTTCTGAATCTCACAACACACACACATACACCTCAACCACTCTTATCTTCACTCCCTACGCACTAACATTCCTCTGCCTATGAATAGACGTATTCACTGTTGTCACCAGTGACTATAAATGCACGAATAAAGAAGTACACTGTGTGATTCTCACTTGAGACTTCACCCATGTACATGTGTTTAAGTATTTTGTCTCACTGTGTTTCTGTTTACAATTGGCAGATTTCTGTTTGGGATTTTTCCCTTAACATGATGCTATGCTGATTGGACAGAAAAACGAATGCATTGACCGCACTGAGGAAAAAGCACAAGAGAAAAAATGCCCAGAGTGGACACAGATCAGACGCCCTAACCACCTCGGCTGGTTTTCACAGGAGGGAGCAGTGAGTCCTGATCCCTCGGGAGCTTCTCAGCCTGTCTCTGAGACTGAGCCCACCACTCTTTGGAGCAAACTCATTTCAGCTGCTTGTATCTGTGATCTTATTCTTTTCTTGGGTCACTGCCCAGAGCTCATGACCATAGGTCGGGGTTAATGTACAGCTGGACTGGTCCATGAAAAACTCCACATTTTCACTCAGTTCTCTCTTGATTACAACTGTTCATTATAATTACTGATACTGTACTGAAATACATCTTCAAACTCCACCTTTTCATCGTTCATGAACAGTCATGTTTAATTAATGTGCGAGATGAAATAGCTGTTATCCAGGGAAATCGGAGGGTTTTATAACAAAACTAATCATGTGCATCAAACGTTCCAAACTATGCTAATACAACAGAGTAACAATGTTTAACACATATCTGTGCACGTTTCTTTACACCCTTGTGGCGGGGCGTGGTCTGTGGCGCCGCTGCGGGGAGGCTGACACACTGCAGCGGCGTCAGCTCATCACGCCTCCCTGCATTTAAGTCTGGACTGAGTCCTGAGTTTGTTGTTGTTGGTACTGGCAGCTGAAGAGCTGCAGCCGAGAGGGTTTGAAACAGCAACTGTAATAAAGAGTGAAATGTGGTCGGGTCTGCCATGCGTCGTCTTTAGCCATGAACTAACTAACGTTACCACTTAAAGTTACCCTCTGCAAGAGGATGAATCGACAGCAAGAGCAACTATGGAGACTGTTTCTCATCCCACTGAGAAACTCTGACCACTGGTTTAAAATGATGACATCAGGGGCCAGAGAGGCTTCAACAGTCTAGACACATTTTAGGTTTACCATAAAATGAATGAAATAAAATTTACATATAGGTCAATGTAAATGGATTCAAAGTGTTGTTTATAAAACGTTGTATGATGGTTTCATAACCAAATTAGTTATCAGTCAAATTTTGTTGGTCCAAAGAAACAACACATGCATTTATTTCTCCACAGCAATAATCTGATCAACAGTTCTTGCTTTATCTGATTTGTTGTACGAGGAGCTAACCTCAGCATCACTCTATCCTGATGCAGTTTTTGCTGCACAAGGTTCAGGTGGGCTGGGCTTTTTTGGTCTTTGAAGTCAGCAGGTAGATATGCAAGGAAAATGAGATCATGCAAAATGAGACACTGTTTCCTGGAGTAAAGTCAGTTTTGACACAGCTAGCTTAACTAATTAACTGTCAGCTGGCAGGTGTTTGGCTTTACACTTACTGTCCCAAACCTTCTGCCAATGCAGCGGTAAAGGGATGTCCTTCAACATGACAAAAGTCAGCGTGAAGCATCCCTGCATGTGTCTCATGAAACTTCTTGAGCTCACACTACTTTTTGTGCTGTAGACCAAAGTAGCAGCAATCCTTTCACTCACCTGAGAGAATTTATTTAGTATCCATTTATGAACAAGTCCTCATTAACAAAGTGAGTGATTTATGTTGTTATAACAGCACAGAAACCATATTGTTAATTTGCATTGAAGTTAATTGATATTTCTCTGCTCATCGTTTTCTTGGATCAGTGTGTTTTATGGAGCAGCCTCTTGCAATCAAACCATTAGCTGCTAGCTGATCAGAACTGGTTCAGAAGCACATTTCCTTCTGACACACAAATGAATGCAGCACATTAAAAGCATATCTGTGGTAGCTTTTATCCCTGCTGAGTTATCAAGTACTCTTCATATTGCAGGCAAAGCGACAAACACTAAATATTTTAAGAGCTCATGTCAAAAGTGGCCAGGAAACCGAATGTGAAATCTTTGCTAGTTCCAGACTTGCAATGAAAAAGGTTCATGTGTGAATGAAAACAGATGTATGCATGCCAGTAGAAAAATAATGACTGACTTAAATCCAGACTCTAGCAATCTAAAAATTCTCAACAGCAAAAATCAAATAAACAGCTTTTACATGTAACTTTAAAGCTCCATTGCCTCACAGCAAGAAGGCTTTGAGTTTGATTCTACCGTCAGGCCGGGGTCTTTCTGTGTGGAGTTTGCATGTTCTCCCCATGTTCGCATGGGTACTCCGGGCTCCTCCCACAGTCCAAAGGCATGCAGTTATTGGGGATAGGTTCACTGGTGATTCTAAATTGCCCACAGGTGCGAACGGTTGTCTACCTCTATTTGTTAGTCCTGCGACTGACTGGCAAACCTGTCCAGGGTGTACCAGGTGAGGTGAACTTAATGTAAAGCAACAAGGTCTGTGTGCAGAAACAATTAAAAATGAGGTTTTCATGAGTTAAGCTTTAATTTTTTTTTGTATTTAAGGGATATTGTCTTTTGGAAGGACAGTTATGTTATTGAGTAAAGGTTTAGTGGAGGAGGAAACTGTCAGCATAGAGTTGGACCCAGAAGAACAGGGTTTGAGTCCCGTGTGCAGCTGTTTTAAGCCACATTAATTTGTTGCCTAAGCCTAACAAAACAACCAGTAGTAACAGTGAGTTAAAAGAAAATGTATGCACATAATGATATTTTGATCATTCAGCAGTCATCCACTGTCTTTGCATCCTAAAGTTAAGAATTATGACTAGAAAAAAACGTCAATCAGTCAGTCAGTAGATTTGATTTCATGACTTTAAACTGATGACTTTATGCTCGATGACTGATTTTGTAATCGTATCACCAGACCTGCGGCCATATGTTCTGGACACTCGGGTAATGAGAGGGGCTGAGCTGTCAACAGTTGGATCAGGTGGCAGGGGAGGACGCTGGACAGGCACGAATAGTGAGGATGTGCTGGGAACACCTGGCAGAGGCCCCTGTCTGTAAGATCTTCAACGCACACCTCCAACAGAGCTTCAACAGCATTCCAAGGGAGACTGGGAACATTGAGTCTGAATGGACTATATTGTCGGGCGGTGGAAGGAATACTTAGAGGACCTCCTTTATCCCACTGGCACGTCTTCCATGGAGGAGGCAGTTTCTGGGGATGAGGGGGACACACCTCCACAATGTTGCGTGGAGATCAGGGGCGGTACCTCTAGATTGGCAGACCGGGGTGGTGGTTTCCATTCTTAAGAAGGGGGACTTGGGGGTGTGTTCCAGCTGTAGGGGGATTACACTCCTCAGCCTCCCTAAGAAAGTCTATGCCAGGGTGCTGGAAAGGAAAGTTCATCCATTAGTCAAACCTCGGATGCAGGAGGAACAATGCGGTTTTCGTCCTAGGTCGTGGAACACTGGACCAGCTCTTTACCCACTCAATGATATTTGAGGGTGCATGGGAGTTTGCCCAACCAGTCTACATGTATTTTGTGGACTTGGAGAAGGCATTCGACCGTGTCCCTTAGAGTGTGCTATGGAAGGTGGTTCGGGAGTATGGGGTGTCTGGCCCATTGCTACAGGCCATTTGATCCTTATACAGCTGTTGTAAGAGCTTGGTCCGCATGGCCGGCAATAAGTCGGACTCGTTTGGGTGATGGACTCCGCCAAGGCTGCCCTTTGTCACAGATTCTGTTCGTAATTTTTATAGACAGAATCTCTAGGTTTAGCCAAGTGGCAGAAGGCTTTCACTTGGGTGGTCTCAGGATCTCATCTCTGCTTTTTGCAGATGATGTGGTTCTGTTGGCTTCATCGGGTGATGGCCTCCAGCTCGCACTGAAATGGTTCGCAGCTGAGTCTGAAGCGGTGGGAATGAGAATCAGCACCTCCAAATCTGAGGCCATGAAAAGAGTGGAGTGCCCACTCCGGGTCAGGAACGAGCTCCTGCCCCGAGTGGAGGAGTTTAAGTATCTTGGGGTCTTGTTCATGAGTGACGGGAGAAGGGAACGGGAGATTGACAGACGGATTGGTGCTGTGGCCGCAGCAATGTGGACACTGTACCGGTCTGTTGTGGTGAAGAGAGAGCTGAGTGTAAAAGTTAAGCTCTCAATTTACTGATCGATCTACGTCCCTACGAGCTGTGGGATCTTTATGTGCTGAGAACATCAATATTGTTATAGTTTCCCACTTTTTGCACAAAAAACTATCGTTGGCACATATAGATCGTTGGAGAAAGTGTAAGCTGTTTATTTACACAGTGCTCACTAATGAGCATGCTAGCGGCTAACTTGCAAGTGTTGACACACCCACAGTGTCAGGGGAGAAGTCATAGAGGTGTGGGTATTTACCACACTGTTTCTCAGCAGTTTCTTCTTTTGCACAAAGCAACACTAAACTGTGAAAACACCAGGATGGCACATTTCATTATTATTCAACTTTTCTTTATTAGAACACTGTACATATAGAAATATTTGAGACATAATTGTGAGAAGAAGGTCAGATGCGTACACGGCTTTGCTCCAAGAGTGTTTCATTTATAATTGCAGCCCGGTGCCTGAAGATCTTATTGATCTAAACTTTGCACAGCCATTATCAAAATACTGGGGAGCACAGCAAAGTTGACACTTTCCTATTTTCTTGCTATGAACACTTTTGTACTCTTGTAAGTTGTATTTGCTTTTGCCTGTGCACACGACACGGGCACCTGGAGTGGCAGGAACAACATATACCAGACAGTTTATATAAAATATTTTTAGTGGCAGTTTTGAATCAATAAGCATAAATTTATTTGCATAAGTTTAGTTGCTTCACTCAGAGAGTCAGTTGGTTTTCTTGTAATGGCCACTTACACTAATTGTATACGTTAGTAGAGGAAATGTATTTTGTGTACTGCTCCAATTATACTGACCATTGCAGTAAATGAATACATTTTTAATACTGTTTGTGTATAATTGTGAATAAAACTCCAGACATTTGCAAACTTGGGCTTATATAATTCCAATGACGAGAGGAAGTAAATGCAGCTCCTACCCTGATCCTGTGTGCCATTTTTCACCAGTAAAGGTGCCAACTAAGTGAACAGCAGCCTCCAGGAGTTATTGAGCTGATTCATTGCTTTTTATCACCAGTTTTTAATATAGAGGTGTTTAATCCCCTCTGAGGATGCCTTCAGTGAATATTCTCAAAAAATACTGCCCCCCTTCAAAATTTGCATGTCTAAAATATAGTTACAGACATTTATATCTTACATTTTAATAAGGTACAAACAGTGCTGGGTGCCGGGTGTAGTCCTGGGCTTATCAACTCATAGCAGGGGGGCCAGCCTCTAGCAGGGTCAGCTGGCCCTTGTCTCTGGTCCTCTCACCCTTTGGCTTCCACCCTTCGGTCCTCTTTGGGGCTTCGGATGGTGCCGTTGTCCTGGTCCCATCTCTGTCTGCCTCCAGGCTTCAACATCGCTGCAGCTTCCCACCATCATTATCAAGTACATTTGTGAGAAAGACACAGGCACTCATACACTTGCTCATACACACTATAAGAAGATTGTTGATTCATGTATCTGTGTATTTTCTTAGTTTTTGTTCTCCAGGTGCAGCAGTCGGTGATAGATTGTGCATTTCTATTTGTTTTCTAACATGTAACTGTGCTGAATGATAAATGCTCATTTTTAATTTGATGGCAGGAACAATTTTCAGAATTTGGAACAGGGGCACGCTTCACACTGTGTTGCATCACCTCTTATTTCAACATCACTCCAAGTATGTGAGAACTGAGGAAACAAATTGCTGTACTTTTGAACATCCAGTGGTTTCCCACTGATGCTTGATATCAGATTTCAGCTGCAGTTCGCAGCCTCATTTGTTGTTTCGTAATACACCCATTTTTTTCAGTGTGCCACGGGTCTGGAAAGCAGTACACAATGTCATTTGCAATGTTTTTTCTGAAATAAGAAATCCAGTATAGAGTCCCTCTAATGCTCCCTCAGGGCCTGAAGATTGTAGCCATCTGTGCTGCTGATGCAGGGTCTCACAGAGGGCTGAGCCCCTCTCCATCCTCAAGTCTGAAAGACTTTCTGCTCTTTTATACACAAGCTTGTTACTAATTGACCTAATTGATTATCAGTCTTCCAACAGCTATTTTGTGCAACATTACTCAAATGTTACACTTTTGTTGCCAGTGTCCAGACATATAAATATACTTCATAAACTTCAAAATGCTAATAAGAAAAAATTGAGATAAGGAAAGCCTGTGTGTAATATCTGTTGAAACCTAGTGCCAGTTCATCAACAGAGTGACTGAAAGCTTTCATCCTTCTCTGAGGAGCACATACTGTGGACAGAACTGATCCAACTATCACTGTAGTGAGTTTGTATGTACTCACTGTTTCTGAGAACCTCCTTTACTGTTCCTTCCCGAACATCAACTTCCAAACAGCAAGCGACACAGTGCACCAAGCCACACTGCAAAACTGCTAAAGCTCTTCCTTGAAGCTGAGAATGTTGAGATAATCAAAGCATTATCCCAGAGTCCTCGTCTGAACCCAACTGGGAATCGCTTGAAGAACAAAGTTATAAGAGAAACCACACCAGTATGAGAAAGTTCTTCCAAGAAAACACTCTCTTAATTTTGTTTTTTGAAAGCTGTAACAATCAACAACTGTCATTAAACATTTTCATAAAACAAACAAACAAACACTATAGTGACGACTATTCAGCTTTGATCGGTGTGTTTTTCTGGAACAGTTCTCTATTCAGACCTGATCTTTCTTCACACTGTGAGAGATGGAGGCCTCCAATAAATTGACCTTGTGTGGTTGGGCACAGACAGAGAGATGATGCCATGCTGTACATCCTACTGCCTGTAATCTGTCGCTCATCTTGATCAATACTAAAACTGTGACTGAACTTTGTCCTTGTTAGCCAAAGGTACAGAAGCATAAACAGCTCAATAATCAAACAAAAAGCCTGTTCTCTATCACATCAAGACTATCTCTCCACTCCACTACGAGTGGAGAGATAGTCTCTCACTCAGAGAACCAAGGTTACAATGTAACTGTACGTTAACATTGGCTTCTGTAACGTCTTGACTGAAACTTTCAGTTAAGACGTCCAGATGTGTGCCGTCCTTTCTAGCCTCATCCCGTTTCCTTACGAGGCATTTTCCAGGCCCCTTTGTAAATGAGGATGTAACAGTAATGACCTAAAACCAAACTCAGACTGACTCACTGCACAGTGTGTTAGTGCTGCCCAGCCCTGTTTGATCCTCTGTGGATATCGGTTTAATGCAGATGTTTTGGGCATTAAGTTAAAGCGAGGTGTTAAACTACCACACAGGAAGTGACAAACATTACCTTTAAGGTTGAGAAGTGAAGCCATTTTACAACAAAACATAACAATATATTGACTTTTATTATTAAATTATACATCTATACAATAGATTCTTAATAAAACCGCAGCTATACAAATCATTAAGAAGTGACCACATGATATTACCCATTGCAGTGTAACTGAAACTCTCTGAGAGGTATGTATTCATTCACAAATATGGGAATCATCTTCAGGCATATTTGGAGGACATGCACAGAGAGGGTACACGGGCTCAGCCACACCGCTGTCCTTCATCACGTTCAGTCATCTTTAGCTGTTGCAGCTGGAGCTCCAGTCTTTGTATTCATCATTGCATTGGTCCAAACATTTTTACGTGAGGGAAATCTCACTGCTTTGTTTTTTAAACATTTTATTCTGACATTTAGATCCCAGGAGAATGAACACTTTAGTTCATGACAAGATGCTAAATAAACGGCCGTGTTCCTGTCAGCTTTTCTTTGGACTTAACCTTTACGTTTAGCCCGTTAAGTTCAAAGCATAACTGATGGTGACAAAGACAGGTATGCAGCCAGAGAGCAGCTGAGCCCAGCGGATAATGAGATCAGTATGATAATGCAGAACTGGCTCAAAAGGCTGCTTTTGAAATTTAGATAACGTGATTTGTTTTCTCTGGCATCTCCTTCGTGCCCACTAGAAGCAAGGATCTAAAAAAGCAAAGTAGTCTCCATTTTCATCCATCCTTTAATTTCCTTTTTCACATTTCCATTTGAGACACAGAAACGTACCATTTCACTCCCAGTAAATCTGAAAATAAATTAATTCCATCCGGTATGATATTGGCCGTCTTCTTTTATGCAAAAAGCTCTAAGCACTGCCGGTTAGTGCTCTAAAATACAAGCCAGATTAAACTTCTGCACTACAGGTTTGATGCTCCACAAGTGATGCTGCTATGAAAAAATTTCCAGACATTTCCCAGCAAAATTCGGACGTTCTCCTCCACGGGACGAAACCTCGCAAACGTGCTGCTGTGATTTTGCTCTCGGTTACTTTGATTTCTGTAAACCCAAAACTTGTCGTATGAAGTAAACTACTGTCTGTATGTTAAAGAACACAAGCTCCCAGGGTTGTAACTGCTGCTTCTGGCTGCCTGTGGTGTTTCACATGGACCCTCTGCTTGATAATTATACCCTTTAGTCTTGGCATAAATAACTGCTTTAAATAATACATTTCTCTCAGTTATTTTCTTATTTCTGCTACTTTTATGACACAATTCACACCCTTTTTACATATTGCATCTCCTTCATTATGAACAAAAACACTTGCAACACTCGCTGTTGACAGTCGGGGCCTCATCTATCAGCTTTTTTTGCATCCTTGTTAATATCAAGTTTGTAAGATTTGTTGTTGTCACATGAAAGTAAAAACGTCAGATAAAGATCCCAAATTCCACCGAGCCAAGCGTTCATTTATCCACATAACATGTAGTGTGGTCATGTTGTGGTCATGTTTATATAAAAGACTGAAGAGTCACGCAAAGGAAGATGTTCATTGTTGGCCAGCAGGGGGCTGGTCCTCGGGGCCTGGCTGCAGAGAGAAACTAGAAGACTGAAGTTGAATCAAACAAAGAATAAAACAGGGTTTACAGTGTGATTGATTGCTCAGTGCTCAGCATGAGGCTATCCAAAAGGATGCCATGGTGGCTACATCCATCCCTTACATATGTGACACGTCTGTGTGAGAAGTAGGACGGCTGTGGCTGTGAGCACAGCAGCCTCACTCTGTGCTGGTCACACCTGTGTGTGTGAAAATGGGTTAAAGGAGCTCGAGCAGCTCGTCTGAGACAGAAATGAGCTGAGAGGCTCCTCGATATGAATCTGGGAAAGTTTACAACATAACAGAATACAAACAGGGATTATTGTGGTCACTTCTTTCACCCATGTGGGTGTGTAGACCCCCGTCTATGTGCTGAGGGTAACTTCATGATGTGTTGAACGCTGTACTGTGGTAAAGACAGCGCGTGGGCACACTATCAGTTTTTATTATCATGGTCAGTATTATTATTATTTTCTTTCTGCAGATAAATGAGGCCCTCACTGTACATCAACAAAGACTCTAAATCTGTGGGACTGTTCTATCTGTCAGTTTCCACGCTGCTAACAACAGTGTAGTGGTAAACAGCCTGGTGAAAGAAATGTTAGCGATGGTCACCCATCGCTAACGGCCGCGCTCTAGAGACGATGAAATTCTGTGAAATTCCCATTTTCTTCTGTTTCCTGCAGCGTGGCTCGGAATGACAATGAGCTCTTTTCTAGGAAAATGTGCCTGCGTCTGTGAGGGTCACACGAAGAACTTTGTTCAAATCAAAACAAATATGCAAATTAGGCACTCATACAGTGTAGGCAGTATTGTCCCTTTGCTTCTGCGACATTCACCCCCAGTGGAAAAACAAATAGAGAGCAGCGGATGGATGCATATCTTACAGGCCTTGCCTACATTTCCTGACTAACAAATACAATTTAGTGAGTCCCACTGAAATGTGGAAATATTGTTGTGCACATTCAGGACAGTCGGGAGCTTCACGCTCGCCGCTCGTCCACGCCCCCACTTTCACCCCTCAGAACGAATCGACTTTTGCTTTACACATTTCGCAATGACGGAAACCACAGCAGCTTGATTCTGACAATTTCACCAACATCAAATACACTAAGAGCTGCAAAGATTCAGCCACTTGCTTTTACAGGAGCATTGAGAGTGGATTGGAGTCTGCTGACTTTTGCAGTGTCCCTGGGGAACTTCCAGGGCGGAGATATGCAGTGTTGTAAGAAATCCTGCGGCAGCACGTCCACCTGTGAGTCCTTTAGAAGAAAGAGGTAAGTTTGTGACATCGGCTGCACGCCGCAGTCAGATGTAGTATTCCTTCACGCTGTCTCTGACTGGGTTGTGGAGGTGCAGCTCAGTCCTGTAGTCTGTGTACATGCTGTGTCTGTGCTCCTCTTTGATGCTGCCGCTGCTCCTCTGGGCCCGCCGCTGCTGGTAGACCAGGCGGATCACCACAGCCAGTGCGCACACGGTTATGAAGACCACTGCAGTGACCACACCTGGAAACGACGCAGGGAAGGGACGTTAGATGATGGCGGTGTTGGTGGTCTCAGATTTAAGTAGTGTAGGAGTGTTAGCAGTATTCACATGTTTAGTCCTGCACACATGTGGACAGAGGAACACAGCCCGGCCACCATGAGCCACTTTAAAGGGTGGTTTACTGCACGTTTGGTTTCTGATTTAATGATTTCTTTGAACAGTTCCTTCCAAGGATGGAATAATTAAACCGCATTAACATTTAATGACTTTAAAGTATTGAGAGCACAAGATTTTCTCTACACAGACGTATACGTACACTCAAATATCCGAATAAGTGATGCTGAAGGTTCCAGTGTGTGAACACAAGGCCAAGGTCTAATGACTTGTTAGTGATCTCGACTGACTATTGTACAGCTGGTAGTTCATCTATGTTTATTATGGCAGCATAAAAAGGACTAGTTTGACACTGGATTGATCCCAAAGGTAACTCAGTGAATACATAAGGACAAAGGCTGTTTCTTCAGATTCTTTCTGCATCTTCAGGACTTCAGTTTCCAGCATCATTAGTTAAAACGACTTCACACAAGTACAACTTATTTGGATGTGTCCCCACAGGTCTGGGAGAACACACAAACTGGTTAGAATATTCAGGAAAAACCAAAGAACCACCAAGACTGCGAAGGACTGCTGGAACAGCATCCCTGTCCACAGTGAGTTTTACACCAAGAGGGCGCTGACAGAGAGAGAAGCCTGCTCCAAAATCAACAACTTTGAATCTGACTGGAATTTACAGCTGCCCACACGGACGAGCCAAAAGCCTTCTGGAGTCAAACAAGATAAAGATGATCATTTTCATACGCAGTGACACTGTACCAACTGCCAAGTCCTACAGCGTGATGCTGATACATCACGCTGTAGGACTGCTTTGCTACCACTGGTACAAAGTGGTGGGACTAACTAACCCACCTCAAACCAACTAGCTACTGTAGGCCTTCCCCAAACCCTGGCTGTGACCTCATTTTGTGCTTAAAAGCTGGGTCTGTGCCAGAAGACCAAGACAATATAAATAAGAAGAGTGGTTAAATGTCACAATGATCCCAGGAGCTTGTAGATGGTTAATCTAAGCTAACGCTACCTTGCGAACGGATATATGTATATATTTGAGCCTGTATGTATAGTCTGCATAAATACAAACTGTGTGGATAAGAGCCCCCCCCATCTGACCAAAGCTATTATCTGTTTATTTCTCAGCAAGTTTGGTAAAAACGATCCAGACACATTTTACAAACGATGGTGAAATTACTAAATTACTTTCCCTAAAACTGTAAAATAAGCTTTAGGTGAGTCCACCTGGTCTGACAATGAGTTTGATCATGAAGATATTTGAAAACGAGTCACTCTTTCACACATTTTGTGAGTGAAATTTTAAATGAATGAATTATAACTCAAAATAAGTAGCCAGACAATTCATTCAGGATTGTAGAATCCCCTTTGTGCCTTTGAAATGAGAACCAAATGAGACTGCAGTCCTCCTGTGACAAACTACACTGATTAGACATGATTTACAAAGATAATTAAAGAAAACAGGATGCATCATAATTTAATCTGCAGCCACAAGAAAGAGATGATGTCAAATTTCAAAAGAGCTAAACTAAACTAAAGATTTAAAGTTGAATGAAATAAATGTTCTTAACAATAAAGCTATCGTATCATTTATTGATTGGAGCTGACTTTACCTTGATATAATCCTCTGACTGCGATTGAATAATGTGACTTTAGTTGGGAAATGTACTGATTTGTCTTCTTGTCAAGAGCCTGATGAAAAGACTGCAACACTGTCATGTGTCTGTGGTGAATCTGAGGGCTCAGTAACACCTTGGAGTCTCTGATGGTTGCCTGGAAACTGGTCTGGGCCAAGAAACTGTCTCACGTTCACCCCGGGAGACTGCTTCCTTCACTCTTTGTTGGTTGTAATTTAACAGATCAGATAAAACAGGTTAATTAACAAAGTTTAAATTAAATTGTCCTTATTCCAGCCTTTATGTTGTTCTGTCTTCATATTTACCTTACAGATAGCAGAACAGATGCATATGAAGCAAACAAGCAAATGACAGAGGTGTTATCTGAAACAGGCACAGTGCCTCAGAGACTGAACACTTTGTGATCCTGCTAATTACTTAAAGATAATCACAGTTATAGGGCCTCTGATAGGCTTTATAAGTAATATCATCTGGAGACATGTAGATATGGATTTGAAATGCTTTCTTGTTCAGAAAGCACACATTACAGCATCAAGTTTCCTTTCAAATAAAAACAAGGTTTAAGACACGATCATGACAATAAGCTCGAGCTGGGGCCGAGTTATCGAGAGATAAGGAAAAGGCATTAAGACGGAGCCAAATGGAGAGAATGACAAATGGCAAACAGCTGGGACTCATTTTCAATTAAGCAAAGGAAAAACACGAGCACAGCACAGACCTGCTATTACAGCCAAATCCTTCTGGGTGCTGCCGGCACGCTGCTCTTTGTCTTTATTTGCATTTACAGCCTGATCTGCAGAGCAGAAACAAAGAGAAACATCATCATTTTCATACATGTCGACTTCTCTTTAATGACTAGCTGTCGTCTTCTCCTGTGAAGTGAGGTGTGCTGCAGTACAGTCCATGACGTGATGATTATATTTGGTTCATTTCAGGTTCCTGCCCCTTGATTCTCATGAGAGGCAAAGACAAACACAGTCTATTTAAATTTCTCTGCTTCTGAAAATGATTTTAAACCGCAGTACTACCCTGGAATTCCTAATTTACACAATCCAGTTAGCGAGCTTTCTTACTGTGATCATGTTCTGTTTGGTTTATAGCTCTTTGGCTTGTTGGACCGCTGTAACATCAGCCAACGTTTGTGTAACACATCCAGTCCAGTGAAAAGAACAGCTGTCTTTGTGCACTTCTGTCTGAACTTCAGGCAAACGAGAAACTATTTTACATGTGGGTTTGGGTCATTTTCTTTAAAACTGATCAGTGTGAGCAAAAAGCCGGCTCAGGAAAAAAGCAAATATGGAAACCAGTGCTACTATACTGCTCTTAAAGTTAACAAACCCTACAGAGAGGGTCCATAAGATCAAATCCAATGCTAATGCTAACCACATTGTGAATAAAATTAACCAGATTGTTATGGAAATATGATCCTAACGATCACAAAATGAAACAGTAACTCTTTAGCTCTGACCTGAGGCGCATATAAAGCAGAGGTTTTCCTGCATCCAGTGTCAGAACACTTGCAGTGCTTTGCTCGTGTCTGAGAAACGCTGACAGAAGAAGTTACGAGGGATTTGATTTAGTTGTTGCAGTTCCTCCTTTGCTTTATAGCACGATGGCTGTATCAGGATTGTCACAGTATCGCTCTGCATAATGATTTAATTGTTATTTGTAGGCTATGCACGGGACTGTAAAAGGCTACAGATGGGAATAAACTGCCCACAACAGGTGACATACTGGTGGTGAAGAACACTAGGACATCAGCTACTCAAGTTATAAATTGGTTTGCACGTCACTGAGAGAAACGAGTATGTGATCCCCAAGAAAAACACGACTTGGTCTGTGGTAGAAACACTTGTTGGAGAGTAACACATCTCTGACACACCGTAGGATGGATCGGGACTCTGGGGACGATGGTGTTGTTTGGCTCACACTCAGCAGAGCTCGGTTTTGGTTTCACAATACTTTTGTTCCAAGCCTTCTCTGAACCATTTAGATGTTCACTGGCAAACTTACGCTGTGGCTTCTTGAGGAAGGGGACTTTGTGGGGGCTGCAATATTTCCATCCATGACGCCGTAGTGTTGCCAACGGTGGTGACTGCGGTCCCAGCTGGCTTTAGATCATTACTTCTGTGTGATTTTGGGCTGATCCACTACGATTCACATGTTCAGTCTCAGCCCACGAGACAAGATGTTGATTCTGAGCTCCAGACCGAGGACAATAGATGGTCCTTTTACTTTTATTCCATTTACGAATAATTGCACAGCTGATAGTTTCATTAATTAAGGGAAAAAGCTATCCAAACCTTTCTCAAATCACTTTAGTTTGATTTTATTTATATAGAAACAAATCACAGCAACAATTTCCTCAAAGGGCTGTAAAGACTCAGCATTAACAGAGAGAAACAATCAGCTCGTGTGTTTGTGAGTCTAAATAAATAGATCATCAGTGTCATGGATGTGGATGTCTTACCTTGCAGAGTATGTGACTCAGCTAGCGCGCCACAATTTGATTGGACCAGCGGACCACGGATGGTGACCAATGAGCTTCCGCGATTGGTCAGCGCTACCTTCAGTGGTGCCACATGATTAAACTGGACTGAGGAAAGGCAGCCAATGAATCCTTTAGAAGCTCCTTGTATCACTTCCTCATCAAAATGCTCCATTCCTACAAAGACACAGCCGAGAAGTGAGAAATGCTTCTCGCTCGGCTTCATTTGGTAAATGCCGAATGAGAATTATTGATTACAGCTGCACAGTGACTTACTGGCGACTTTGCCTAACGTTAGCGATCGTATGAGGATCAGCTCTGCATCAGATGACAGCGTGTACTTCCTGTGGATGTCCTGGTTGATCTGGTTGGATAGAAAGAAATCAGATAACAAGGTGATTACAAGAAATTCAACCCAGCAGCTGCAAATGCAGCTCAGTGCAAGAGCGATCTCTGTGTTCACTGCAGCCTCACATGAAACCAGCTCTCCCTACAGGTAGCTCTGAAGTGAATTTGACCTTGTACCCCTGTGCCATCATGCTGACTCAGATTAATCGCTTAACATGGTGAAGTGCAATAAAAGTGTAGGATTTCAGTTTACTATTGCATGAAAAGTGCCTGCAGAAGCACATATGCAAACTGATGTGCACACCTTTCCTCTTTACATGAAGATGCTGAATAGTTCAATCCTGCTGTCTCGTCCATTTGTCAAACAATCCAGTCATGTTGGTTACATTGTTTCACTCAAATAGCTACAGTGCTGTAAAAAGTATCTGCCCACTTCCTCATTTCTTAATTTTCTTTTGCATGTTTGTCACACTTAGGTGTTCCTGATCATCAAATAACTTTTAACATTAGACTAAGATCATCTGAGTAAATACACAACACGGTTAAATGATGATTTCATTTATTAGGTGAAGAGAGCTATCCACACCTACCGGACCTATGTGAAAAAGTTATTTAAAACCTGACTAAGACTCAAACAGACGCCCCAGCCAGGACCAGCACCATGACGCAAGTTATGGAACCATGAATCTGCTCTGTACTAGAAAATCCTGAAGGATAATTGGGATGGGAATGTTCCACGGGACATTAGTTCGATTCCTTGGGATTGTCCGTCTGGTTGCCTGTCACTTCATCTCACTGGTTCCGCTTGCACTTGAGCTACAATCAGCTGAATCCCTTTCAAGCAGGAAAACAGTGGCGCAGCAAGCAGCATGGACTTTACTTTTTATTGCAGAAAAGAACGAGAGTGCGATGGTAAAGTGAAAACTGCCAATGCAACAAAGAAGAGAAATACCTGCAACATATGTACGACACTTTATCTACCTCACATCAATTACCATTTTAGAATTACCAGAAAGGAGGAGTCAGAGGAAACTGAAAGGATTCCCTACAGCAGCAGCCCCCAACCCCCGGGCCACGGATGAGTGGTTTGGTACCGGGCCGCGAGAGTTCAGGTTCGGGTGTGAAATTATGATTTTCAGGGTTTTTATCATTTTTTGCTTTTTTTTAAATCGTTTTTATCGCTAACTCAGTTTCCCTGGGTCTTTTCCCGTGTGTTATGAATAGATCTTCTACTTTTTTTTTTTTGGTACCAGTACTGGTTTTATTTTGTTGTATTTATCTGCAACACCATAAATATATTGTTGGACATAAACTGGTCTGTGGCGCAAAAAAGGTTGGGCACCGCTGCCCTACAGAACAGAATTTTTGGATGTTCAATTTTGTTCCACTGAACGGGTCGTTTGTAACAGCAGGCGACAGATACTGAACGTCTTGTGTTGATGTCTGCAGGAACTCTGTGTATGGTCTAAATGTGGCTGACCAATGATCAATGGGCTTTGATCAGTGGTTGTTGAACAATGGTCATGACAATTTGCATATTAATGAAACAGCCCATTGTCCCCTCAGTGGTGCTGGTTTCAGTCATTGTACAAATGTCCTGTTTCTAAGGTTGGAAACCTGCAGTCAGCTGAGACTGAAGACGTCACCTGGATGAGTGAAAACGGCCCGTCCAGATGAACAGAACCTTTTAGGATTTACTTACCTGGATGAGTGAGCACGCATTAAGATGACCTGATGGTTCAGTTGTTTTATTCAGTCTGGTTATTGATTGGTTCTCATCACAGCTGAAGTGTAGAAGTTTATATATTTCAATTATTAGCTTTAGATTTGCACAAACAAAAATTCAATCAGGGGCTCCTCAGTCAGTCAGTCCTTGGTCCATTACTTTCTAACCTTCACATGTGTCTGCTTGGTACAGCACTATCATACAGAATTCAAATTATATATTATATCCTTAGGCAGTTAAAAAACACATCATATTCCTCTGGTAATCTAACCTCTGTTCAAAGACTCATCAGTTGTATCAATAATATTAACTGTTGGATGTCTAGAAACCTTTAAGATATTATTGTTTATCACATATTTACCATCCCTGTCTCTTAAACACAGTGAGCAACTTTGGAATCAATACAAATATATCAAAAGTTAGAAAATGTAATTTCAAACTGACCTACAAATGTTTTCATGCCTTCGTGCCAAGCAGGTTACTCTACTCGCCTAAGACAACTTTTCTTACTCATACAAGGAAATCTGACCATATCACCCTGATACTGAAGTCAGAGAGTTAACTTTGAAATCCATGTATTAGTTGATGAAGCTTCCATCGGTGTGGCCTCAGCACATTATGGACCTGCAGTCAGACCTCTCAGGTCATCAGCTGCAGGTCTTTTACCTGTTCCCAGGATTAGATCCAAGTGTGCTGAGGGTGCTTTCAGGGCCCCTTCTTGGACGAGCACCTGCTGACCTGTGTAAATTACATCTGTGCATATACTCAAAAACATACTCCACCCTTTCTGTCCTCACAGGTCTCCACTCAGTAACTCTGGATGTGTGCGTGCACATGCACATGTTTAACTGGTATTTTAAAGACAAAACCTACATGTGTGTTTATCTTCTATGAAATGTTTATCACAATGAAATGTGCTGTATAAATAAAATTGCCACTGGATGCAAATAAACAGTGTTGAGTTCACATAAAGATGGTGTATGGTGGATGTTGCTGCTCTTTGAAGTTAGTTAGGTTTAGTCTTTTTCATTTTGGGGTCATATTGTATTTCATGGGATCCAGGTCACCTGCTCTGGTTTAAGGCCTCCCCGGGTAAATTTAATGTGTATTATCAAAAAACCTCTCCCAAAGAATATTGTATTTCACTCCTCACACTTATGAGTCAAACTGGGAGAAGATTCAGTGCAGTGGGGGGAATTACTCACAGAGTTATATGAGTCCAGTGGATTAGTTTTCTCTCTGGACAAGTTGTGATCAGCTAACCTGCACTGCTGCAGCTCTGAGGTTTGCTGCCCTTTGTGCATTTAGCCAAGTCAGGATACACTGAATTTGGTAAGTGATACTAACGAGCATCATCAGCTTAAATGCTATTTGATGAATGCTACTCTTGATGTAACAGAACAGCTAGCATGGATACAACAGACTGCTGTGCATCTTATCCTCATGTTAACTTTGAATAACACAAAATTTAGTAATTTATTGTAGAAAATAGGTCACAATATATAAAAAACCCAGATAATCTAAAACGTTTTAGGATAAGGAGTCACTGTACCTTTATCTAGCAGACAGACTGTGATATGTGATTGAACAGAAAATGATTACTACCATTTATGCAATGCTATTCTACTTTTAATGACCACTCAAAGCACCTAACACAAATCACCCTTAGCCCTATACTCACATCATGCTTATACACTGCAAGCACTTTACATACATCACAGCCACTGTCTAACCTCTTAATCTAATATGTGTGTCTTTGGAGTGTAGGTTGGAGTGCCCACAGAGAGCCTGCACAGGAGCAGGGAGAACATCCAAACTCCACCAAGCTTTTTGTTGTGACTCTTCCAGTTCCGTGTCATACCTGTGTTGCATGAATGACAGATAAATACTAAATCTGTAAGTGTCCATGAAGGCTTGACAGAGATAAGCATGGAGTAAAGTGAGGACTGTGCAGGCCAGATAGTGGAGAGTCATTAGTTCCTAAGTTGTTGAGTCAAGTCAAGTCAAGTTTATTTATAAAGCACATTTAAAAACAACCGAGGCTGACCAAAGTTGAAGAAACACAGGTACATAAAATGCCTCACAAATAAAACAATAAATTAAAACAATAGGTTAAACCTTGCTGGCCAGCAAAATAGGTGAGTTTTAAGAGAACATTTAAAAGTTCTGGTTATCTGATGTGAGGGGGTAGACTGTTCCACAGTCTGGTGCAGCCACAGCAAAAGATTTAATAACTTTAATTGTAAGGTTTGGAAAGCATCAAGTCTGCTGACCTCAAAGATCTCCTGGGGCAGTAATCATACCAGGTGCTTTAAAACCAGCAGTTTGTAAAATCAATCCTAAAAGCAACTGGGAGCCAGTGGAGAGAGCAGAGGACCATGATGTGGTCTCTTTTTGAGTATCTCAGTGTGAACAGGTTGAAGGAACACCTGGCTGCAGCACGTGAGAACTCACCTGGTTATTCCGTATGGTTCAGGACGTCCTGTGTGCTTTATTTGTACTCTCTACTATGCAACCATGCTCTATGAGACAGCACGTCCATATGCAGGACGTCCTGTACCAGTGTTACTGACCTGTACGTAGAGGTTTTTGCCGACTCGGTGGATTCTGATTCGATGAAGACGTCCATCTGCCAGATTACTCGGGGTGGGAGTGAACACGTCCGGTTTCTTGTCTGTCTGCAGGTGATACCAGATCTGCACACTCCCTGGAAAACAAAGCATAAAATGTCACAGAGCAATACGACGCTTCATCTTGTGCTCAGTGTTTGATGAAAACTTGGAATCTACAGGTCTAAATCCTGTAATCTTGTACATATAACATTACCAGGATTCAAATATGTGTACACTGCATTCTAATGGGTGATAAGATAAGAGAATACACCTGTCTGCTGCAAGAATGGGACTGCCTATTTATAAATACACCACTATATCCAAGCTTCTTCAGTTACTCTCGAGAGTCTGCAAATATTTATCTCATAGCTCTTTGCTCCGAAAACTGAGCAAGTCAATATGTGCTCAGCCCCCCTCCCCGGGCCAGGCACACACACACACACACACACACACACACACACACACACACACACGCACACACACACACACACACACACACACACACACACACACACACACACACACACACACACACACACACACACTCACTCGCTGCCAGATCAAAGAGTCAGAAAGCTATGCATTGTCAAGTGGAGCTAGGTCAATATTACAATTCCCAGTCTGTAAGTGAAGGGCTTTGTGTTGTGATTCATTTCAGATCCTGAGAGTGCTCCAACAGAGGAAGGTCACTGTGGATAAAGTGTCTCCCCTGCCCTTCACTGTTTACAGAGACCCATGCAATTTGGCTGCTCAGGTTTAACACACAAGAGCAGATTAGGGCTCTGGCTAAAAACTGCACAGAGGTGTCACTCATGCCACTCAATGTGGCACTCGCAGGTTAGGATGTAGCGTGGCTGTTAGCTTAAAGCTCTGAGGTCTTTGTTGTGTCTGAATCTGAAAAACGGAGACTCTGAGGTGATACGCTGTAACGTATGCAAACCCCTTTTCCTCCAGGAACCAAGTCAAACAGTGGAGCTCAGCTGGTGTCGCTGAAATGACTGTTCTCAGGCTAAAATATGAGCAATGTCTAATATTATCTAAAGCTTAAGCTAACATCATGTGATGAATGTTATACCTCATAGTAACATTAGTAGGTTAACAGTAACCATCCTAAATTTCAGTCTGTGTCCAGACAGCGTTTATTTCAGTCCCACAATTTATTTAAAGTGAATTAAAGTCGTACGTGATAAATAGCACTGCTACAGTAGATGTTAGGAGATCCTGTGGGACTTCCAGAAACAGCTGGGCAAACTGGTGACATGGGAAGCCCCCAGCAGCCTGTAGGCCTATTGCAGTGTAAGGAAGGATACAGTTAAGTAAACTGAAAGTTTTAAGCTTAATCTTAAAAGTAGAGAGGCTGTTTGTTTCCTGACTCCAATCTGGGATTTCACAGAAGAGGGGCCTGAAAGCTGGAGACTCTGCCTCCCTTCTACTTGTAGATATCCCAGGAACCAGGAGTAAACCAGCAGTCTGAGAGTTAGGTGCTCTGCTGGGTTTATATGGTACTATGAGGTCTTTAAGATAAGATGGGGCTGATTACTCAAGACCTTTTATGTGAGGAGAAACATTTCAAATTAAACTCTGGTTTTAAAGAAAGACGATGGACCTACCGGCCCTGCCATAAACACTACTGGTCAAATGCTTTACAACACCCCAATTCTCCCAGTTATTTATTGCAATTCAAGTTGTGCAAGTCCAATGAACAGCTTGAAATGGTACAAAGTGTTGAACAGCCAGCGGTTAAAAAAAAGGTAAGGTTACCCCAAACTGTAAAATAATGTACATTTCAGAATTATACACAAAGGCCTTTTTCAGGGAACACAACACGGGTTAAGAGTTTAAAGCTGTTCTGCAGTAATGGAGGCTGATCAGCCTATAAAGCTGCTGCTGCTAACTCCTACAGGTACAGCCCCCTCTGTCTGCATCAAAGCAGTGCTGGACACACTGTGGTACCATACTCTGGAGAGCATCAGCTGAACAGTACTGTACTGCAGAAAGTAGTGTGGTGTGAGAAAAAGGCGATTAACAATGGAAGAGAGACAGACCATCATATAACATTATATCATTGTGGCGTGGGTGTGGGTGTGGTCTCTGGCCGGCTTCAGAGGAGGGGTGACGCAGTGAGCGCCCGGGGCGGCGCAGGGGCGGGGTGAACAGGTATGCTGGGATGTGAATGTGATTGTGACTCTTTATATGTTCACAGTGACAGTCGGAGAGGGAGGAGAGCGGACGTGACAGCGGAGCGGGAGTGTCTGTGTCCCATTGTAAAATATCAGTAAACCAAATGTCAAAATAAAGAAGTGCTGTCACCACGTCCGTGTCTTGTACATGTGTAAAGGGTCCAACTTCACAATCATATCATCTGGAATATGATGAGAATACATTTGAACATGATGTGAAAATGTCACATAGAGCTGTCACCGCAGTGCCATTTGTTTACATTCCCTAATGCAAGAAAGAGCTGCACGTCAGCCTCGGACAATCATTCCAACAACCTCATTTGCAAAATATTGTTCCTACTAAAGGTGGAAAGAACGCTCCAACACTCAGCTGAGGAGAACCAGACTCACAGGGAGGAGATCCCAGCAGCTGCTGATGTGCCACCCAAATGTAAACAAATGACTCCTCAGAGTGTCAGTGGAGCGCTCGCTAGCTGCACTCCATATGACAGGAAGTGAAACGGGGGATGGAAATTAATGATGCAGTTACATATAATAGAAAAGCAGTACTTTAAACAGCTGCTTCAAAAGTTGGACCCAAGATTTAACAAAGATACAACTTCCCACATAAGCTTTTTATTATGTGACACGATTTTACAGACTCCTGATGAGTTACAGGGTTGAGTGACTTTAGTTATTGTTAAACTAAAGTGTTCAGCAGTTACTTTATACTTGTGTCACCGCTGTGGCGCCACTGTTAAACTATACTGCTGCTGCAGACAGTCAGGGAGTGTGTGACCAGTGACAGCAGCTAACTGGGAAATCTGGTTTCTGCATTTGCTGCCTACAAGCTGCAGGCATCACAAAGGTTTTTCTATATCTTCACAGATATTGTTACTGCATATTTGCGTATATTGCCCACCCCTCGTGTGCATGCTGTATGTGACCGGCCTGGCTCTGCAGAAGAGTATCGGGCGATCCATCAGCTGGTTGGCCGGCGCTGACGCCTGCTGATCTGCCGCGACTGCATTTGACTTTGTGACCTGCAGAAACTAATTATGTGCTCGACTTTCTGTTCTCATGCTCTGATCTTTCATCAAAAGCACCAAGCGTCAACGGCATAATCTACACAACATTCAACAAACAGACCTTCACACATTCATGCAGTGAACTGTTGCTGTGCACTAAACTGAAGAGCCCTGGAAATATGACTAAATCATTCTACTTTAGGCAGATTCTATTTTTTACACAATCGCTCTCAGCCTCTGAGTGAACTTGGAACCAGTTCACCGTCAAGGGAGCAATCTGCTGTGTAATTATGCATTATATCATTTGGTAACCATGGTAACAGGGATGTAGGAGTTCTCCCTGATACCAGAAAGGGGTTAAAAGAAAGGAAAACAGGTGTTGTGTAACTAACACCCTCCAATGCTGTGGGTAGGCGTGCTTAACCCCAACAAGCGTCACAATAACTGAGCTGCAGAGAGCAGAGAACCATCGTATCCACTTGTGGGATAAACCCTGTGTTATCACATAAGTCTTCCTACCTCTTTATTTTTTGCGTGCTTGTGTTTAAACACAGGTGTGGTGAGCTGATGTCCTGCTCCATAAATCCATGCATTTCTCCAGATCCTTTTTCTATAACGCCCCTACTATCATGTCTACTTTTGCAAAGCTTCAGCAGTTTTCGCTGTGGTTGACACCGCCTCCTTTACTGTTACCAGCAAACACCCATCCTCCCCACCCGGCCATCCTTCTTCAGATTCCTGACGGACTCAAATTAAGTTCCACAGCAGATACAGATTTTGGTTACGAGTGAGCGAGACACATGAAACAAACACAAATGGAGACCATAACAATACAGCGTAGAACAGGAAGTCAAAGCAATGTGGATACATAAGTAAATACTTCTGCCTACTCCTTTTCAAACAAATAATGAAATGATATTTTATAATGATTGCGAAGACACATGTTTGAAATGTTTGAAATAAAAATGAACTGAACTGAACTGAACATAAGAATTCTACTTTAAAAACATACGATACTGTAAGAACGGGCCTCGTGTACTAACACTGCCTACACACACAGCTGTGTGCAAATCACGAGTACATTCATGGAAAATTCTGGGAGTTATCCATATTTTCCTACCTGAATGTGGTCGTAGTGTAAAGTTCCTTGGACCATGGGTACAAACGACAGCCTGGCTGACTCAAGAATTTATACACAAGACTTTAAAATGATAATCATTGTTGTCATATTTGTACTGCAACACTGCACTTGTTCTGACTTCTTCCTTGGACGTCAGACGTGATCATTTAATTTTCTGTAGCCAGACTTCGTCCTTATTTTTTGCCTGGATGGTGCAGATTTCTCTCTCGCGACACTGTCACTACTTTCTTTGCGTCGCTTGGAGGGAAACATGTTTGCTTTTATAGAAAAATCAGGGCAGTATGCACATAGTATGCAAACTGAGTCTAAAAGGCTGTTGAATAATTCTGATTTACCAACATATTGGTGCAGGTTGGTGAGAAACAAAGATGGTTACACATGTTTGATAAATCTGATGGTACTTTGCATAGTGACTCATTTTTTAAAACCTGGAAACAAAAGACTTTCCAGTATCTGAACTCTGTGTGGGACCTTTTCCCTCCTTTCTCATCAGTGATGACACTTAAATCATCAGTAAAGTATTTCTGTGCTCAAATACACGACGTGGGTTAGAAAGCAAAAGTTACAGACAAACAAGCATCCACCCATAAATCTTTGAACTGCTTATCGAACTTATGTTTGTGGGGAGCTGCAAACAGGGATGTGCACCCTGGACTGGTCAGCAATAAATCCCAGAGCCACACAAACAGCCACAGTTGCAGCCAGTTTAATTTCATTTGTTAAACAATTTGTACTTAATGAGTAATTAGCATGTCTTTGGGCTGTGGGAGAAGCCAGCTCTGACTCCCATGTTAACAACATTAAACACATGTTTACAGACGGGTACAAAAAGCTGTTTTGGCCTCTATGAACACTTCTCCACTTCATGTATGGCTGATTACTTTCTCATAGCTCCATTTGGATACTGACAGTGTTTAAAGTTAGCTGGTGCTTGCTTTGACTGACAGGTTTGCCACCCGTGGGAGCTGTAGCTGCTAGCTGCCTGCTAGGCTTCGCCTCCGTTAATTGGAGTCAGTGAACTGGACCTCACCACTGTGTTTATGCCATTTGAGCCTTTTGGAGCATTTTTAATGGAATAATCTGACATATAATACGGCCTGCTATGAACTACAGGCCATCCAATAAGATACAGTTTTTATGAAATTCCAGCTGTAATCTGATTACTGTGCTACTTACCACTAATTAGCAGTTGTGTGTGTATTGTCCCCGTTCAGTTTATGGATTCAGTTTTCTAACTAAAACAGCTTTTTGGTGGCAGTTGTTGAGTTTCCCTTACAGTTGGACCCCAGACTGAGGTGGTCTGTGGGTCTGTGCCAGCCCCCCGGGGAATATTCTGCCCATATATACAAGCTGATTGCTTAGCACTCCACCCTGTCATTCATATATGCTTAATAATATAGCAGTGTCCAACACCAGTGGGTGACATGATGGTGGATACATCTGTGGCCAAGCGGACACGAGAAAGTGAGTAGGCTTTGACAGATACAGCTAAAATGTACCAAATAAATAAATAAATGTAATTTTGTTATCACAGTTATTGTTCTTCATGCTGCTGCGTGAGATCAACAGCACTGACAGGTTTATACTGTTTCCTTCAGCCTGCTAGGACCCAAACCTGCCCACACACACACACACACACACACACACACACTACAGTACACAGATATATAATGTGCAGTATTAGAACAGTCGTTTGCTATTCAGTATTATTTCTACTTCTTCTTCTTTTGAGTTCTCCCTTTAGGGGTCCCACAGCTGATCTCCTGCCTCCTCCTCCTCTTTAACAGCTCAGGAGGAAATAAAGGAGGAGAAAGCCTTGTTGCCGAGCACAGTGGTACGGTGTTTCTTGTCCCCATGTTTGCACACATTTCACAAAGAAAGTGTGCAAACCTTCCACTCCAACAGCTCCACCACCATTTTCCTGCCTCAAGCTGTGCTTTACTGTCCTCCCTGTTTTCCACACAGTGACCTGGTGGCAGCGCTCAATTCAGAACTGGTTTCATCAATAAAGGGCCCAAAAAGCCTGCCCCAGCATGGCACCATGGTTTTCTTCTCACTCCCATTAGTAACACTACATAACGCTCGACTCTCAGGCCTATTCAAAGTGCAATGCTTCTCTGGGAGGCACCAAGACAGAAGAGGCTTTGTGTCAGCACAAGTGCTGCACTTTTGGAAAACAGGTTGTTTTCACTGTAGCCTCCTCTCCCTCCATTACTACAGCTGATCCCCTCGTTAACTCTGGCAAACCAGCTGTTGTCTGAAAACAAGAAATGAACCATGTGACAGTTATACAGTGAAATCTAGAGAAATTCACCTGAACACTGAACTCACCCTTCATTTATGTCTCCAAATTCACCACCTGGACTGTAAAAGAAACATTTACTGAACTTTCTTAATCCACTAACTGTAAGAACCCCAGGATGCTCTGTGGTCAACAAATACTTAAAATAATTACACAGGGAATGCAAGTCAGAGGGCTACGGAGCCAGGACCAACTCTGATTCACAGCTGCCATCCTGATATAAACAGAATCAAAACAAAGAAAATGAGTTTGTTTCTGATAAATATTTCCTCTCATACTGTGAAAGAACTGCTGTTTTTCTTAAGAGAGAAGGATGTAAATGTTATTCAGCGTGGCTTCTTTGTCTAGGAGAAGCATGTTTCATGTTTTTAACGTTTGCATTCAAAGAAGAACATGATTACACAACTACAACAACATTACCATATATAATTACTGTAGATATTTGCGTGTTACACGTACCATTTGTGGCCAGGATGACAGCGATGTATTGCTGGCTGAAGGTGCTGACAGTGAGCAGCATGGCTGGTCTCTGGGAGGTGACGAAGCTCAAGGCCACGTCCTCTCTGGCTCTGCTGTCCGTGGAGGAGGTGGAGGCCTGAGAGCTTCTGTTCTGCATCACTGAGAAGGGCTCCTGGAAGGTGTAGGTGACTGAGGACTCTCTGTCAAAGGACACAGACACCTCTGTGCAGACACGGGAAAAGAGAAGAGATGCTTTTAGGTGCTGATTCAACCTTTAATTAAAGATAAATACATAAATAATCACCGAGACAAAATCAGCGAGCTCCTTCAGATGTGGAGTGGTTTATTCAGTATCAACTGGATTTCTTTGCTTACCTAAAAATAGCCCAGCTTTAGTGTCCATCCAGCACAGCAAGGCTGCAGCAAAACTCATTCTAGTATTTCATGATATTCGTGCTGTTTTCACCACTCGGGGCAATTTATCAGACTTCACACGGCTCCCTCCGTGCCCACAAATATTTTTTTCTCCCACAAATGCAGCCGTACTCCCAGAGACCGATAAACAACTCTGATGTGTAAAACTGTTGCGGTTCTCACACTCGACCATACAATCGTAAAACAAGCCTGCGAAGCACCGTGAGGAGGGTCAACAGCGTCCTTCCCCATGCTGACTTTATTAAAGCTACAAGCTGCAGACTTACAATAACAGTATAAAGGCTGCTGTAAATTTCACAGTGACTCAATGCTAGCAGGTAGCTAATAAGTACGCTTACATTATTATCATATTTTCATTTATATGAATTTTCATTTGCAGTGTAACTGCATTTGCATTATTAATACTAAATGTTCACTTACAGTATTATTTGATTTTCATTCAGTATATTCAGCAGCTCAGCTTTAAATGTAGTCATAGTATGGTCACTGGGTAACAGCTCATATCTGTGTTACACTTATTATACACAGGTCTGCCCAGTTCACCTCAGACCAGCTGGAAGTGGTTTTATTCCTCAAACTATGTTTCTCTTCCATCACTCGAAGAACCATCTGGTTCCTCTACACCAGTGTGCGGGTCATTACCTGAGGAACTGTTTGCATTAACTTCATCAAAGCTTCACTGAACTTTTATTGTTGCAGGAAATCTGGAATTTGAGCAGGTTCCAAAAAAGCTGTTTATGATCACATTTGCAATTTAACAGTTTCCTAAATACCTTCATGCTCTATGAAAACTGCCTACATTTCAATATAGTGTGTGTGTGTGTATACATATATATATATATATATATATATATGGGGGGTTTTTTTGTTTTGTTTTTTTATATACAAAACCACCCAGCACGCCCATAAGGGCGGTTTATCCTTCAAGCTCGGGTCCTCTACCAGAGGCCTGGGAGCTTGAGGGTCCCCAAGATTATGGAAGTACCCTCAGTATCTTAGCTGTTCCCAGGACTGCGCTCTTCTGGACAGAGATCTCCGATGTTGTTCCCGGGATCTGCTGGAGCCACTCGCCTAGCTTGGGAGTCACCACACCTAGTGCTCCGATTACCACGGGGACCACCGCTACCTTCACCCTCCACATCCTCTCGAGCTCTTCTCTGAGCCCTTGGTATTTCTCCAGCTTCTCGTGTTCCTTCTTCCTGATGTTGCTGTCATTCGAACCGCTACATCGATCACTACGGCCGCCTTCTTCTGTTTGTCTACCACCACTATGTCCGGTTGGTTAGCCACCACCATTTTGTCCGTCTGTATCTGGAAGTCCCACAGGATCTTAGCTCGGTCATTCTCCATCACCCTTGGGGCATCTCCCATTTTGACCTCGGGACTTCCAGGTTATACTGCACAGATGTTCCTGTACACTATGCCGCCACTTGGTTATGGCGCTCCATGTATGCCTTGCCTGCTAGCATCTTGCACCCTGCTGTTATGTGCTGGATTGTCTCTGGGGCATCTTTACACAGCCTGCACCTGGGGTCTTGCCTGGTGTGATAGACCCCAGCCTCTATGGATCTTGTGCTCAGAGCTTGTTCCTGTGCTGCCATGATTAGTGCCTCTGTGCTGTCTTTCAGTCCAGCTTTGTCCAGCCACTGGTAGGATTTCTGGATATCAGCCACCTCCTCTATCTGCTGGTGGTACATACCGTGCAGGGGCCTGTCCTTCCATGATGGTTCCTCGCTTCCCTCCTCTTTCTTGGGTTTCTGCTGCCTGAGGTATTCACTGAGCACTCGGTCAGTTGGGGCCATCTTCCCAATGTATTCTTGGATGTTCGTTGTCTCATCCTGGACTGTGGTGCTGACACTCACCAGTCCCTGCCCCCCTTCCTTCCGCTTAGCGTGCAGCCTCAGGGTGCTGGACTTGGGGTGAAACCCTCCATGCATGGTAAGGAACTTTCTTGTCTTTATGTCAGTGGCTTCTATCTCCTCCTTTGGCCAGCCTATTACCCCAGCAGGGTACCTGATCACAGGCAGGGCGTAGGTGTTGATAGCCCGGATCTTGTTCTTACCGCTCAGCTGACTCCTCAGGACTTGCCTGACCCTCTGCAGGTACTTGGTGGTTGCAGCTTTCCTAGCTGCCTCTTCATGGTTCCCATTCGCCTCAGTGCGGGATCCCCAGGTACTTGTAACTGTCCTCTATGTCTATGTCTGCAATGTTGCCTTCTGGTGTTCGATCCCCTCAGTTCTGACTACCTTCCCTCTCTTTGTTACCATCCCACTAAGCTTCTCCAGCCCGAATGACATTCCAATGTCATTGCTGTATATCCTGGTAGTGTGTATCAGTGAATCGATGTCTCGCTCACTCTTGGCATACAGCTTGATGTCATCCATGTACAGGAGGTGGCTGACAACCGCCTCCGCCCGTAGTCGGTATCCGTAGTCAGTCTTGTTAATGATCTCACTGAGGGGTTCAGGCCTATGCAGAACAGCAGTGGGGACAGAGCATCTCCTTGGTAGATCCCGCACTTGATGGTGACTTGTGCTATGGGCTTGGAGTTGGCCTCTAGTGTTGTACGCCACATCCCCATTGAGTTCCTGATGAAGGCTCTTAGGGTCCTGTTGATCTTGTACAATTCTAGGCATTCCAGTATCCAGCTGTGGGGCATTGAGTCATAGGCCTTCTTGTAATCAATCCAGGCTGTGCACAGGGTTGGTCAGTCTGGTCTTGCAGTCTCGACTGATTGTTCTGTCTACCAGTAGCTGGTGTTTTGCGCCTGGTATTCTTGCCAATCCCTTTCTGTGCCCCGCTCATGTATTGACCCATGTGCCTGTTCATCTTAGCCGATGTGATGCCTGACAGGAGCTTCCATGTAGTACTGAGGCAGGTTATTGGTCGGTAGTTGGATGGGACCGTCCTTCTTGGGGTCCTTGGGGATCAGGACCGTCTGACCTCATGTTAGCCATTCCGGTGTCTCTCGTTAACTAGCAGTTGGTTCATTTGTGCTGCCAGACGCCTGTGGAGTGCAGTCAGCTTCTTCAGCCAGTAGGCGTGAACCATGTCGGGGCCTAGTGCTGTCCAACTCTTCATACTGGAGACCCTTTCGTGGATGTCTGCCACCGTGATGGTTACTGGACCCTATTCTTCGATTGTCTGTCACTTCCTGTTTCAGCCAGAGTGTGTGGCTCCAGCCTCAGTTCAGCAGTCGGAGTATGGGAAAGGATGGTTGGGAACGGAGCCTTTGGTGGTGCTATGGTCTGCCCTCAGATCCACCAGCCACTGAGCATTGCCGTTATGGGTTGCGTCCTTCTCCCATATGCTCTTCCAGTATTGCTCCGTCTCCAGCTGGTGCTGTTCTCTTATTGTTCCCTTGCCACTGAGAGTACACCTTTGCTGGTTCTGTGGAGAACAGTTGGTTTATTCTCCTGCCTTCTATCTCTCTGCTGTACCTCCTCAAGCGGCTGGCCAAGGCTGTGAGTCGTTGCTTGCTCAGGTATGGACAGCTTGCTGTACTTCTTAGGCACCTTCTTCATTGTATATATATGTATATATAGTGTCCAAGTTTCATTTTAAACCTGTGTTTATTCATGACTGTGTGTTTGATATGCTGCAGCAAACGCATGAATGAACTGAACACCAGACTTGTTTTTAAATATTAATCAAATTAAGCTTAATTAAGCTTCCATTAACTGTCATTTACACTTAACTAATAATCAAATCACATAGAGTATTGGCTTTAAAATCCATATTTGAATGCCAGTGTGTGTGTTCAGCTGATTCTTTGGACCTGACTGCAGCAGCTGGTGCTGTTCCTGGTGCTGAGGCCACCTGAACAGGTGCAGATGCTACGCTGGTCACTTGTTTACTGTCTGGGTTAAAAAACCAAACCAAAAGATAATTTAACGTTCAAATGAAATGCGGATTTGATGTGTCGGAGAGTGGATGGGATGAGAGCCGCGTTGTGTCTACCCACCATCTCAGTGTGCTGCTGCTGCTGCAACGACACGTTAGCAGTGAGCGTGTCAGCAGTGCTACAGGCTCTGCTGCTAGCACACACCACTGAAGCAGATAATCTGTAGTCAGCGGCAGCTCAGCTGCATGTCATTGCTGGGTGCCTGGCTTTTAACAAAAGCATATACACCAAGTAAAGAGCAGAAGATGAAACTTGCTCCGTTCTGTCACATAACAACAGCATGAAGTAAAAGCAAAAGCACTTTAATTTAAATCTCTGCAACTCATGAACACGAATGCAACATGCACTCTATGGTAGACAGGTTAGATATGTATATATAAGATTAATCAATATTGCTACTTTGTATTCCATCAGTCTTTGTGCTTTAGGGCTAGTTCTGATTTATGTAACTGTGGTGATTTTGCAGTAGTTTAGTTTTGATTCCCAGTGTCATATCTTTAGGGATCATGTGTTGTAGAGGCTCAGGGAAATAAACAATTCTCCAAAAACCTGATTTATACATGTAAATATTCTCAGCTTCTGGTTTAAAGTCTTACTTAATACAACACGAACGTCACTTTGTAACTGATGGACCCTGGAGTCAGTGTGCTCTGTTGACCATGTAAGTGACGAGCTGTGAGGAGAGGGCAGCGTCACTTTGCTTCACAGTCAGATCTGCTCCGTGTCACTTCCTGTTTTAACACACCAAAATGATCTGCTTGAGGCTTGAAGACAGAACTTCACTAAGCGATGGGTCACTGTCACCACATCTATCTGTGGGATTACACAGTGGGCCATTACCAGGACAGATAAGGAGCTAAATGTAGTGGGAGAGAGACAACAGGACATCCTGAGAGAGCACAAAACTCAAGCTGCTGCAGTCACTACTCAAAACTGGCCAAAGCAAATACTTCCATGTGATCGGTAAAAGCTGTTACAGCCAGGAGAAGAACCTATTGGTTAGAGCGTCTCCAGCACGCACTGAAAGTATCACTATCACTGAGAACAGACGGGCATGTGCAGATGAATATGTCAGTCAGCTGGCGAGCACATGGAGATCCCGGTGCAGTTAGCTAAATGTCTGCTCTTTGTTTGCTTTCACTCACACTGCAGAAAGGAAAAAGCTTTCAGTGATAAACTGTTAGTGTGACTTTGTTCTCATGAACGTCTGCAGCACACGTTAGTGTGACTTATACAGCAATAGAGACACAATGGAAACACGGCAACATTAAATAATCGGGAATGATCCTTTCAGATGCAACATTCATAGTACTGTGTTTAAACTGTTTCTACAAGACAAAACTTTGAATATACAGTGCTTTAAAATCTGCCTTCAAAAGGCTCGTACTCCCACGCAGAGCGAGATGAAGCTCAGACCAAGCCTGCAGTCTACCACAGAAACAAACCAAACCACGGCTCGCTGTAAGAAACCAGCAACATCTTTGAAGTGAACAGGTTCCACCTTCATATTTAACATTCCAGACAGGAAGAAGAAGCGTAAATTGTACTCTGTGATTAGGCATATTTGCAGCCAGGCTTTTCATCTCTGTTCCCACAGAATGTATATTCAATTTGTTTCTTTGTACTGCATCCATATGCTTGTTTTCACAGCCTGCTCCTCTGCTATTTGTGCAGGCTGTTGATGGGTTTTTGTTGTGTTTGTGTCTGCTCTCTTCTCTGCTCACATACTGCATGAGATAATTTGTTCTAATGCATTTGAAATGTTCTTGGAGCTGGAGTCAGGACAGGTATTAATTGCCTTCTGCATTACTTGCATTTGCTATTGGTTCCCTGTAATGGAATAACCTCGACGGTGATCGATCATCTGTTTGTTAGAATCAACATCATTCAATTAAATGAATTACACAGCCTGCACGTTTTTTTCCAAGGACTCACCTTGGTTGCAGGTGGTTCCTCCGTAGGCAGACTGTGAGCAGTCACAGATGTAGCCGTTGCTTTTCTCCACGCACCTCCCTCGGTTGTGGCAGAGGCTGCTGGATCCGGTGCAGTAGCCGGGACAGCCGGCGCTCACTCCCGGTGTCATCTTGGCCCTCTCCTCCAGATCGAAGCTGACACCATTGACGGTCAGAGACCTGATACAGCCCAGGAAACCTCTCTGCTGGGACGCCGTTCCTCCTGAGACACATATTTAGGATGCACAGGTGATGTGGTGGTATAACGCCCTGCAGCAACTTTATAATCAGGGTTCATTTGAAAGATGAATCTTAAATCCACATCGCCAGTGAGCTATGCAGGGATAAAGTTAAGATGAGCTTGTCTTTTAGCCACATGCTAAAGAAGTACGGTTTCAGAAAGCAGAAAAAATGACCTTTGAAATAGCTCGGCTGTTCCTACGTGGATATGCTAGGTCGCTACACCCAGACAGAAATATGAATGAGGTGGACACAAACCTTACTCATAAATGGGTCACTGTTGATCTGGTGCATATTCAAAGGTTTGTTCCTGTGCGCGTTCAGGAAACATCACCAAACTGATATATAAACATATAATTTGATGGACGAGACGTTGTGGGGGAAACAAGAAAGAAGAAATATGACTCGTGACAAATTTCTCCTTTCTGAAGGTGGAAGACGGATGACTTGAGATTGAAAATAATTTATCTGAGAAATAAAAATACAAATGTGTGAATATAATCTCCTTTCATGATCCCCCGAGGCTGACAGATGATACTTGTTAAATCCTGTATTGTTCCACATCGAGTGAGGCTCTGCCTATATTTATATATAGCAGGCTCTGGTGAAATAACGCATGTTTGTGATAGTGGGAGCTGTGTGAGCTTTTGTGCACACGCTGACATCGTGGGACCTCGCACTCTGTGTGTTTGGCACACGGCTGACCACAGGATTCAAACCTTAAATTGGCAACAGTGTAACTGTTACACTTCTGGATGCTTTGTCTTATTTACACGTGCCAGCTCACCAGTGAGCAACAGCATCTGAAATAAATACAATTTTAGAAGCTGCCAAGTCCCTTACAGGGATTTTGTTTGCATACAGTTTAATAAAAGTGTAATCTGAACATGATAACATAAAAATAGTACTAGTATGTAAAGTACAGCCTCTGTGGAGCAACGGACATGACAAATGTTCAGTGAGTTTAGCACATGACTACAAAACAGAGCAACAATATTTGAGTGTTCTGAATCGACTCTATGGATCTCAGGTTCTTTAACAAACATATGACGAGTATCAGGTGCATATAAATACTTTCCTCCCTCTAAGCCATGCCTTCATTTTTTCATTTTTCTATCTGTGTGTGAAACTTGGGGTCGATTTTTCATTGGTAACATAAATTTGACATGTTTGAACCTTGAAGGCAACACTGCACAAACATCTACCTTTAAAGCTGCTGAATGGATAAAATAATGGAAAAGAATGATTACATGGACAGTGTAATATAAACTCATCTTTATATCAACTATAACTGCGGTCGCTTCTCCGTGGGATTAAAACCGTCCATCTTGGGAAAATATAAAGTCAAAATATCCACAGTTGGATTTTCAGCTTTGAAGCTAAATTCAGCAAAAACTTTGGCACACATGTTTTATGCAGAGCACAACTACAGTCACACTTTACACAAATAACTAAAGAAAAGTGATTATCAGCTTCATCTGACAAAAACATTAGCACCAGCTTCAGGTCTTTGTAACATTCAGCCAGTGAAAAGAGTGAGCTCTGAGCCAACTCTGGGCCAAACTTTAAAAAGTGTTTGGAGTCGAGCTTTGGGGATTTTGCAGGTCCATGAACTGAGTCAATCAAAGTTTTCACATGAGTTCTTTTCCAGGAAAGTCCACGACGTGCAGTGGAAGCTCACAGATGTTCCTGCGATGCCACATTCAACTCTTTCAGCAGTAAAACAGAGAATCACACACTGATGTTTTAAACAGGCTACATTGTTTCTTTATGATTACATACACACTGTCATTATATTTACAAAGCTTCTAATCAAGGCTGTTATTTTTGTCTGGAAACATCAACGCTGCTGTTTTTAATATTCATTCCAATATTGTCACTGTGAAGTTTTATTATCTCCTCTTCTCCTACAAGAGCAGGAAACGACATTTCACAGACACATTCACATGTTAGCACGAGACCAAACTGAACATCACTCCTGTGCCTTATGAAAATTAAATCTTCAAAAGATAATGTCTTTCTTGTGAGATCCACAGAAGATCGATTGTCCTTTCACTAATAAATGATTTCATAAGGTGAAAGATCCATTAGGTGAGGAAAAAACAGACTTTAATGGGATCTCTCTCTTTATTATTAAGCAGAGAGATTAAAATGTCAGAGTGTGAAAGGCTGCTGCAGAAATATGAGAGGAAGAGAGCAGACACGCTCCCTGACCAGGACCAATCATGAAAAAACAATAAAATACATTTGAAATTGGCTTAACACCAGAGCAATGCAGATCTTAATATAATACTCAGATGATGTATGTGTATTTAAAGAGGTTTTGTTGCTGTAATTACATTTCCTCTCCATCCTGGCTATGAACAGATAAATCCCTTCTGTGACTGCTCAGAGTGGACATCAAGAGGAAACACAGTGACGCTGCTGCAGAAGATCACCCCCCCGCCCCCCCACGCCGAGCTTCATGTTCACTTCAGCTCAACTTCATGAATGAATTTTGGGCCTAAAACTGTAACGATCCACAGGGTGCGGGCCCAAGTACAGGACACGAGACACAGCGCAAAATGCATTAACATCTGTCTGACTCAGACAGGGGAGAAAAATGGCAAGGGGCTGATTTGCAAGGATGAAATCCTTTTTGCAAAGATTTCACTAGAAAACACAAGCAAAACACAAGGAAACACAAGCAAAACACAAGGAAACACAAGCAAAACACAAGGAAACACATGCAAAACACAAGGAAACACAAGCAAACACAAGGAAACACATGCAAAACACAAGGAAACACATGCAAAACACAAGGAAACACATGCAAAACACAAGGAAACACATGCAAAACACAAGGAAACACATGCAAAACACAAGGAAAACACATGCAAAACACAAGGAAACACAAGCAAAACACAAGGAAACACAAGCAAAACACAAGGAAACACAAGCAAAACACAAGGAAACACATGCAAAACACAAGGAAACACATGCAAAACACAAGGAAACACAAGCAAAACACAAGGAAACACATGCAAAACACAAGGAAACACATGCAAAACACAAGGAAACACATGCAAAACACAAGGAATCCAAGGAAAGCTCAATGCCAGGCACTGCTAAGATAAAGTGGAACGTGACAAAGGGAACTGAGGGCGTATCTGCTTTGGAAAAAATGATTCATTGATGGCAGCAGGGGAAAAAAAATCAAAGAATTTACAGAAAAGCAAAAACAAGGGACACTCCAGCAAGCGGATAATTTTCACAATAATGCAAAAACAAGTTAAAGATAAGATTGTGTGATTGCACAGTCAGACTAGAGTCCAGACACCCATCAAAAATGTTCAAAAGGTCTAAATGAAGTTGGCTGGGTGGAGGGCAATGTCTGCAGCTGTGAGCAGCAGAGCCTGTAGGTCAGCGGTCCCCAACTCCCGGGCCTCGGACCGGTACCGGTCCGTGAGTCGTTTGGTACCGGGCCGCGAGAGTTGAGGCTGAGGTGTGAAATGTATGGTTTTCAGGGCTTTTATCGGTTTTTAGCATTATATTTTTATCGTTTTTATCGTTAACTCGGTTTTCCTGGGTCCTTTCACGTGTGTTATGAATAAATCTTCTTTTTTTCGGTACTGGTACTAGTTTTATTTTGTTGTATTTATCCGCGACACCTTAAAGGCCGGTCCGTGAAAATATTGTTGGGCATAAACCGGTCCGTGGTGCAAAAAAGGTTGGGGACCGCTGCTGTAGGTGACCACTAGAGAGTGACAAGGACGGATTTCCAGGTAGTGGAAAGGCTGAGGACCTGAGCTGTGAAAACAAGGAGCAAGGCAGGACTTGGAAAAACTCTGTGAACAGGAAGAACTGACAAGGAAACGGCTAGAACGACACTTCAAGTAGAGCAAGATCCACGGCAGAGTATACACACAGGGACAGGAACGGGAATGAAGCAAGAGATTTCAAAATAAAACAGGAAGTTAACAGAAACGCCAAACCATGACGCTAACAAGCAACATGGACGATAACGATGGAGAAATGACACACGAGCAAGTCAATCAACAGTTTTAGAAAAATAAATAAATGAGCAGATATAAAACATATTTATCCAAAAGTGTGTTTAATTACATATATATTTTTAATATGCATTAAAAAAATGCTCAGCAGCTACTAGCTGTGCTTGCACACACTCTTGATCAGGAACAGCACACAAACATGAAAGAGAACGTCACCATTACACCACCATGCTGCCTGGCTGCAGCCCTGGAGACGGGGTGAAGACTACCAGTTTCACCAACACTCAGCCCAGTCAGGTCAAAGTAAAAAATAAAACTAACATGATGAATGCAGCGTTTACTGTCAGCATCAGAGGCAGCTCTGCCCTCTCTGTCCTAATCCCCTCACACACTGAAGCACTGATATGCACACTTCATATACTGCAGTCCATAAACATCAAGCTGAAGTGATTCTTCAGCAAAAAGCTAAATTATTGGCAAAAGTTAACATTTGTGAGCTCAGAATATAGAAATGAATAGACGTAAAGTCAAATTCTCTGAGTATGCCACAGCACTAGCGACATGTTTTATCACACTTGTCTCTCTAACGATGCAACTTTCTGTCTGACAGCTCACATGTCGTGCCTTCTACAGCCAGAGACAATATCTGTTGCCACGTCGCAATAACATGATTTGCTGCCACTAAACCAGGTTTCCCACCTTCACAGCTGCACTTGTAGAACAGCCAGCAGGAACAATCTCCCTCTGCAGGATTTGTGCAGGATTTGAAAAATCCTAAATCAAATGCTTTTTAAGACATTTAAGACCTCAAGAAATAAAAATAAAGACTGAACAATGGCAAAATGAATTCAGGCTTATTACTAAGCTTAGGTCAGAGGTGTAAAGCTCCAGTCCTCGAGGGCCGGCGTCCCTGCTGCAACACACCTGAATATCATTAGCAAGCCTTGACTGCATGCTGAGGAGGCAGTCCAGCCATGTGATTCATGTTACAGCAGCTCATGAGTGAATGAACACGGTAAACACAAGCACTTTCTTCCAAGCACTTAAGATTTATTGAAATTTACTTGAGTAGGGTTACGGGTTGCCTCCTCAGCATGCAGTCAGGTCTCACTAATGATATTCAGGTGTGCTGCAGCAGGGACGCCGGCTCTCGAGGACTGGAGCTTGACACTGCTGGCTTAGGTCAAGAACAGCTGAACACCACAGCACAACACAGTTTTTATAAAGTGAAACTTCCCTTTCTCCTGTTTTTCCATCTCCCAGAGTTCTCCCAGTTTGCTGTTCATCCCAGAAAATCCCATCTTTACACAGAACCTGCTTATGGACCAGTTATTCCATGTTGATATTAGCAAAGCATTAAAACAAATAAGCAAAACAAGTGACATGAAGCCTCTGACGGCAGTGTAGTTCTATGAAACAAGAAGGTGTGAACGCCGTGTTTCCTCTCAGACTCTTTGAATAACGATATGCCCAAAGTTTGACCAGCGAGAGCCAAAAATGACTTCGTACCACAGCTTTACCTGAACCTGCTGACCTGAAACCACAGGGGTCACTGCTGCACTGCTGCAGGCTGATTGGATAATTGCATGTATGAGAAGTTAACATGTATTCATAATAAAGCACCCAGGGAGAGCATTTCTCTGGGTGTGTGTGTGAAGGGACTACAAAGGCATGCTGATGTGAGTCTGTGTGACTGCTGGTTCAGTGTTTACATGTTTCTGCACTGCCTGTTAAAAAGTCCTTTAATGCAGACCTGAGTAGGTGGACTGGGTGTGATGTCAGCCTACCTACGAACAGCTGGCTGCTGAGCCGTAAGCGGAGGTGTCCGTCGGCCGGAGCCTCCAGGAAGCGGAGGGGGAGCTGGTCGACCTGCACGGAGGCCTCCTTGGCGTTGCGCTCCGCCCTCACGTAGTGCCACTGCCTGTCATTCAGAGGGACGTGGGACTTTACGGACAGGACCGCCGGACCGTTTCCCACATCAAAGGAGAAAGTCACCACTGAGGGAGCTGGGAGCCACGCACGCACGCACGCACACACACACACACACACACACACACACACACACAGACGCACACAAACATGACATTCAGGTCAGACTGAATGCAATATTAGGTTTTTATGTTCTTCTCTATCCTGCCTTTCTGATGCAATCTGATACAATGCTGCTGGGAAAACCTGATGACCTGCATAGATTTATGAGGGGCTCAGCTGACAGTTCGTCAATATTTCACAGTGTCTCTGATGCTGCATTCATACATAATGGCTCCAAATATCCTCACCATTCCTCCAGATAGGATGTGAACGCAACACACTGCAATCAACAACCTTACCTTTAACTAATGACAAAGTGCTGTTGAGCTACATGTGATGGCTGGATATGCACTGCTTACTAAGGTAAACTAATATTCCTGATTTTTTAATGGAAACCTTTTTTCTTTTATTTTCCACAGTTAATCTGATTCTTTCCTGCTTCAGTGAATTCATCAGGCGTCACTGCACAGGTCATAAAGAGACTGCTTTGTGACAGCATGACATTACTGTTGAGTGTGTCATTAGGATTACATCATTCAGTGGAGTCCTCACACGGTGCTTCTCTGGGAAATTAAACTGTCAGCACGAGCTAGCATGTCTACCTGAGAGAGGACTGATCAGCAGGCTTTAGGAGGCGCTCTGTGGTAATACGTGGGTATAATACTGTTGTAATCACAGACTGATTAGTAACCAGGGTGGTTTATAAATAATACCAAGTTGGTCATGTCATGTTAACAAGTTGTTAATTTCACAAATTAAATCATTTTACATTTCTACAAAGTCACACATTTCTAAATCATTAGCAGTTTCAGACACTGCTGCTGTTTGCTGTAGTTTATTTTCAAAATGATCTACTTACCCCGGCTACACTTATTAGCACAAACGAGGTGTTAGCTGTGTATTTATGGATGCAGACTGCTAATCAAACTATTCCAATAATGAGTTTTCTACTTCTGGTTTTGATCACATTTATTCGTTTCTTTTAGTTTTCCCTCTTATTAAATATCTGTTACATCTTAAAAAGAAAACATGGCCTCTTCTGAACCCTGGAGCCATATTTGGCCCACTTGGATCAGCTCGTTATGCAGCACTCCATCCTGCATGTATACGGTGCTTTTGTAGTCTTACCGCTCATAGTCCCATTTTAACTGTACACTCATACTGCACTTTGTTCTACACACTTAAAGTCCATATGATGACTACACAGTGAGGCATGACTTCACAAACCTACACGTGTCATCACAGTGCTCTGCCTATGGTAATAACCTGCAGGCTGCAGTTTTATGCTTTAAGGTGTCGTTAAAAACAGCAGTATTATTTTCATTATGAAAAACAAGACATTCATAACAGCTATGTACACATGCATGTGTATATGTACATGCATGTACACATACACATGCATGTGTATGTGTACATGCATGTCCTCATGTCCACGTGCGTACCCTCTGATTTATTCCACTGTCTAAATGTTGTTTTGTGTTCTTAATCTGCTCCTTCAATACGTTTATACAAGGCAACAGCCGAGCCAGTCAATAAACCTTAACTTAATATAATATTTCCCAGTTATGACTGAACTGCTCTTGTTTGTAGTTTGTGTGTATTGCACCTCTCATACTGTAGACACAACGTGCACTCACAGCTAAGCTCGACTCTGATGAAGTCCTTGAGGCCCTGGTTCTCCAGAAACACTCCAGAGGGAGCGCTGGTCTTGAAGTAAAAGGAGATGTCAGATGCCAGCTCTGCCTGTAGGGTGGGGAAGTACAGGTATGACGACTCCTGGTAGAAAGAGGCTGCGTTCCATATCGACCCTGGAAGGACAGGAGGAAGCGAAAAGAAAGTAAAGATGACAAACAAAGTGAAGGGAGGAGGCTGCGCGCCCAATGAGGTGAGCGTCGTTTGTGGAGATGTTGTGTCACGCTGCATCTGGAGGACGTTTTTGTTCATGAATGTAAAACCTGTGACTTTTGTGGAGCGTTATTTCCACCAGGCAGCAGGTTTTCAGTCAACTGGAGCACATAAAAAAACTCAATAACTCTTGTTAGGAGAGTTCATTGCCGTGTGATGCTGCGCTGCTGAAATACTGAGATCAAAAATTCCTGTGAAAGAAAATCAGTTTCTTTTAAAAGATACTTTGGTTCTGCAGAGAAGATCGAAAAGTAAATATAAGATATCGGTGAACGTGCAGCGACCGTTCGTGGCACACATTACGAACAATAGGTGACATCACAGGCTTCTGAAACACTGTAGCTATCCTCTAAATAATTTATACATTACATGCATTATGCATCATCAGCCAGACGTTTGATGTGTTTAAGAAGCTTTGATAGCTGCTATTAGACTTAAAATAGACTTATTTGGAGGGGCGGGGGATGGGGGAAGCTGGCACGCTTAAATTCTAAGACAAGTAGCACAAAATCAAACCCCAGCCCTCTGCAACACCTGCAGATATTTACTAAAAACGAACTGAAATTTCTGTGATCCTGCCTGCACCACAGATGAGGTTTTAACTGTCGATCCAGCGACAAACATGAAAGCACATTCGCAAAGACATTGTGTGAACATTTTGTGTCTCTAATCAGCCTCCATCTGCAGCCAAATCTGGAACAGTAGCTTCAACAGTGAGGTGATCACCTACTGTCTCCATAACAACGCAGAGGGCCGATGTGGTAGACAGCCTGCGAGCCCATTCTGTCGGTGTCTCCGATCACTATCTGGCTCACTGGTAGGTGGTCTTTGTAGGAGAGGACTCCTGTGTCATTAGCCCTGTGACAGAACAGAGAAAAGAACCAAATAAATAGTAATACACAAATCCTCAGGGGCTGGATTCTTTCATGGGGGTCCAGATAAAGGCTGACTTTCAGCTCCGTTAGCACAGAGCGCGCGGTAAACACCCCATAAAGGGAACCATCTATCACAGAGCACACATTTGCCTGTGAAAACATGCAAACGGAGCTGAAACCAGGAAGGCTTTGGAGTGGATTAACGCACCATAAACAAAGCCATTGAGAATGTTTAAACTCCAACACAGCCTTTGTTTCTTCATTCATGGCTCAGAAACGATGATGAGTTTAATCAAAAGTGAAATATTATGTATGAGCTGTAATTAATCATTTTGGATTAAACTGTGCTATACGAAATTGTCAAAGGCATTTTCACACAATCCCAAACAGATAATGAGCTGCAGAAATTGGAGTGTGAAAATGACACTGAACAGTGTATGATCTACTCTTTTCATTTTTAGGAGACAAATTTCGACAAAATGCTGGAGCCTGAGCTGCTCGTGGTGTTAGCGTTCCCTCTGAAAGGAGCACAACGGCGACTCGTTAGTCACATGGTCTGTCTCACAGTCATCCTGTGGATTATCTCAGTTCATGGATAAACCATCCATTTATCATTATTTCATTCAAACTGTTGTGTTCTTCTGTTTCCTATACACGGCTGTGGTCTCACATCAGTGTGTATCAGATTATTACTGGCTCCTACAAAAAAGCGGCTTCTTTGTAAAACTCGTACGTCTGACATCAGCTAAAGAGACAACATATCCAATGTTAAAAGTGAGATTTAAACCCAAACAAGCTGAGAAACGTGCAATAAGAAAATAAATGTTGTATGATGGAGAGGCTGCTAGATACAAAGACGGGCAGCTTCTGTGAAATACTGCAAAAAATTCAGCTATCTATGAGAAAAATGCAGAGAATATATGAATGTTACATCATATTGATACACACTGGACAGAGCCTGAAAACCAATATCAAATGCTGCGGTCTTCAACCCTGCATTAAGAATAAACATGATTGTGGAAACTATGTGATAAAATCACTGCACAGACTCAGGAAGGCTTCTTCGTGCCACTGTCAACAAATGCAGTTCACTGTCCAGCCTCTGCCAAACCAAACACACTAACTAGATCCAGGAATGATTCTTCAGATCATTTCAGAAAGAATCAGGTGATGGGGATAATTAAGGAGAAGTCATGAAAGCGGATCCGCTGGATTAGAGAAGAGCGACCATGTGGCTCGTTCTCCGGTCTTTAAGTGATGACGTATGACCCTGCTTCAGGGTCCAGACTACACTGCGTTTATTGAAGCTGTTGCAGTTACATTTGTCCCTAACCATCAGGAACCCTCACGTTAACTTTTATAGAGTGGAAAAAAGTTAGCGTTCATCCTCCAGCTTCACTGTTTTTGTCGTGCTAACCATAGCTGTGTAGCTATACTCCACGTAGCACATCATTATATACCAGCTAGCCCAACTTCAGTAACTCTACAGACGTCACTGCTGTTTAGTTTTCTGTTGAAAGTGATAGGTACATTTTAATCTTTCAGTAATCTCTCAGTCAGAACATACTATATCATGTTTAGGTGGAAGCTAGTGAGCTAACTTCCTGCTAACTTCTAACTCTGTTAAATTTAATAAATTCTGTTTTCATGGATGCCTGGATGTTAAACTTAATTGTTACACCTGGTAAAGCAGCAACGCTGATCATTTTATTAAAGATGAAAGAATTCAGACAGTTTGTAACTCTCAGTGATGCCGCAGTGTGAGTTTGGGACCTGCAGCCGAGTTTGGACCTGGAAACAGCTGATGATGTAAGACTTAAAGGCCGGATTAACTCATAGCTCAAAATCTTTAATTATACTAAATGAAATAATCCTGTAAAACACTAATATTCACTAACTTGTAGAATAAACCTTGGCAGTTCTAACTTGCATTGAACTTTGTTTGCATGACTTCGTCAGTTATACTTTCATCGGGGTTTGTGTTGATTCATTATTGCACAGCTCTCTTAAGGTCCTGATTTCAGTCAGGCTGAGGTCTGAATTGTGACTGGGCCACCGTAACACTTTAAATCTTGATTGTTTCTGATGCTGTGTTAACACACAGAGCAGGAAGCTGCCCAAACACCTGTTTTTAAAGAGGTGGTCACACTTGCTGATGAACAATAAATCATGCGCATTTTTGATTAGCAGCAACTACCTGCTGCTTACTGTTTCCATTCCTATGAAGCAGTAAGGCCATACTTCTGTGGATACTTTCTTTTTCATGTTGATATATATACAAGTTTACACTCCAGATGACAACTTCTGTTCCTGACTGAAAACACACACACACACACACACACACACACACACACACACACACACACACACACACACACACACACACACACACACACACACACACTCCAGCTGCAGAGAGGGGTCTGGGAGTTCGACTGGCCCGTCTGCAGTCAACAAAGAAGCCTGTTGCAGTAAGTCCTTTATCAGAAAACCAGGGAGGGTCAAACAGCTTTCAAAGCCAGAGCAGTGATGTGAAACACATTCAGTGTTGGTCAGAAAGAAGCAACGATGCAAATGATGTAATTAAGAAGCAGAACGTCTCACTTCCTAAATCTAGAACGCTGCACTGGACTCTTTTAAATCAACGTGAGGTTTAAATGATTTATCATCATTTTTGATTGTGTTAGCTTTAACTTTTGGTAGCTGTTTAAACGTTTTTGCAGTAGCAGTTTTGTAATTCACCTACAGGATACAGAATGGTGTTCATGATGTGAATAAAAGCAGCCATGTGTGCACTGTCTGTACCATGTGTCTGTATCAGCATCACAGTTGCAGAAGTAGTTCATGTCAATGCAGTTCTCCTCCAGGCTGCAGGAGCACTGCTGAACCCCAGGCAGGAAGCCTCCCCAGTAGCTCCTCTTTTCTCCTTCCCGGTCCAGCCACCAAGAAAGCGGACTGCCATCTGCAACAAAACCACAGTCAGCAAGCTGCTGCAAAGGACTCACACAGTACAGCAAATACAAGTCACAAATAAAACCACTGGCTTTAAAAAAAACATGAAACCCAGAGACAGTTTCTTTATTTTAATTTACAACAACACCATCGAAAAGAAGTATGAAATAAAATAAGATAAGATATTATTATTATTATTGTTTATTTTAAATGCTATGATGATATACGTGATATAAACAGTGAAATGACGCCAAACTACTTGAAACCAAAAACATAACTGAAGGGTTAAACAGCTTCAATCAATGTGACCCTGCACTACACAGAGGCCAGCTGGCATGGAGAAGCCCATTAAGACACATGTCACAATGCATAATCAGTGTTACATGCTGTGGGGCTCTCATCCTGCAGCATACATTACAGGCAAAGATTTATGTATGGATACATGTCACAGCAGTGAGCAGTGGGGTCAGAGGCAGGAACCATCGCTGTGAAATTCACTTTAACATCATCCATCACTTTGGCAAAACTGGTGACACAAATGTTAATTGTATGCATAAGTGAGGAGCTACAGGAACAATGAGTATGCACCAACATTTGCATTACAAAGGATGGAAATAATCCACATCTTTATCCTGTGTATTCATCGCTGTCCGCTGCACATTTTAAAATAGTCCTGAGACATCAAACAGGAACACAAACCAGAACAGGCTACAATCAATACATCCTGCAGGAGAGGTCTCTCTAATCACTTCCTGACAGGAAAAAATGTTTCTTGTGTCCTTCACTGAAATGACTGAATGCCCAATGTATCACATGTATAGAATAAATATAGAATAAAAATATATCATATACAACAGGATACAGCAAAAACAAATGAGGATTTTGTTATAAGGGTTAATAAACATCTCAGTTCCATCTTCTTTGACGGTTTGGGTCTGACAGGATTAATATTCACAATCTTTGCACCCGCAGAGCTGAGGGCTGCTATTTAAGGGGGAATGACAATTTTAAAGTGCACACGGTGGGAACTACTAGGAAATGTGGTTGTGTGTCTGTGTGTGGGGTCAAACTGTGGGCTAAACACAAATAGCCCTACATTTAAATCAGTGTGTAAAGGTTTGTATGCAGTGCAGAGATGAGGGGCAGCATTCAGCTCATTAAATATACTCAGGTATATACACTGAGCTATAAATATGTGAGGGGGAGGGAATACATCAGTACTACTTCTTCCCACTCCTGTCCTGTAGTACCTATTGTACTACAGGACAGCATTATTCTTCTGTGTCATTTAGTCAAACTGAAATTTTGTATTGTTGCAATGGAAACTTAGTTTTTGTGGTTTGAAAATGTTTATCTAACTTAACATGTCAGATAAATTTGTCCTTAAGTAAAGATTGACTTCAAGTCAAAGGTTTAATAATTAATTAAATTAGAGTCTGACTAACACTTAATAACAAAGTAACATATTTCCAGTGTGTGTATATAGAAATACATGATTAATGAATGAGTGAATGAAAAGAAGACCACAGCTCTGGGTCAGAGAGGTCAGTATCATCCACTTCCTGCAGAGATCGTTCAGCAGCAGTGAAGCAGAGAAACTGAGAGTAGAGCTTGGGTGATGCTGCGTTTTGCAGTGGATGCAGATTTTAAGATAAAAAAATTCAATACACTGACCTCTGTCACTGTAAACTACTGGCAGCAATTATCCCAGAAAAAGACAACTCCTATGTGAACATGCTTCAGGCTTCATTAAGTTTTGCACCTTAACAGCCTGACAACTTTGTTTTGTTGAACTACAACATTCTCTAAGCGGTCAGCTCTCAGTTACTCTGGATTATATTCAAACCAAGTACACAGCCTGTTTAATTTCAATTAACTTTTAGGTCTCAGTTTGTCCTCTAGTCAAAATAAGAGAACAGACACACTTCTGTCCATATTATGTGTCTATGTTTGCACCTGCAGTTACCTTTTACCATTTTAGTAATCTTACAGGTTCACTGCAACTTCACACTGTTCACCATCAGTCTTAGTCATGTAAACTGTCTGATGGTTGTACCTGATGCTGCAGAGACACGTGGCTGTTGTGCTATTTCTTTCAAAACTATGTCCTCTTTGGGGTGGACAAGGAGGACATGGGAAGACAACAGGACAGCTGGAGGACACATAGAAACAAAGCTTCTGCTGTTACAGCTCAAATATTCTGCCCCACATGTTTTACACACACCCGGCAACAGGTGGCGCTGCCCCTATCGTCCATCCTGCCCGCAGTCCTGTTAAGCATAAGCGGACGCATGGACGGAGGACATGTTGTCTCCTTCAGTCTGGCATGATCTCTCTTCACAACGCCTGAGTGCATTCACTGTGTGCTTAGCTGTAATGCTGCAGGTGGTGCTGAGAGCCACACTGGAATCAACGGGTGATGACATCATTTTAATTAATTTGATTTTCTGCATAATGAAATTTTTTTTGTGTCAAATATAAGACAAAATATGTCCCAATATAAAGTTATGACGGTGAAACAGCTGGCAAACCAACTTTCACTTGGTGCTGTTTTCTATTTTCTATGAGCCACTTTAGCGCAGCTTTAAAAACAAGTGTTTAAAAAGCGAGCTGTCTGATGGAAATTCCAGGGTAAGTTCATAAAGGATGTATCCACGGGAAAATCTTGCTAGATAAAAAAGAAAATGTGAAAAGAACAAAGAAGACTGCAGAATAGGACATCAAAAAGACGAGTAATTAAAGTGCTGTTGTGAATGTTTAATATTAATTCACTGTCACGTTAAAAGCCACAGTTGCCTCAAAGCAAACTGAGTTCATTATGAGTATTTAATAAGGAAAAAACAACATGTTTAAAATGCAAATCACACCAGAGCTGAATGGTTTCAGTACGAGGACATTACATGACTGAACATCTGTGTTCAGACTGGCAGGAACGATGGCAGTCAGAGGACATGCTACACAGCAAAACGCCACAACTGGAGGTGAACTTCAGATGTTTTTGGCACGCGCTGCACCAGAAAACCCAGCGGACCCTTTGAACAGCTACTGCTGTTGTTTTTTTCTGCTAAATTAGCAGGATGAGTGGCATCTCGTCTAAGAGCGATTTGCATATTCTGTTGAGTAACACTGTTGGTTAAATGGATGCTGTTTATACCTGCACGCTCAGAGAAGTGGATTACAAAAAGACATTTGACCTTTTTTCCACGGGAGATACGAGCGTCCAAACAACAAAGACGGCCGTTACAAAACTCAGACTGTTTCTTCGAGTGTTCACGCAGCTATGAAATACGCTGTTCTGGCTCTCTGTTTGATGTCTGGGGTGATAATGAACTTGTTTGTTTGTGCACACATGCTACCCAGGGAACAGCAGAATCTGGGACTTCATGAATCTTTCATGATTTAAGCGCGAGTGCTCGGATGTTTGGAACACCATAGGTGCCAGAGATTTGAGATGAATGTACACCAAAAGATTGGACACAGCCTTTCAGGTTATTGTTAAACTATAACAAGAGCAGGGAAGCAGTGGGCGAGGGGATGTTGAAGGGGGCAGCAGCTACCAACGTGGCCCCGGGCTGACAGCCTGACAATGCAACACTACAAAAACACAACGTTCAACTGCTTCATTTGGATGAGACCACTCAGTCCCACAGTGGGGGGGAGCCAGGCGTGGGGTCAGCAAGCAAATGCATGTAAGAGCATATTCCTGGCAAACAGGTTTGCCCCGTATTTCTGCTGACGCACGTGTCCAGTGTCTACTCGTTTGCATACAGTGTAGCTGTTCTCAGTGATGTTGTACTGGTGACCTTAGAAATGACAGGACATGTTTTAGGACAGCCACTGACCTTTTGTGTTAAAAAGACGGGACTTCCTGCAGTTGTAAACCACTTCCTGTTGGCACTGTTCTGACCCAGATACGATGGCACGTAGTTGTTCGGCCGAAGCGCTGTAGTTGAAAATCATGACGTGAGGTTTCTGAAGGGAAGAGGTCTGAACTGTGACCGGAGCTGTGCTGTTGTGGGACAACACGGTCCACACCTTCTTCTCTGCAAGAAAAATGTTCCCCTGTTACTGTGAAGCCAACATTTGGACCTCCTGCACCAAGATCTCACCCACAATGTGTCTGTGTGCAACACAAGGTCATCGTTAAACACAGATTTGGACACATGAACGTGAACACTCTGCTATATTATATATAAAATAAACTCACAGTTATATTAACCCTTTAAGACCTACCACAGAACGCCAGAGCTTATCTTTATATTTTTACATGCTGTAGTGCCATGTTTGGGATTATTTCAAGTTGCTATACATCAATACAACTGTTATATCCCAAATTTTAATAATATGTATGCATTAAGTCCATAACTACATAAATTGCAAAAAAGTGGAATAAAGTACAAATAAATATGTTTTTTTTTCTACACATATTTCTAGTTAGAGAAATTTCAGAGGTTTATCCCTTAAAACTGTAAATACAAAAAAGTTGCACAAAATAGTTTCCAACCACAGGAAATTTATTTAGAGTGTCTTCATAGTTTTATTTTTGAGATACACGATTTTTTTATATACTGTAAGAAAAACAAAAATAAATTTTATAATGCAAATTTGCAAAAAAACAGCATGTGCATCAAAATAAACTATTTCCAACAGTGTAATTTAAGTTCTAATCATCCCAGAAACGATACAGAAAGGCATAAGCTCGGACATGAATTTTAAAAACACCAGCATATAAATGCCCCAGAGGAAAAAACTACCACGTTTCTGCGTTTCGGGACGGTAATGGCGGACATCAGATAGATCGCGCTGACGTCTGTTCCAAGTAGGAAGTGTTATGAACAGCTGATCAGATCGGCAAAGCCTGTTTCTGGAATATCATGTTTTTGTTGCTACAAATGCTTTTTACGCATTTTTTGCAAAGCCACATGTGGAAGGAAACCATGACCTAGGACAAGCTGAATGCATAAGATGTAAGTACAACTCGTCTGGTTTCATATGCAACAAAAATATTTGTGCTAGTTTATGTGGTTGCAGTTCCACCGGGATTTAAAAATAGTTACGCAAAACGGAGCGTGCCCACTCCGACCGGTCTTAAATGGCTAACTGAAAATGACTTGATTGGCAAAACTCTGAAGTAAAAAGCAAACAAACAAAGATGTGACATCATTTGTCATTGACGGCTCTTCACTTTACAGTATAAAGCATGTTAAAGCGACTGCTGTCGTGATTTGATGCAATATAAATAAATCTGACAGGGTGGAGTGATCCTGTCATATTAGGTTTATCCTAACGTGTCCTATAGTACGTGACCAAAGACAACACGTCACTTCAAACCCTACACTTTGAAAAACAACCTGATTTTATTCGTATCCAAATACGAACACAGAATATTTTGGATAAAATCAGACGATGTGTCCTACTTCATGATTATTCTCATCAGGTTGCCAGGCTTAGAGTTATTTACATCTCTAATGGATTCCTTAATTGAGGTCAAGTTGAGACATATTTGCTGCAGAACGATTGAGATTTTCAAGGAGACGACTGAAAAAACAAACGCTGGACGAGAGCAGCAGAGAATGCTTCGCTCTGTAATGTCATCACTGCTACATTAACCTTGCAGGGACGAAGCAGCTGGGAAAGTTGTGACAGCGCGGTGACGAGCACGGCCTCCAGAGTGTCAAAACTCAATATGTTTTGTCCTATATGTCATGCAGACTGTGGATCAGCTCGTGTCCCTCTGCCTGTCTGTCAAAAGTCACATCTCAGGTGACACAGAGCATATTGTGTTTGTGCCATCAAAAGCTCTTTCTGGCTTGTCTGCTGGGCGATGTCTCCCAAATCAAAACACCCACACTGGTGACATCAGTCTGCTCCCACAGCTCCCAAACACTAACACTAACCCTCTCCCAAATGCAACCTGGTGCCACGCGATCACTGTCGATATCTGTGCTGCCAACAGCCACATTTGTAATTATCGAGTTATCGACTCCTCTGCCTCGACGTCACTTTCCTTGTTTCTCCACGAGCAACAGATAACTGCCAGGATTTCAGAAATCAATGGGCAAATTTCTGTGAAAATGAATGTGGATATTCCTGTTTGCAGCACGGCGAGTGGTGCAGACGTGACTTTGAGCTGGGATCAGGTCAAAACCAAAACTTTTACCCAAGAAATGCGCAGATTTATGCATTCCTTCAAACGACTTAACAGTTTAAATGTTTTCGCGGCACCATTACTCGCCCTGCATCCAAAACATCCAGAATTACTGCGACCCTGTCATGAAATGCACTGTGCACACTAATGCTCCCGAGGGGATTAACCCTTGTTGACGTTAATGACCCCGAGCCTCTGGAGGCCACGGGGAGGGGGCTTAAGATCTCTAAGCCTGTCAAGTTGTAATCTTTTTTTAATATTTTTTTTAACTGGCTTTATTGGACGGATACAGGGAAGCGAGAGGGGCAGACATGCGGCCACGGGTCGGACTCGACCCCAGCCGGTCGCCCGCTCATCCGACTGAACTAACCCGGTGCCAAGTTGTAATCTTTTTGATTTGAGAAGCAACAAATCCCACATTTCTGCTCTCAGCCGTACTAGAGTGGACAAGATGACCTTTTAATTGAAGCATTATTCGATGAAGACACCATGAAAACTTTTCCCTTTAATTAAAGATCAAGGCAACAAAAGGCAGCGTGCTGCATATACATAAAGAACCAAAAGATTGGAAACAAATGAAAGATTAAATCTGTGTTTAACACACACTGAACATGCATTTAAAAACCCTCAGGAGGTCACCTAGACTGCTGCTGGGCTCTGGATCAATGCAGGCTAATCTGTAAGCCAGTGCACTCTTTACTCTGAGCTTTCTCCGTGTTCTCGGGTGATGTTGAATGGAGTAAAAGGTGACAACACGAGGTCTACAATGATCTCACCTGTCATGTTGCAGTATACCTGTGTGGGCCCCAAAGGACCACTCCCATCTGGATCAATGAAGTAGAAGCCCGATGAGCTGCCACTCAGCTTGTAGGCCTCACAGGAAGACTCGTAAATGGCTGCAAGATGCAGAGTGGGACAGAAATCAGTCATTCGTCCAAGAATCAGCCCACGCTCTGACGGCTCTCGATTGGATGAGTCATGAATACACAAAACCTATCTAAATGTATGAACTCTGTGCTGTATTATAGAAGTAAAGTACGCCCATGCTTTGGTTTTGGGTTTTTTTCTTTATGCTAATTATGGCACCAACATCCTGAACCAATGTCCTCCACACAAACCGATTCACATCGAGGAACATCTTAAACAACAGGCCTTCACAAAGATACAGACTAACAGAGGCCTTTGTTTGTGGCAGTGACTGTCATTTTAATGGGATGAAAGGACAACGACAGCAAACAAACGTTACTGTCTGCTGCTGGCTTGATAATAACTTCTGTTATTTGATGAAAATAATTAAGTTAAGTCAGCCTATTTGTACGCCATGTTTTTCAAAAATAGAAGTTGACGTAACAAACTGAGATAAACGGCAGAGACATCACAAAGCATTCAAATACAGAAAAGAAAAAAAACTCAAGGAGAACAATTAACACTACATGACAGCACAGTCCTTTGTGAGCTTCTCTAGATACAACAGGATCTGCTTTCAAGAGCCCAGATGAGCTGAAACGGTGCTGTGTGAAAGACTAATATGACAGCAGAGTTGTCATATTAGCATATGACTCAGCATATGACTATCCAGAGTTGGGACCAGGAAGCAGAGTTGCAGTCTTACACGCCTCTCTGCAGCTTCTCTCCTCCTGCTACCCCCAAAACCCATTCCATAGAGACTGTGTCAGCTCCCAAACAGACAAAAACAAACTAAAACCAGCAATAAACAACTTAAACATAAAAATCACAAAGAAAGAACAATACAGTATCCACATCTGAACCAAAGAGTAAAACAGTGAAATGTGGATTATTAAATATTAGGTCTCTCTCTCCAAGTCTCTGTTAGTACATGACTTAATAATTGATCAACAAATCGATTTACTCTGCCTTACAGAAACCTGGTTGCAGCAGGATGATTATGTTAGTTTAAATGAATCAACACCCCGAGTCATTCTAACTACCAGAAACCTCGAAGCACAGGCCGAGGGGCGGTGTGGCAGCAATTTTTCACACCAGTCTATTAATCAACCAAAGACCCAGACAGACTTTTTAATTCATTTGAAAGCCTGATGCTTAGCCTCGTCCCACCCCAGCTGTAAAACTCAGAAACCAGTCTTACTTGTTATCATCTATCGTCCACCTGGGCCTTACACAGAGTTTCTCTCTGATTTCTCAGACTTTTTATCTGATTTAGTGCTCAGCTCAGATAAAATAATTATTGTGGGTGATTTTAACATCCATGTAGATGCTAAAATGACAGCCTCAACATGGCATTTAATCTGTTATTAGACTCAATTGGCTTCTCTCAAACTGTAAAAGAACCCACCCACCACTTTAATCACACTCTAGATCTCTGTTTTAACATATGGCATAGAAACTGAACATTTAACAGTGTTTCCTGAAAACCCTCTGCTGTCTGATCATTTCCTGATAACATTTACATTTACAATAATTGATTACACAGCAGTGGAGAGTAGACTTTATCACAGTAGATGTCTTTCTGAAAGTGCTGTAACTAAGTTTAAGAATATAATCCACCCACTGTTATCATCTTCAATGCCCTGTACCAACATAGAGCAGAGCAGCTATCTGAACACTACTCCAACAGAGGTCGATTATCTTGTTAATAATTTTACCTCCTCACTACGCATGCGACTCTGGATACTGTAGCTCCTGTGAAAACTAAGGCCTCAAATCCGAAGTACCTGACTCCGTGGTATAATTCTCAAACACGTAGCCTAAAGCAGATAACTCGTAAGCTGGAGAGGAAATGGCGTGTCACAAATTTAGAGGACGCAGCCGTAATGCTCCAACAATCCATCAAGCGGTGCGGCTTCGTAGCTTACCAAAGTCGTACTAAAACATTTTTGACAGATTTTTGAGCGCCGTGTACCACATAAAATCGGTTCGAGGTCAGGAAGCACAACCAGAATTCATACATAAGCTGCAAAAAACTCTGTAATTAGCTTTTAGAAAGACACAAATTCTCATCTATAGATGCACAAACAAAACTGAGTTCACAGCTACACAGTCTGATTGAAACTGACCTGGGGAACACTTTGGGCAAAGACTCACACACACACAAACACTGCAGGAGGATCAGTGATTCTGTGGATTTTGGAAGGAAAGATGACAAATACCTCATCAGTCCTTTGGCCACATGAGCTAAAAATTAAGTCTCAAGTTTACTAATGAATGTTTCCAGCCACTGAAACTGTCAAAGCCAACAAGTCTCAGTTATGATGCTAGTGCCAGCCAGTATAACCAGGATGGTAAGGTGTTGTCCAGTGGACTGTTTTCTAAAACCACCCAGAGGGCAAAATGAGAGCTTTTTGTCACAGTCATGCAGTTTGAACTCAGCAAGAGAAGTGTGTGTGTGTGTGTGTGTGTGTGTGTGTGTGTGTGTGTGTGTGTGTGTGCAAACTCCACAGATGAAGCCAGACATTTTTGAATCACATTGAATCTGCTGAGTGTTTTCAGACTCTGTCAGGTTTCAGGTTTTGAGTCCAGACAGAAAAGTTGATTTCACGTGTTTACGGGGAAGTTGATGAAAGGCCCTATTTTTAATTCAGCAGATGATCTTATCTGCCATGTTCCCTCCATCAGCCAAACACGACTGTGTTTGGCTGCATATAAACAAGATATCAGTATTCTGGGGCAGGGGAATTTCACACATACTTTCCAACAGCCGTCTCCACAGCAAATATCAAGGCGATGTCATAAAATGACAGCCGTAAGGAAAAACTCCTACATGCAGAGTCAGTCTAAAGTCAGCCAGTCTAACACTATTTAGGGTGTAACGAAAAAAGATTCTCAGAATTTTGAAAGCGAGAATAGCAGCATCGGTTGTAAAGGTCTTGTCAGGTTGAAGCAGGACAGCTTTTTTTGCTCTGCACAGGTGAAGAAAGGTATGAGCGAGGCTGGTGGATGTGTGCCGAATCGAATGACACAACTCGGCAGACCGGGAATAAATGGGGCGGTGCAGCGGGTGTAATGGCGGCTTTGAGAGGAGGTGAAGAAATGAAAGTGAGACAAAGTGCTCACAGTTGTGACATGTCGCTCCAGCATAACCCGTCCCTGAGCAGTCACAGGAGAAAGAGCTCCACATCTGAGAACAGCGCGCTCCGTGTTCACACAGGTTAGGAAGGCATCTGCAAAGGAAAGCACAGTTTAGGAATCCACTCATTTACTTAGTGATTGTACCTGTATATATGGACATTTGAATTTCTTCACTTTATTTTCACAGTTTGAACCTTTGATCCAGCACGACGATATTTCGTCACACTGTATACTTGACTGTATGTTGTTGGGTTGACTCGTCGATAATAAGTCATAATGTGCACACATTGGGCTCGTTCACCAACAGCACCAACGTTTCACAATCTGGTGACTCATTAGCGTGTGCTTAACTTCAGACTATGCACATGAACGAACGGTGAACCCACCTCAGAAAATTAAAAACTCTACTCTGTTAATTTATTTCTACTAATAATAAATAATGATTTAGTATGTTATGCTATTTTTACATGAGCAAACATTTAAGTGGAGATATTATCTGAATCTCAGGAGCGGGACCTCATTCACACCCCTTCCAGCCTCAGGCTATATATGCCCCCTTCATCAATAGCTGCTGTTCTCATTTTCATGCCCCCCCCCCTCCTTCTCTTCTTCCTTTCAGTCTCCTTCGACATCTATGGACAGTCTGTCATTCTCTGTTCAGTGAGGCACAGCTTTATGTGTATATACACACATACAAGGAGAGGTTTGTCACAGACCTGACAGTCTTTTCAGTAATGACACTGACTTCACAGGTTCACAGGCAAAGAAAAAATGCTGCTGCTGTTAGCGTCTGCCATGCTATGTTAGCTCAAATGCTCACACAGAGCTGAGCTGAGCAGATCAGCCCTCTGTCACTGCTACCAAAGGGGTATATCGATGCATATATCTATGATTGATCAGCTCATTTCTCTTCAGACTGTAAGCAGCGATTTCAAAGTGAAGGACATGCAACATGCCATCATGTCAGAAACAACACAGAACAAAAGTTATCTCATTGAAAAAGCTGCAGGCAGAGATTTTCTGTCTTTTGACTGCTTGTAATTAATTGATTATCAAAATGTTTGCTAATTAACTTTCCCGTCCGCTGACTAATTGAAAAATCTGTAGTTACCTCCTAATGTGCCGAGCTCTTTCAAGCTTTCAGAACAACTGAGGCTTTAGGAGCTGCTCAGGATGATAACACTTTACTTCCGACCACAAAGAAGGAAAACAAACAAACCCACATAAATAGGCGGCTTCCAGGCATCTGCATTAGCGACTAACAGAACCAGTTGTTTTGTTGGTGTTTACAAAGCCGATCTTTTATCCAGCAGGTAAGAAAGAGCCGTGCTCACGTTCCCCTTTATTCGCTCCTGTGCTGTCATGAACACCAGCTTTGAAGTCCCCCAAAAGACTCATTTGCTGTTGATTCATGTTGTGCAAAGTAAAAATAAAAACAAGTGTGAACTGACGCTTTCTCACACTGTGCCCTTGTCTGAATTTGAAAAAGTGGAGCCGTGGCAGCGTTTCTCTAAAAATAAATGCATCTCTGTCACCTTCAGACAAGAATGCCCGTTAATAGGATTTCACCACAAAACGTGTTTCAGGGAAAATTTTAAACTGCACTCTTCTGATTAATAGTCCCGTCCTCGAGCCTCCTTCAGTTTCACATAATTGCCAGCCTTTCAAGCATGCATCTATAATTTCATGCACTTTTATCTCTCACCTATTAACTGCAGCGGCACGGGCCGGCCGCAACACGGATAAGGTTGCAGCCATCGGTTTAATTACCGTCTGGCTATTTTCTGATGTTGTGTGCACGGTTGACCTTACAGGTCAAGAAATGACAGCAGCTGGCACACCCAGGTGCACACGAACAATAAAGTGAGTCACAAAGTGTAATTAGAGCGAAAGCAAAGAAGATTCAGTCTGATGGAGTTCATTTCCTCGTATCGTCAAAGAAAAGTTTAAATCTCACGACAGCTTAAGGCTCAGAACAGAAAAGAGGAAGGTGTTCATATGTTCACCTCCCTCATGTTTTCAAATGATTTTTATTACCAGTTAATTTTCCATTTGATCTCATTCACCCAGTAAATATGTCCCAGGACCAAGCTCTCACCATACTGGTGAGAAATCAGATGTCACGGGTGAAGGTGGATCTCACTAAGAAACCCCGAGGCATCCCACTCTCGTATCATAGCAACTCGATGGCGTAAGCTAGCCCTGAAGCACAGCACGCTTTATCCACTTTCGTTTATCAGTTTTGATTCCAAGGAGCCATCTCTCCAAGAGATTTCCAGGACAAACGAGAATCATAAAAGGACTTGAAACGAGTGACTGACACCATAAACCCATCAGGACGGTAAGGTTCACTATACAAAGACACAGATCCTGATTGTCCTTAGAGATGCAGGTTCATGACATTTGGGGGTTTTTAATTTTATAATAATAATAAACATAAGCCTGATAAATTCATCTTTTTCAGGAAGTAAATGGTTATTCAGTGTAAAATATGTAACCAACCCAACACCAAAGGAAAGACAAACACAGTCAGCATGTAGATGAAGATGAAGGAGTTTCCCCAAGGAGCTGCTGGAGCCTAAATTAGAGTTCAAGCATAAAGGCGGGAGTACAGGCTGGCATGCTGTGAAGTGTGTGCACTGGATGATAACAGTGACTGTACACAGTGCAGCCCTCTGGCCCACATGGCACAATGTAACCAGTGGTACTGCTGTATGTGTCATCATTTGAATAAGAACAGGTTCCAACCAAAAACTAAAGGGTGTCCTGGCTCAGCTTTAGAGATGTACCAATGGTTGGCCTCTATAATAAAGTGACAGCAGAGGCTGAATGAGGATCTGAGTGATTCAGAGTAGAGCTGCTGTTCCCTCAGTGATGGTTCAGGCTTCCTGTGAGGACGCCTCCTGGATGCATCTAAGCTGAGTAATTCGTCCATCCAAGAGGAGGCCCAGAACATGAAGGAAATGTTTTCCAGCTCATTTGAGAACATCTCCAATTCAGTGTCCAAACAGAAGAGCCAGAGGAGGTGGCTGGGAGAGGGATGTTTGGACTAGGCTGAGACTGCTGTCCCTGTGCCCAGCTAAGCAGTAGAAATGGCTGCTTAGAACAGCTCGCTTAAAGAAAACAGAGGATGGCTGAACTCATTTGGGTGAACTTGTACACCACTGCAGTATCTGCACCAAGGTTTCAGCCATGTTTCATCAAATACAGCCTGACGGTGTTTGTGTAATCCTACTAGCAGACCAATGACGCGTCACACGCTGACCTGTCAGTTTGCTTCTTGACCGACGCCCTACAATAAATGAAATTACATGGAAGATCACCAAAAGCATGCTCCTGGAGGTGCCTGCTGCATCTCCTTCCTTCATTCGGTCACTTCCTACAGCGCGCCGTTCGCCTTACTGACACGGGAGACTCCCGTCACTCCTGTGTTTGCAAACGCTGGCTTAGACAGCAGACATGTGAAACTGAAGAAAAAAGCAGTTTGCATGTTTACTTCAATCCTGTACATGATCCACATGAAGGTGCTCACAGGACCCACAGCTGTGCAGGGTAATGAGGGAGAGCACGGCACACAGGACAGTAGGGAGGCAGCTTGTTAGCATAGTCCTCTGCCAGAGAAGCTACTCGCAAGTTTTCTGTTGCACTTTAATTGGACGATCCTGTCAGTTTGTCTCTATAGGACAAGATGTCAGTGACATTCAGGCTGTGCTGCAGGCAGCACGCTGTCATCCACAAATTAACAGCGTGGGCATGGATGAGTCTGTGGTGCCATCTTGGATAATGTTTGACATTCAACAATCACGTGTGTGCATGCTTTTAGCAGCTATACGTCTGAGCCATGCTCTTATTCAAACACATTCAGGCTACTTTACCTGTCTTTTATATTGCACGTGTCAAACTGAAGCTCGTTATAATTCCCCAGCAGTCCTTGCTGTACATGACTGAGATTCATCAGCTGGCTGTTGATGAATATGAGCTGCATGCAACCCTGGAAGGCTGGAGCAAAGCCCTGGCAGTCTGGAGCAGTCGCAGGACAGCCTGGATGGAAATAACACACGGTACAACCTTTAGCTTTTATTCCCAAGAAACATTCGGTTAGAGTGTAAAGGAGAACGCCTTAAGCTATGTTAATATTGGAAGCATGGTGTGTAAATCCACTAACCTCCAAAGTAAAAGCTGCCTCTTGATTGCACTTGTTCCCAAAGTTCAATAGTGGAGGAGGGCTCATTATCCACAGTCAGAGTGATCTGTAGGTTCCTGGCGTCGAGGCTCACAGAGTGCCACAGTCCATCGCTGACTCTCCTGCCTGATGAAGAACGGTTCAGTTTGGAAGTTTAAATGACAACAATATTTATTTATTTTACTTTAGTTAAAAATAGACTTTTGAGAGCTGCCAGTAAATTTCCTGTGCACACACACGCTTGTTTTCACGGACACCACGGGAGCTGCAGAGCTTCCAGCCTCTTCCATCACTCTGAGCCTCCAAACAAAAAGTCTGCCTCCTCCGCCGTGTCACTCAGCGCATATTTTATCATTTAGATGAAGTGAATATGGAAATGTGGAGAAATTACTAACGTCAGCTTCTTCCTGGTTCTTTATTATTGTCAACAAATAACGTGGGTGCATTACCTCCACTAATGTGAAGTAAGCACTGTACCGCAGTCGATCCTTCTCCATTCTTCACTTAAAGATGACACCAGCATCTTTGTTACAGTTTATCACCTACAGTTAGAAGGCTGTTTGCAGACATATGAGCATACACACTCTACTCTGATTAGCTGAAAAATGTTAGTACGACTCTGCAGACCAACATCTGGAATATCTTCTGATATGTGTCAGTCAGATTCTTTGTTCCCTTGTTGCTGAGTCTGTTGATGATGACTGAGAAGGTTACTACAGCGACTGCTGCCTACACTGCCTAACCCAAACCTTTAACCTGTAAGCCACCAAGCGCTTCACCAAAATAAAAGTGGCTGTGACAGATCATCACAAAGCTGGAGGCTTCAGGAGGACTGACTGACCCACGCCTCTGTTCCACTCACACTCAGTTAGTCCAACAGTGCCTGTGACTTGCAGCAGATCCCTGCATCCCAGAAGAGCCTGAGGGCTGCGGGCAGTTTTGTTTCCTTCTCTCCGTTCACAACAACAGACAACATTAATCTGAGTTTCCTTCCCTCCTTTCAGGTCAGATATATAAATCTCACCATGTGTTTGCTGTCTCGTTGCTGGCTAGTCAGTTTGTGTGGCTGCTGCTCATCTTTTAAAGTGTTAGAGTGGTGAAGACTCACACTAAACATGGCCAAAGAGTCCCTGTATGTACAGCTAATGCTCCCTGTGAGCTCAGAGTTGAGCCTCCTTTAAACATTCAGGTTGAGGCAGCTTGTGTTTGTGTTTCATGTCAGCTGATATCTTCACAACGCTCTTATCGTTTTCACATCCAACCCGGGGCTGATTGTGTTCGAGTGCTACAGCACCAGTGTTCTAGTCAGAGCCACCGTGGCGGCTCACAGCATCTCCTCAGCAGAATAAGGATCATAGTCAAGAGCCACAGCCGTGGCGAGGACTTCACAGCATCTCCTCAGCAGAATAAGGATCATAATCAGTCCAAGATGGAGGAGCTGGAGTCTGACAGCCAGGTGACCCTGAATCACTCCTTTCAGTTATGCTGCAAACTTTCCTTTTGCTAAAGCGTATAGTTAGGCTGGACCGGTGACCCTTCCCATGATGCATTGAGTTTTTGGGTGTTTCCTTTCCAGTCACCTTTCTCACTCACTATGTGTTAATAGACCTCTCTGCATCGAATCATATCTGTTATTAATCTCTGTCTCTCTTCCACAGCATGTCTTTATCCTGTCTTCCTTCTCTCACCCCAACCAATCACAGCAGATGGCCCCGCCCCTCCCTGAGCCTGGTTCTGTCGGAGGTTTCTTCCTGTTAAAAGGGAGTTTTTCCTGACCACTGTCGCCAAAGTGCTTGCTCATAGGGGGTCATATGATTGTTGGGTTTTTCTCTGTATCTATTATTGTAGGGTCGACCTTACAATATAAAGCACCTTGAGGAGACTGTTGTTGTGATTTGGCGCTGTGTAAATAAAACTGAATTGAACTGAATCACTGCTCCAAAGTGTCAGTGGCAGCCCCGTGTCCACACCAATCTGTGTGTTCATGTAACATCACATGTTGTGTGTCTCCTGACTAGAGTGTGATGGAGATCACTTCTTAACGAAATTCTTTTCACATCAAGGTCCCAGTGCACGTAGCTCCCACGTTTTCAATCAGGGCCCATTTTCATCCTGCCAATGCTCTTCTATCATCCAGCTGAACAAGGAAGCAGTGTGAAACAGTGATGTGACAGTGCTAATGAAACTGAAGGGAAAAGTTCAACTTTGGAGAAAAATGAAAGTCTGGAGTTTAATGATTACACTGAGAGTGATGCTGCTTGGTGTCCGACATTGTTACACTGTTCCAGCAAAGTGGTGAGAAAGGTGAGAATCTGTAGCTGACTTTAATTAAAACCTGCAGTTTGACAAAAAACTGTTTCCATGTTTATGATTTATTTCTTAAGCTTCCGACGATCGCTGTAACCGACGCTCACTCAGCACGCTGCGCTCATGTTTACACACCGGGGAGTCCAGTTTTCTCTGCGTGTCTCTTTGGTCCCGGCATCATAGAGAAGGTGTTCAGCTAACAGAGCATCACACATCATCTCCATATGAGGAATGTCCTCCACCCTGCATCTGTGCTTGGTGCAGCATGTTCCCACAGGATGGGTTTCCACACATCAGAGATGAGGACCTGGGGATTGTCTCGCACTGCGTTTAATATAATAATGTTGTTTGCTGCTTATAGATGCTATGATATGCTATATATAATTTCAGTTTGACCTCCAAAAATCGACGAGAAAGACGAGGGATTCTGATGACGGTAACACGAACAATAAACAGATCCCTTCCTTTAACTATGGTAAATGTATTGTTTCTGCATAACTGCAGGACTCGAGGTCATGGGCTTCATAGGCTGCAGCTCTAAGGCTGATATGTCCTTGCGCAGATGTTTAATTTAATGCACCATGAGGCAAATTATATAAAAGGGAATACAGTCCCTGAGCTGTGGTTTTCTTCTCCATCTATATTTCCCTGCAGCCATCCAACTGCTGAGAGCCTGACTTCCCCCAAGCAATCTTACTTATCTCTGTTATTTTTGCTAAGGAATCCTATACAGATAATTAGATGATATTTTCCCTCAAGTAACCCTCCCCCCAAAAATTATATTTTCGACTTTCTTGAGGATGAAGGTGATACAAGTAAGAGATTAAATTGGTTGCTGAGCACAAAACAAGCACCTTGGAGGACTCAGCAGTGCAAACAGGCTTTTTTGAGGCTGGTGTTCTCCGATGATGCTGTCAATAGAAATGTGATTCAAAAGCTGAAACTGACCTAACCCTGTGTCAGTCTGTGTTCATGCTAAACTAATTCATCTAGTCCTTCTGCTAAGCTAGTAGTAACTTCTTAGTAGACTCACAAATAGAATAAAACAACATTAAATCAATCAAATGTGTCACACTGCTACAACCACACACTGTAAAGAAAAATGACTAAAACTCAGTGAAACACACACATACATATTTTCTAATTAACAGGTTAACCCTAGAACACTATCGCTATAAATAGTAACACAATCACTAATGCCGGGTGATTTTTACCCGATATAATATAACCAATAAAAAGTAATCAAATATATCAAAATATGACAACACATGACAAATTAGAGTGGTCTCCTTTTACTTTCAACTGTGCCGTGTCTAACAAAATGAAAAAAAAAACCCTCCTAAAACAAAATAATGACTCTGGAAAGCTGGTCTTTGGTCCACCCATTCCTGGGAAATTTGAGACTTCCCTGGTGAAGGCACAGGCTCCTCGACACGCAAACAGCTGCAGGAGAGAGAAATCATGTAAATGTATTTGCTCGGGTGTAAATCACCCGGCGATAGTGTTCTAGGGTTAATCAAATACTAAAAGTGTACTTTAAAAACATGAGCTGTTCCATCCTCCAGGTAGTATTACGTGTATTAAAACAGGGTGAGTGTGCACAGGTCCAGAGCTGTGAACGTTAGCTTCATTTTTCATCTCTACAGGTTTCTGCATTGCTCGAACAAAAATGACCCACAGGGCCTCTCCTGGTGTCCTGTAGTTTCTCCTGCTTGGACTTTGGCTCCTGATCATTGCATGAGGATCATTTCTGTAACTATATTTCATGTTTCTTGAGTTGCTATTATGTATTCACTATCAGGAGTGCACAGTAGAATCAGGGACACATTAGTCTGTTGTGTGGACTCACCGGCTGAGACCTCTGATTTCTGTCGTCCCGAGCTGTGGAGGGTCAGGCGTAGCCAGCTGTTGCTGATCTGCAGCCTCAGTTTCTGTGGATCTGGGTTGAGTTGGACGGAGAGCAGTAACCCCTCCGGGTTCCACGTCCTGAACTGGAAGCGAACGGAGAAACCCCCCGCACCAGGCGATGCTGATGGGAGCGACAGGAAGCTGCTGCTGGAGCTCACAAAGGTGCAAGCCACCAGCTGGGGCTGCGAACACGAGAAGGTCACATTGCCCTAGAGGACAAAAAAGCCGAGGATGCAGATTTACATGCATCTTGCACAATATGTTAGGTGTCATGGGAAATAAATGTCATGTTGGTATGCACAAACAGGGAACAAATGGTAAGCGAACTGACACCAGAACCTTATTCTAGTGTCAACCACAATATTCATTAAACTGAATTATTTGGCATCAACAGCAAATTATTCATCAGTACCAATTTGTAGTACTTGGAACAGAATATAAATTTATAGTAACGCTGTAAAAGAGCCGACACATTTTGCAGTGTGTCAAATGAAAATTTAATCAAATAACCTCACACTGAGAGAGAAAACTGAATGTCAGCGTTTCTTCATAATGGATTTACTTTGTTTTTCACTGTTTTCCTGTTTTCTGCAATATACGTAGTATTACAGTGTTACAGTGGTGGACACTCTCATACCACAGGGATGGTCATTAAATGATCCATTTAAAAAGCAGGCTCTCTTATCTTCACAGAATGGGTGAATAGCTGCCAGTATTTCTGCATGAAGTGCATCTCAAATATTAAATATGGGGTCAGCAAATATCCAAGTCATGTCTGGGAGGCTAAAGCTTCAAGCAGTTGTTTATTCTACTGGCTCCTATTGGCTGCTAAGAGATGACTCTAATATTGGCCTCATTCAACCCTGCCCCACCCAGCTGCTGTTAAAAATATTATATTGGCTGGGGACAGCCAATCAGAAGTCTCCATTAAAGCGTGTCATTAAAGGAAGAGGAACTGGAAACTGGTTGAATTCTCTGTATGCCACAGAAATGTGTTTCAGTGCGTTCTTTATTACCTCCTTTATGAGAGGAAACACTGGGACCATTCTTTATGGGAGGAAAGAATTGAAAGACTATTCCATCCCATAATACACAGCGACACACCATCAGACCATCCATGGAGACAATCAGCAAAATGGACATATATTTTTAATACACTGTCTCCTCTTATTGCAGCTGAAAATAGGGTCAGTGGTGTAAATGTACATGTGGACACACACGCACACACACACACACACACACACACACACACACACACACACACACACACACACACGCACACACACACACACACACACACACACACACACACACACACACACACACACACACACACACACGCACACACACACACACACACACACACACACACACACACGCACGCACACACACACACACACACACACACACACACACACACACACGCACACACACACACACACACACACACACACACACACACACACACACACACACACACACACACACACACACACACACACACACACACACACACACACACACACACACACACACACACACACACACACACACACACACACACACACACACACACACACACACACACACACGTACATTTATGTAGAATAGATTATACATGACTGTTTCTCTGTTTCTGTCTTTGTTACAAAGACAAACATTAAGGTCTCGATCCAAGATGAGCACACAAGTTTAAACTGATAAAACCATCCATGGAATTAAGTAAAGGAATATGGCAGAGCTGGATAAGTGCAAACACAGACAGTGGTGTGTGCTGAGGTCAGAGTCCTATCAGTCCTGCTGCCTGCAGGGCAGCATGGAGCAATCACAGCTCTTTGACTTTCAATATGATTCCCTCCTATCAACCTCGGGGAGATTGTCCCATTGAAATTCCATTACAGCTTCCATCATGCCAGCCTCTTTCCACCTCTGCTTCTGTTGTCAGTAAAGACCTTTTAATGCAGCAGTCAGACGTTAAGGCAGGGGTGTCTCAGATGAGACCTGGCTTGGTGATTGGTGTAGGTGGTGACTCTCAAACAGCACTTGGGCTTAATCACAATGGATGTAACGATTGTCACTTGTTCCTCAGTGTCTGACAAGACTCGCTTAAATATGACTAATCAAATATCTCACAAATCAGCAGAGAGAAAATTGGGAAACGACGCAAGTGAGCGCCTGCCTTTTCCAACAGCACCATCGCTTGGCTTCGTGTTTATTCACACATATTCACACTAAACTCAAATTCCTCTGTCAAATATGTTTATTGGCAATAGAAAATACATAAGGTTGTACTCATTTCTCTTTTATTCGTGGACCTCCTGTTCGCATGTCTTGTAAAAACAACAACACGAGAAAAAAAAAATTGTTTCTTCCACATTACATGTCTCACCGTGTCAAAGTAGAACTGCAGTTTTTCTCACAGTATCAAAATTATTTTCTTTGTACTTACTTTGAACCTCTTCATACAAAGTAGGAGGGGAAGTCTGTGCGCTCTTTACTTTGTTCCATTGAACACCAGAATTGGCAGATCTGCCACTGGAGTGTTGGGCTTTTCCCAGATGATTTTCCCATTCAGCGTGACCAGTTTGGTGGGTCACTGATGGTCTGTGAAGGCACATCCATGGAGGGATGCACAGACCTCTACAGTCAAGGCAAAAGCACCCTGACTGCCATTAGGGCGAAATCTTTGGTCCCATTGTCATGTGGCAGTTCCTGGAGGATGAAGGAACTGATACCACTGACTGACCCTTACACTCACCTGGCATAAATACAGTAGAACACGTCTGGGACGATATGTGCTGGTCTATCTGCACTTTAGACTGTCTAGGAGCTCAGTGCTACCCTGGTCCAGATGTGGGAGGGGAGATCTCCCAGGACAACATCTGGCATCTCAATGGGAACATGCCCTGACATTGTCAAGCAGAAGCATGTGGAGGTCATACAAACTTCTGAGTACCATTTCTGAGTTGGTGGCAGGACATTTTTGGCAAAACGTAACAGCCTGCTGCATCATTTTTATTGTGACTTTCAGGGTAACTTTGAATTTAGCCCTGTGCAGGATGATCATTTTGGTATTTATTAAATGGTATCCATTCATTCCTCACACATTACCCAGTCCATGCCAGTGTAGATATCCAAAAAGATTTTATTTCCAACCAACATCTGATGTGTGTTCAAAGTGTTCCTCTGATTTGTTTAGCAGCGTATAAACATAAAGCCTTCTTCTTTCAGCATCAGGATCACTGAGGATCATCTGCCTTTATCACACCCTGTAACTCCTGCCTGGCAGCTTCAACATCTCCACTATCCCTCCTCTGTCAATGTCCATCTCAGCCTGAGCGGTCCCTCTGTAATCATTTCTAATCTGGTTCATTCTGGTCACTCTCAGTGAAAACTTCAACCCTGACACCTTCACCTCTGCTATGTCTCCAAATCATACAGCATAGCATAGGTCTCACAACCATGACGAGCTGTATCACTTGAGCCCACGTGGACTAGCACCTGTTTTGAAAGGAGACACTGGAGCAGAGCTTATCCAGGATCACAGGGACTATGGTTCCCATGAAACCGTGCGTGACGTGCGCTGAAGAAGCAAATGTTCCTCAGAATGGAGTCTCCCTCTATCAAAGTGGTTGGACGAGCAGATAAAGGCTGTGTGACAGAAAGGAATCTCTCTCTGTGTGTGGATCAAAGTGGTGGTGAGGGCCGCCAGTGTCAGATAAAGCGCCCAGGGCAGCTGTGACAGCGTAGCTTGCCAAGGAATGTGATCCTCACAATGTGTGTGCGCTTTGTGCTTAGGGACTTAAAGCGCTATCAGCATTTACCATTTACCATGAAGCCTAATGGCTGCTCAGGGATCGCCACCGCTCATCTTAACCTAGCTTCAACAACTAGCTTCATGGTCTCATCCATATTATCCCTCTGCAGTTACTGTATCTCTGCTCATCAGCCTTGTTCTTGAAAATCACATCTCCATTCCTCACTCCAAACACTAATACCTCACACCAGATTCACCAGTTTCCTTCAGATGTACTTTCCCAGTCATCTGGACCTCTTCCCTCCTTACACTCTGCCTTTGTCAAATGTAATCCTTACTTCCCACAGAATACCTGATGCCGCTTCGCTACATTCTCCAATGACCCCACCTTCCAGTCTACCATCTTTTTCAGATTGCACCATCAGTATTAGATGTGGTCCACCTGTGTGCACCTTTCTCCAGTCTTATTTGTTACCCTATCTTCACCACAGCCATTTGGCCTTATGCATTTCTCTCTTTAACACCAGACCTACCCAACACTTCCTTAATCACCTCTGTTCCCTTCACCTACATATCCACTGAAATCTCTCCCCCCAGAGGACATGCTCTAAACTTCATCCAGTTTATACAGAAATGTGCAATCAATCCACGATTATTTACATGTGATAGTTTTCATAAAGTTGTCCTTCAGTCCTGACGGAGATACCGCTCCAGGCTGTTGCCTCACACTCCTGCTAAACCTGACTATAGAATTACTGTACTGCAATATATGATTACCAAATTAGACCTTTACAGTTTCACTCTCTCCACTCGCCCACTTTCTTTTGCCCGCCTACAGATGTACTCTTCCTGCATTTTTTCCTACCTTTATAAATATCATTACATCAGTTTCAATCCCTAATAGAGATCATCTGTGCTGTGAGGATTTTTCACTTTTGTGAGCTTTTACAGTTTTTTCTGAATGCTTAAACCCTAACTGTGATTCTTATAGCACAATTTCTAAAACTATTAATACTTATAGCAAAACCACTCACTGAGTTTGCAAAACTAAAAGCACAAACACTGCTTTGCACTCAGTTTGCCAGTTTGTAACACACACTTTGCAAAACTGTAGCTACAATCCACTGCACAGCACTCTTTTTGTGGAACTGTAAACACAACTCACGGCTTTACACTCAATTTCCAAAGGATCAACACACTCCTAGCAAAACTATACACATTTATGGCCATTATTTACACTATTTTGCCAACTGTCTGGCACACTGTCACATGTGAAAACTGTGTTAGATAATTAGTTCACTTTGCAATCAGCCTAAGCACTATAAATAAGCTACAGGTAAGCTGTCCATGTGGAGTACAATGGAAGGAGCAGCAAGAGTGAGAAGAGTGAGAATTAGAGGAGGCCGAGGAAGAGGACGTGGAGGTGAAGAAGTAGGACGAAGAGGACGACAGGGACAAGGAGGTGAAGTTAGAGGAAGAGGACAAGGAAGAGCAAGAGGAGGACGAGGAGGGGGAAGAGGAAGACGAGGAGGGGGAAGAGGAAGGGCAAGAAGAGTAAGAAATAGAATTACTGATGACATCAGAGCTACAATAGTGGACCATGTAATCAACCATGGAATGACCCTGGAAGTGCATACTGTAGTGCTGTGCATGTGCCTGCTGTGCTGCATTTGTTTTGTCTTGTCCAGAGAGTGATGGAGCTAGAGGCAGATGGGTCATGAGCAGTTTGTTGTGGATGAGGCTGGTTTTCACCTCACTAAGATGAGGAGACGTGGCAGGAACATTATTGGACACGGTGCCATCATCAATGTCCCAGGACAACGTGGTGGTAACATAACTATGTGTGCAGCTATAAGTCAAAATGGTGTTGTTCACCATCATGCAACCCTGGGCCCATATAACACTGCAAACATTATTACATTCCTGGACACCTTGCATGACATGCTCACTGTTCAGAGACCAGAGCAGACCAGATACGTCACCATATGGGACAATGTTAGTTTCCATAGGGCTGCTTTGGTCCGCAACTGGTTTACAGATCACCCACTCTTCACTGTACTCATCCTCCCCCCATACTCTCCATTCTTGAATCCAACTGAAGAGTTCTTCTCTGCCTGGCGCTGGAAGGTCTATGACCGTCATCCCCATCAGTGCATAGCCCTTTTACAGGCAATGGAGGAGGCATGTGGGGATATTGACCAGGCATCATGTCAGGCCTGGATACGCCATTCATGAAGATATTTAAGAGAGATAAGATAAGATAAGACTTTATTGATCCCACGACGGGGAAATTTTTGCGTCACCTCAGCTCAGGTACAGATATCAGAAGGAAATACAAAAAAAAAATTTTCCCCGGTGCCTTGGACCAGAGGACATTACATGTGATGTAGATGAAATTTTGTGACCGGACCCAGAGAGACGACACGATGTAGACTGATTTCTTTTTTTTCCTCAGTGAAATTACTATTTTGTTTGGACTTGGAAATAAACACTTGTGTTTGTTTTGATGTGTGTGAATAAACACCAGTACTTGAGGTTTGGATCCCTCTATGCTTACGGATCTATGACAAAAGTATGAGCTCAAACTGACATAGCCTACCTTGTGCACAGAGAAAGCAAAAGCCAGATGTGTTTTTATTCATACCATCAGTGTGTAGTTGGTGCATTGTGTGCTTATTAATGTGATGACTTGTGTTAACTGTTTGATATGAAAATGCCATTTTTACGAAGGTTTGGAGAGTTAAGCAAGAGTTATTAGCTTTTGCAAGAAAACTACAATGTTTTGCTGATTTGGTGAAGGGTTTTCTTATTTGTGTGTAGAGTTTTGCAAAAATAGCCAATAGTTACAAAAAATTTGCTTAAGCCATCAGAAAAAACTGTAATACACAGCAGACTCACTAAGAACACATGCAGCACAGTAACTGTGGAAATCTATGCCACTCACCACGCTGTGTATCTGCGGCTTGCGTCTCTTTGCCAGATCTATGACATTGATCCCGTTGTAGTAGAGGTTTTCCATGCAACCATTGAAGTTCTTCCTCAGAAAGGTGCCGGGCTTACCCGGCAACGGGATCCCTCCAAAGCTCAGCTTTAAAGAAGAAAATACAGAAGTGGAAAAACCTTTATCACCGGAAACCGATCCACCATGATGAAGAACAATTAATGTTTTTAACAAAAATGATGTGAAATTAAATTAAGAATCTGAATCTTTTATTGTCATTGTGCCAACGTAACAACAACCAAAGTATATGCAAAATACCAAACACAAAAAATAAATAGATATGTACGTGTGTGTGTGTGTGCGTGTGTGTGTCCGTGTGTGTGTGTGTGTGCGTGTGTGTGTGTGTGTGCGTGTGTGTGTGTGTGTGTGTGTGTGCGTGTGTGTGCGTGTGTGTGTGTGCGTGTGTGTGTGTGCGTGTGTGTGTGCGTGTGCATGTGTGTGTGTGTGTGTGCGTGTGTGCATCTGTGTGCGTGTTTGTGTGTGTGTGTGTGTTATTTATTCATATCTATGGCAGATACTGTATTCAGTGAGTGACAGAGTAACACTCACAGCCTTCAAAGCTACATCACACCTATTACATGCTGTATACGACTCCCTCGTGGTCTTATTGCCACAGCAGTTTAGGGAACACTTTTTCCTTTGTTAATGTAACAAAGGAAAAAGTCAACAGATTCTGACAGAAATCTGCAGATTATCCTTTGAAGCACCGCTCCTCTAAAACAGCAATAAGGATCATTATTAGGCCATATGTAAATAACAAAATAACTTAATAACTTAAAGCAAAATTGGGAAACGTAAAGTCTGAAGTCTTTATATTAAGGGTCATCAGTCAAACAATACTGTTTGCTCTGGGTCTAAACAGAGCGCGTTGTGTGTGACGTCTTCTTTTGCACATGCGGGCCGCTTTGAGCGTTCACACTAGAGCGCGTTTGCTGTCGCATTTTATTAGTAGTGTGAACAAACAGACAAACAAATCAGATTTGATCAAAAAATCTGAACTGAGCATTAAGACCTGCAGAATTGCACATGAACATGTTTGGATTCATGGGAATTTGCCTCACTGCATATTCCTCGATAGCATTTATCTCTTCATGCCAACCCTGATCTGTCCGTGTCTGACCCTGAGCGTCCCAAGCCAGTACTGACCGAGCCACAGGGTCCCACTCAGCCTGCTGTGTTCAGTCCTGCTCTGTCTGAGCCAGAGCCTGAGCTAGTAACTCCTCGCTGTGGCGGCCGGCCGCCTGTGGAGCTGCCGTGGTGTCCCATCACTGTCACCGCTGGCTTCCAGAGAGTCTCCTCCATGCATGCCGTTGCCGACATTCTGCCCTGGGCAAAAGGTGGGGCTCCAGCTCAGTTGCTTGCCTCAGACACTGTATTAACCTGTCCGAGTGGCTCCATTATCTTCACTGTGGCTGTTGTCCTGTCCAGTCACCTGGACATATCAGTCTGGCATGGACTTGGATGCCAGACTCCATCCAAGCCACCCGAGGGTGTCGGCGGCTGATGCCGGCTTCCGTCCATGTCAGCAGAGGGTCTCCGTCGCAACGCCAGCCTCTGTCCATTTCTCCATAAGAGTCCCGTCTCCTGCCATGTCGCCTCTGGCTCCCAGCCAAGCCACCGGAGGAGTCTGATCTCTTCAGCCATCTGTAGTCTCTGGCCAAGTCTCCGGATAGGCCACGTCTTTTCCATCAAGAGTTCCTTCATCTCTGCTGCTGGCCTCCTGGTCAGCCTCCTCTGTCTCCAGCCTCCTGATTAGTTTTGTCTCAGCCGTTTTCCACCTGGCCAACACCCTCATGTATGGTTTTTGGTTTTGTCCGAGATGCATTGGGGCATACTGCATTTCTGTTCATCAATAACTTGAATGGGTTTACAATAAATAAAGTTAAAATCACTCAACTCCAGTCCGCCAGTCCCAGTACTGGGACACAGATGTATCTCTTGTTAATACACAAACCAAACCAAGTCTGCACAGCTCTCCATATGCTACAATAATAAGACCCCCTAGTACTGCTGTGATTAAACCATCAAATCTGGCAGAGCTAAACTTGAGCTTTTTTCAAACACACTAATAGCATCGATATTTTCTCGGTCACTGTCATAAGGCTGTTGTTCACACTTTAATCTTAATAAGACTGAAGTACAGTTTCTGGAGCTATTTGTCTCGTATCCCAGAGGCCAAGGTTGTATAGTTTGGTTGCAGAGTTTTGAAGCTTTTACTGACTGAATCTAGGTTTTTTTTTTTTGCTAAAATGTATTCAAGGTCTTTTGGGGTTAAAGCAAAATGTCCATGTTTCCACAGCATACAATGCAGTGTCACACAATGTTAAATGCTGTGTAAAGGTCTTCAGAGGCTGCCAGTGTTCTTGGCAGGCAGCTGTTCATTTGAGAAATCAAAAATGACCCGTCTGCTATTTCTGTTTCTCTCTGTTTTTCAAATTATTATTTCAAATAAAGCCTCTTTCAGGACATACATAGACTAGACTCTGTTTACCACCATTAATACAGCTCATCAGTGCTTTAATAATGACAGGGTTATCTCATCCTCAGCAGCTAAATTCATTAACTGCTGTCTAACCTCCACTGTCTGTAATTCAATCAGCACATGGACTCACCTCGTAGTCCACCTCCAGTGAGTGTCCTTCCCCTTTGGTTTGGAAGCGCTGTGTGTAGGAGTCCACTGTGAGGTTAACCTGCTTGTTGAAGCGCTCTATATGAACTGAGTGCCAGTGCTGGTCATCCAGCAGACTGCCCACAGTGACAGGAACACGATGGCTGCTGAACCTCGCTCTGCTATCATCTTTACAAACACAACGAGAAGACCAAGAAGACAGTGAGCAGAAACATCTCCAGTAATGAAGCTGTATTTGTGTATGTTAAAAAAAGTACATTGGTAAGTAGGCACTGCTTTTTTTTCTCAACAAAACCAAGCTGGTTCATACCTTTCAGTATGCTCAGTTGTTTGTTTGGAACAGCACTACTCTTCATATTCAGTGAGTTTATTATACATTCAGGTTTAGCCATTTGAAGACTTTCTGCTAAAAACAACTGGAAATGATAACTTAATCGTAAAGACATCCTCCAAAATATATCTCCTCTAAAGGCTCCATATCCCCTCGATCATACTCACTCTCTGTCTTCATCTCTAACAATGACACGTCAATGATCACAAGGACACTGGAAAAACAGAGCTCACCTAAGTTGAGGTAGAGGTCCAGTCTTCCTCTGTGAAGTTCTAGTGTGATGTAATCTCCTCTCTGCCCTTCTCCATGCAGTAGAACGCCCTCGGCCTGATGGCTTTTGAAGCGCAGAGAGATCACGTCCTTGACCGTCGACATGGACTTCTGGTTGAACCGATACAGCAATGAGCTTCTGCCGTCAAAGTCTGCCACGTATGACTCTACAAGAAAAGGATCAACTCTAAAATCAGTATTACGTCAGTGACTGTAAGTAAAGAACAATTAAAGTGTGTCTAATGACTATTTGGTTGTCTTAGCTCATGTGCATGTTGCAAATCACAGTGCAGATACTGTCATATTTTTAGCATAAACTGGACCTGAAAGACTCAGACAACTTGGTGGTTTAAAGGTTTTACTTAAAAAGTGGAATCGATACGACAGGCCATTAACTTGGGAATACATTTTCCCAACTGGTGCCAAGCAGGGAGGTCATCAGAGGATGTAAACAATGGCAAAAGAGGTATTAGACCTTTTTTTTTTATATCATTTTAGCTTTGCTTCTGACACCTTGCTTGTTATTTTCCAGCAGCTTTGAACGGGCAGCAGACAGTTAAGCAGCTATCCAGAAAAAGAGCGAGTGGTTCATTGGAGTGTGGGCAGAAAACTGGAAGATAATGACTTTATTTAAGAAACGTGCAAGTTTGGGTGATTATCATGGATGCAGGTAACCTATTATTCTGTCCATTTCAAAAGGCGCATCAAAGGAATGTCCATCGATGGAAGCCAATTGTTCTGGTATGGAAACCCTATGCAGACAGGGTTCTCCTCCTGTCTGCAGGGTGGCAATTTTGTTCAGCAGTTCGAAGAAGAGCTGCCTGCTTCCATGCATATGTTGGCAAAGATAGTGTTAAACCGATGGCACAGTCACTGCCTTCCAGAATGGGGAACAATGGAAGCTTTAAGAGGCTTTAGAGGCTTTAGAAGAGCAGTGACCAGTTGCAGAGGAGGTAAATGTATTATGCAGATATTCTAACCAGGCCAAATGAGAGCTCCCGGACCATGAATCTGATAACATCATACACCATAGTGCTGTTTCTAGTTGCGTACGCCATTTGTCCATTAGATTAAGGATCAAACTAACTTTAGCTTGCAAAGATTTTTGAGACCTGAGAGACAAAGAGGGGACCTCCATTAAATGCCACAAGGAATGCCATAAAGCTGGAACACATGATTAACCAGTTTGGCTGTTTCAATGGAAGTAGGTGTTAGGTTGAAATTGTTACATGTTGCCATTATTGTACTTAAATTTGTAAGCCTTGGTTCAAACTGTATGATCAAAGACATTCTTCTCTTTTACTTCCTGCCCTTTATGGCATCACCTGTGCTTGTGCATGGTGAGACTGTTAAAAAAGGGGTTGAGCCATATACAGGGTGAGGGGAGATGACCCTTTGTGATCAGCAGGAAGTCACACAAATGCACCCACATCCACACACACTCACTCATGTCCACATACATACACACACATGGATCCACACACACACCCATGCTCGCACATGCATACACACACACACTCAGTGCCTGAGTTTTATGACACACCACAGGGGGTTTTTACAATGGGTGTTTGTGTAAACTGTGTGTCACACAATAAAAGGCTGCAGGGGAAGCTGTTTTTTTCGGGTGGTGTGAGACTGAGGGCAGAGGTGCTGCTCTGAGATCCTCCCCTTGCTAGCAAGTAAAAACTGGTTGAACTGTTTGTCTCGCTTTCTTCATGGGTGATAAGTCTCTGAACTACCAGGCCTGCTGAAGCGCAGACCCAACAGCAGATCTCTTAGAAATCTGTATATCATGGCTAGTATGACTTTGTTACATCTGATAGACGCGGGCCACAAAAAATCTGAGGTCTATAAGTGACAAAACGTTCCAAAGAGGAACAGTTGCAACAAAAAACCCAAGTTTGACGGTTCTCTGTTTAACAGTTATAGACGAATTTCAAAACTACCATTCATTGCTAAATGTTCTGGATGAATACAGCATTCTGGGTAAATTCCATTCGGCTTCCATAGAGCTCACTCTACTGAAACTGCACTTCTTGGACTGTCCAGTCATGTCTTGATGAGATGTGATGCAGGAGAATGCTGTTTTGCTGATGTTGGACTGACCTGTGCCTTTGATACTGTGGATCATCACATTTTGTTAGATAGGCTGAGGCACTGGATGGGTTCCTTTAAGCCCCAAGATGTTTCCAAACTACAGATTTTGCATAGGTGCATAAACTCCATTAGAGGTTGGATGACTGATAACTTTCTTCAACTTAATGAGGAGAAAACCAAAGTCCTTGTTTGTGCTCCTAAAAAATTTGTGCCCAAAGTTATGGAAAATTTAGGTCCTCTTGCTACATTTGCCAAATCCTCTACTAGGAATCTTGGAGTGGTTTTCAAAGATCTTTTAAATCAATACATCCCCAGCAGTTCCCCGAGGTCATGGGATCAGGGCTTGCTGGTTGTCCATCATACGAGGCTGCCACTAAAAGGTCACAGAGCTTTTGTAACTGTGGCCCCCAGACTCTGGAACTCACTTCCTTTGAGCCTGAGATCTGTGGACTCAGTCGTCTCTTTTAAAAAACAGCTAAAAACTCATCTTTTTAAACTTGCCTTTGGTTAATATTTGTTTTTATGTTTTAGCTTCTGTAAAGCACTTTGTGATTGTTATCGTGAAAGGTGCTATACAAATAAAATTTTACTTACTTTTACTTACTAACTGACCAACAAGTCGTTGAGTGCCAGTTTTACTCCTGGCACAGATAGTACTGTACAGGCTAAGATATATTCTATGGCACTGCAAGAGTGAGGAAGGATTTTGGTTCAGAAAAGCTGAAATCTGTGGAGCTTCAGGTTAATATTTTGGAAACCTGGACAGTACGTGATTATGAAGATAAACCAACTAAAAAGCAACTGGTACCTAGCCTCTCTTGGGTTCAGGCATTTGGCATTCTGCAAATAAAACATGTTTTTTAGTATGTGTCCACACAATAAAAAGCTATCTCAGCCCCATCCATCTAGTTCAACTGAACTCTTTCAGCACCAGAGAACAAAAATAGTAGGGTAAAGACCTCGAAGAATAGAGAGTAAATCCCAATTATCAGAGGACCCTCTATGAGCAAGTATTTGGCATCAGCAGAAACGAAACACTCCCTGTGATTGGTCAGGGTTGAGAGGAGGGAGAAATGACAAAAGACACACTGTGCAAAAGAGCCACAGAATAATAATAACTAATGATTAAAATGCTTTATAAACACATAAAAAGTTAAAAGAGGTAAATGTTTTTTGGAGTGCATCGAAGGAAAGGTTCAGGGTCGCTTAAACCTAACTTTAATAGCTGACAGGATGTCTGTCTCCCCAATCCAAACTGGGAGCTGGTTTCAAAGCTGCCTTCCTTTCTACTTAATACTAAATATTACAAGTAAGCCAGCAATCTGAAAGGAAACTGCTCTATCGGGGGTGATACGGTACTATGAGGTCTTTAAGATATGATAGGACCTGATTAATCAAGACCTTGTATGTGAGTACTTTATATAGGATTTTATATTTCATTGTAGATTTAACAGAGAACCACTAAAGAGAAACTAATATGAGAGCAATATAATTTGGATTTCTCTGTCCCTGTCAGTCCTTTTATTGCAGTATTGTGAAGGCTTTACATGAAGCTGTTAGAACAAGCTGATAAAAATTATCAGCTTGTTCTATTATATATAATAGTACAAATCTAGACGTAATGAACTTTAATGAACTGTTTTTAGCAGCACTCTATGACAGGATGTTCCTAATTTTAGGGATTGTAAGGAAGGAAATATTATTTTTCTGTTATTTTTATTATTTCCATTTATTATTTCATTTTTATTAATTCTATTTTTATTATTTTGTTATTACTGTTGCATCATAATCATATAACAAGCATTTGCATTGACGCATTTATTGAAGTATTGATATTGTATTCATAGGTTTAAACATATTGGCACCCAATTAATTAGTCTTTATTACAGGTCCAGTAAGAACCACTTTAAACTGTGGAGTTGAATCTATAACCCGAAATGCTTTTGAATCTATAATCTTAAATGTTTATATGCAGACTGCATTGTGAAAGAAAGTATACTCTGTGCCAAAATAAGACAGGAAATAAGACAGGAAACTACATGTTTGCAGGGCATGCTTTCTGCAGAAGTGAAACCGAAACCAAAGTCTGAGTGCAAGTTATTTTGAGCAGGTTATTTTGTATTATATTTTATTCATTTATATCTTTTGATTAAGCTTTCAGTAGAGCGAGCGTGGCTCAAGAGTTGAGAGTTCGCCTTGTAATCGGAAGGTTGCCAGTTCGAGCCCCGGCTTGGACAGTCTTGGTCGTTGTGTCCTTGGGCAAGACACTTCACCTGTTGCCTACTGGTGGTGGTCAGAGGGCCCGGTGGCGCCAGTGTCCGGCAGCCTCGCCTCTGTCAGTGCGCCTCAGGGTGGCTGTGGCTACAATGTAGCTTGCCATCACCAGTGTGTGAATGGGTGGATGACTGGATGTGTAAAGCGCTTTGGGGTCCTTAGGGACTAGTAAAGCGCTATACAAATACAGGCCATTTACCATTTCTTGATTAAAACATTTATTCAACATATTACATTTACAGTTCCAGTTAGGTTATTACATGTAAGGATGAGCCTCTGTTCTGGTGAAAGGTCAGAAGTGCAACGGGTGAGATGAGAGAGCATTCAAGGACGAGACACACATACAGTTAGTGGGTTCATTTATAGGTAAGAGTTTAATCATGTTTTGCTTGCAACTGCAAAGTGTGCCTGCAAAAGTACCGTTTATTGCAGAACGTAGGCCTGATGTTCCAGAGAGATAAGCGAGCATCCGGTGACAACAGGAAGACACCTGGGATGGACGAGGCGATGTTCTTTTCATTGTGTCACAAGTTGTCAAATAGAACATTTGTGGTTTTGAAACTAATGCATGTGACTGACGTAGAGAGGGCGTCAGTAAAAATATACCTCGACGGGATAAAACGAATGCTGTGTCGTTGTTAAGATGAGATCTGATGCTGTCTGCGTACAGTGTCCATCTCCCACGCTGCGTGTGTTTCATTAAAATCATTGTTTGACTCCACCTGACAGGGTCAGTGTGTTATTCCGATCACCCCCACCTCTCTGTCCTCAAAATGAACCTTAACATTTGGGGGCTCGTCCGGGATTGAGGGGGATAGTGTGTTTGGAGGTGTAGACGGAGTCGGACGGGCAGGCATTGGTCAGTGGTCGAAAGTGAGTGACAAGCCGGCACATCTAGAGGTAAGGCACCACCTGTTGAATTTCAAAGTGTGCCAGATTGGACATTACAAAATTGTGTAAATATAAGAAAGCATCCCTGCATATTTGATATGTAGGGACATAGCATGGTCAAAAATTACTCCAAGATTTCTCACATTGTTACTGGCTGCCAGGTAATAAAATGCAGAGTAAGTATGTGGTTAGCCACCATGTTTATAACGTTATTAGGACCAAATACAATAACCTCAGTTTTATTTTAGAAGCTGAAAATCAGAGGGCATACAGGTCATACTTTAATGCAGGGGTGGGGAACTCCAGGCCTCAAGGGTCGGTGTCCTGCAGGTTTTAGATGTCACCCTGGGTCAACACACCTGAATCAAATGATTAGTTTATTACCAGGCCTCTGGAGAACTTAAGACATGTTGAGGAGGTCATTTAGCCATTTGAATCAGCTGTGTTGGATCAAGGACACATCTAAAACTTGCAGGACACCAGCCCTCGAGGCCTGGAGTTCTCCCACCCCTGCTTTAAGCTATTCCTGCAATTTAACTCATTTGTGTTTGTCCTCATAGATAGACAAAACTGTGCATCATGGCTATCATGTGGGTATTATTTGCATAGTAATAGAAGTGTATGATATGCCATCTAATAATACTCCCTAAGGGAAGAATAATATAATGTAAATAGAATTGGCCCCAACGTAGGATCCTGTGGAACTCCATAATTAACCTTTGTGTGTGAAGGTTTCCCATTTACTTGAGTAAACTGGAGTCTACTAGATAGACATGATTCAAACCTTTACCACTGGGACCACTGTTACCTTCACCCTCTGCATCTTCTTGAGCTGTTCTCTGAAGCATTGGTACTTCTCCAGCTTCTTGTATTCCTTCTTCCTAATGTTGCTGTCATTTGGTATTGCTGCGTCTGTCACTGCAGCCATCTTCCTCTGCTTATCCACCACTACTATGTCTGGTTGGTTAGCCACCACCATTTTGTCCATCTGTATGTTGAAGTCCCACAGGATCTTAGCTCAGCCATTCGCCACCACCCTAGGGGGCGTCTCCCGAACATCGAGGACTGTCGTTGTCTCATCCTGGACTGTGGTACTGACACTCACTAGTACCCAGCCTCCTTCCTTCCACTTAGCATACAGTCTCAGGGTGCTGCCTTTGGGGTGAAACCCTCCATGCGTGGCCAGGAGGTTCCTGGTCTTGATGTCAGTGGCTTCTATCTCCTCCTTTGGTCAGCTTATTATCCCAGCAGGGTACCTGATCACGGGCAGGGCGTAGGTGTTGATGGCCCGGATCTTGTTCTTACCGTTCAGCTGACTCCTCAGGACTTGCCTGACCCTCTGCAGGTACTTGGTGGTTGCTGCTTTCCTGGCGGCCTCTAGGTAGTTTCCATTTGCCCGTGGGATCCCCAGGTACTTGTAGCTCTCCCTAACATCTGCAATGTTGCCTTCTGGTAGTTCGATCCCCTCAGTTCTGACTACTTTCCCTCTTTTTGTTATCATGCGGCTGAATGACATCCCAATGGCCTTGCTGTATATTCTGGTGGTGTGGTTCAGTGAATCGATGTCTCATACACTCTTGGCATACAGCTTGATGTCATCCATGTAGAGGAGGTACTTGACAAAATATACAGTCCCAATCAAAAGTTTAAGACATCTTGAAAAATGGCAAAAAATCACATTTTACATGGTTGGATCTTAACAAGGTTCTAAGAAGAGCTTCAACATGCAACAAGAAGAAATGGGAGATAGACAAAATATTTTTTGAGCAATTTATTGAAAACATTTAAACTGAAGCAGACTGTTTTATAGCTGATCTAAAGTTTAGGACCACACCTTCAAAAAATCCCATAAACCCCCCAACACAGAAATCAGACTTCCAAACATGAACTCAGTAATGAGAAGCTCCACCGTTATTGTTGATCACTTCAAAAATTTGTTGCGGCATGCTTGACACAAGCGTGTCCATTAAGATGAGTGGGAACATTTCTCCAAGTGGTGAAGATGGCCGCATGAAGGGCATCTACTCTCTGGAACTGTTTTCTTTTTTTGTAAACTTCCCTTGTGTCAATGGAAAATTGTACTTAGTAGTCAGTATAATCTTTTAATGATATAAGTTTCCATATATGCTTAGAGGTGTATCGATTGTGTAGTGATAGGATGTGTGATCTTTAGTAGGCTGCAAAAGGCTTTGTGTGCATTCCAGAGTGTTCTGACATTCACACCCACATCCTGGGAGCATGGGAGAGGTCATACCTTCTCTTATTGTTTTATGATAGGATAAACATATCTATGTCTGTTTTAGGCTAAGTGCATTTTGTTTAGATGAACTGTTGGACTTCCAGACCAGCAGGTTTAAGGAAGTCTTTATGGGGTCACACTCTGACCCCACACACACACACATACACACACACCCAATGATGTATAAATAAAGACCAGGGCAGTGGCACGGCGCAAGTCTCTGGACATCTCTGGACATAGCCAGCAGTTGTTTGATGCCCCTGCACCTCCTGAAGCTCCATTGTTCCACTGAAGGAAAAAGCACCCCCAGACCATTATGGCGCCCCCTCCACTGTGGCGTCTAGAAAACATCTCAAGTGGGACCTGCTTGTCATGCCAGTGATGTTGGAAATCATCAGGACCATGAAGGTTACATTTATTCTCATCAGAGAATAAAATTTTCTTCCACCTTTCAGTGTCCCATGTTTGGTGTTCTCCTGCAAAGTCCAAACAGTCAGATCTGTGGCATTCAAGGAGACAAGGCCTTTGAAGACGTTTTTTATTTTTGAAGCCCTTCAGTCTCAGATGGCTCCTGATGGTTATGGGGCTGCAGTTGGCACCAGTAAGTTGGCACCGGCCATAATTTGGGTCAAGGATTGTCCACTGTCTCGACAGACAGCCAATTGAATCCTCCGGCTTAGTGCTGGTGAAATATTTGTTGGGTCTTCCACTTGACCTTTTTGTTCCATAACCCTCTGGATCATTTAAGAAATTCCAAATGAGCTAGACAAGTACCAAGGGCTCAGAGAAGAGCTCGAGAAGATGTGGAGGGGTGAAGGTAACAGTGGTCCCAGTGGTAATCAGAGCACTAGGTGCAGTGACTCCCAATCTAGGCAAGTGGCTCAAACAGACCGCAGGAACAGCATCCGAGATCTCTGTCCAGAAGAGCGCAGTCCTAGGACCAGCTAATTACTGTGCAGGACCCTCAAGCTCCCAGGCCTCTGGTAGAGGACCTAGATCCTTCAACTTGGTGAAAAGTTGAAGTTAGTTTCCCCTGCCGGAGTCCAAATGATACAGGGTTGTGTGTAGCAGCTGTGATATGGCATGTGGAGTGGTTGTCCAACCATGCCTTCTGATTCAGAAATGTACAGATGATAGTTTTTTTTCCACTGTGTCATCCATTAGTTTCCCAGTGTATCCCACAGTCACTTCCGTAAATATGTCAATGTCATCAGACCTGTGCCGGAACATCTCCCAGTCTACGTCATTAAGCCCGTCCTACAGTGCAGCCACTGATTGGTCCGTCCAGTGTCCGATCTCCCTCGTGACTGGTGAAGTGTTTGATGCTGTGTGAGAGCCTTGTGTAGCTCCCACAAGGCAGTGTCCGAGTCTGCATGAGGCGAAATGTAGACTGTGCAGGCTATGACTGCGGAGAAAGATAGAAGGGGCGACATTTAATGATTAAAAGTTCCAGGTTGGGTGAGCCAGAGCACATAAGGGGAGAAATGCCAGGATTGTTGCACCAGTTTTTATTCACCATCAGGAGGCTGCAGTCCCGAATGTTTCTCTGGAACTTGACTCTGGCCCTGAGGTTGTCAAGCTTGTTCTCGAAGGATTGAACATTGGCTAGTAGGATACTTAGCAAGGGTGTGTGTAAACCCATAGCCTGTTCCTGATGCTGGCTCATTTCCCTCATGTCCTTCGCTTTGGGTCATGTCCTTTGTTCTCCCGCCGACGCTCCCTTGGCCAGGTTGGGTCCAGAGAAACACGATGAAATGTACGTATATTATGGACTGATAGAAATGAGAGTATCTCTGTTGTATTGTAAATGTGTAATTACAATAATGTCCATAATGCAAGATCAGGCAGATAACAACAGAAAATAGTAAAAATAAGAAAAATACGTTAAATTAGGGTCGGAGCATCCAGCACGGCAGCCGACCTCACCAGCATGATCATGATCATGGAGGGAGATTTTATGGAGGAGTTATGGAGGAGTGGTGGGAACTGGTATTGCTTTGACCCCACAGGACCTGGGCTTTTTTACTGTCATTGAGTTGAACATGAACTCCTCTTTATACTAAAGTATTCTAGTGTTAGATGTGAAGCCATCTGTCCAGCAGCTAAATAATATCGTGTAATGCCATGTTTTGTTCATCTGAACCTGGCAAGCAGCACATGGTTTCTGTTATTTTGGATACATAAAACCTTAGATCACTGACTCAGTGTCAGGAGAATAATGCACTTCTATAAAGAACCACAGACAATGATAAAGCATGCGACAAAGCAACCGGTGCCATTTGGCACAATTTATTATAATTTAATGTCACCACAATACACTAGAATAACCCATGCAATATATAAACTGCACAGTGAAGTTTCACACCATATTTCATAGAAGTAAAAACTGGTGGAAATAATAATATTAATAATAGTGATGTGATTCCACTGTAGTGAGCCCGTTCCAGAGATCTTGTCCTGTGTAGCTTTTGGAATCTCTAATTCCTTACTGCTACACTCATCCAATTTTAATGATTCAGAGTATTACAGTATGAAAAACTGCAGGAAATACAAAATGTCTGGTAAGGCGTTGGATCATCATGCCCCACATGAACAGCTTCCTGTGCAATGATTCTCTGAAGGTCTGCAGGAGGAAAGGAACATTTCTACAAAGACATACCATTAATTGGTGTTCTGATGATGGTAGTTACGGTTGTCTAAGACATCGATCTAAAATCTTCCATAGGTCTTGAACAAGGTTGAGATCCAGTGAAAAGGGAAAAAGGTAGACCTAAATTATGCAAGCAAAACGTGTGGCTTGGATCCAAAAGTGCATGTTTTCAGTTTACAAGGCATGCCGCTCCACCAGAACCACTTACCTGCAGGAGTCAAATCTTCAGATTTCAACTTTAATTTGTACTGTGCTGTATGAGGCAGTCACTTCTCCAACACTACTGTGAGGTGGTCGGGTATCATAAAACTATTCACCATGACCTGTTCTGATGGTGTTCCACTGTGCAGTAATTCACTGGCTCATCTAGTTAGTGCTGCTTCACAACGTGTGGGCGAGGTACACCAGTGAATCCCCATTACATGCTTTTTATTCAGTGACTGTTCAAGATATATAAAATGCACTGTGTTCATTTTTGCTTCTATTATAATCACAAGTTATTGCTTGCTTTGCTTTTAAAAGACTGTTGCTTTAACACAATGACTATATGTCAATAACACCAATAATAGACACGATGCCTTTTCTGTCCAGACGCTTTCATTAGTGTTTTCTTGGCATGAGATATTATAAGCTGATGCAGCTAAAAGCACCAAGTTTCACACCTTCTCCCAGGGGTGGTGCTGCCCTGATATCATACTTAGTGTGTGTTACAGGTTTAAATGTTACAGAGCGTTTGTCCCATAAAGCCCACATTGAGAGACACAACAACCTGAAAACTGTAAGATATTTGAACTCTTACAGATGTTTTGTTTGGCTTTATTTCCTTTCGTGGCCGTTCTTTAATGTTGCAGATGCAGAGAGTTTACGGTGGATCCGTATAAGTGCAGGACTGGGTTTGATGATACTTTGAAGTACTTCTTTGTTACCAGCGTTTTTGGGGCGTAGAACTGATTTTTATTCTATATGCAATTTCACAGCACTTATTTTCAAAGAAATACTCAATCTCATAGTGGAGGAGTGATGAAGTACAAATATTGCGTTACTGTCTGTAACAGAATGAAAGATGGACACAGCTACCGTCATGTCACCCATTGGTTTGTGAAGTCCTGTTTTGAAGCCACACAGTGACTGTATCCACCATCGCCATGTTGGTTGCAATAAACCAGATGGTCTCTCTGTTCCAGTGGAAGCTATCACTATCTGGCCTTCAGACAGAACAGAGGTTTAAGGTACTATCACACTGGCTTAAACTTTGTACTTTTATACCCTCCATTTGAAACCAAATATGTCTACGTCCTCTTCCCTATTTTATAATGAGCACTTTTGCTTTAGAGCATTTCAGGGAGTAATCTCACATCACTGCAATGATTTACACAGAAATGGAGAAAACACACTTACTGCTGCTTATTGCACACAAGGAGATTAAAAAGACTAACAAACATTTATACAACATTTATAGCACTTATGGGTTCGAGCAGTCCAGAATGGTGCATTGACAGGTCATCAGATGCTCTACTAATGCCAAGGTTTGTGGTTCGATTATTGGCTGCTCCAGTCTGCACGCCAAATATCCTCAGGCAAGATACTAAGTACCAAGTTGCTCTGCGCTGCGTCCATCGGAGTGTGAGTGTGTGCGAATGTTAGATAGAAAGCACTTACACAGAAAAAGCATAGAAAAAAGTGCTTGTACAATATGAATGTGTGATGTAAAGTGATTTGAGAGCTCAGATAGAGCAGAAAAGTGCTATATAAGAACCATTCCATTTACGATTTACTACTGCATTGGAGATCTCTGAGTGCTGCCTTCTCTCGCCCATTGGCAGGGCGAGGTATGTTTGTCTGGCTTTGTGATGACATTTATTCACATTCATGCATTCCAAAACCTCTTAATCCTAAACAAAAGGGCAAAACCTTATCACGAAACACATGCACATTCAGTCAATAGATCCACATAGTGGTCCTGTTTAAAAAACAGCGAGTCTGTCTTCATGTGGTGCATTTAAACCTTGGAAACTTCTGTAAATTTAAGCTACAAAAACATGGGACACTCCTCATTTTCTGAAAATGTGACAGGAAAGCCAAATTTGGAAAAAGAAATTTAAACTGTCAAACTTGTGAATAGAAGAACTAACATTGGCAGCAGACCAAAGCTGTACAGGGCAAAGGTTTAAATCATTGGTTTGTACACAGGTCCCAAAGCTCCATAAAGTGTTTTCACCTTTTTGAAACTACTGATGCTTTTAAAATGAAATAATTACAATGATGCTCCTTGTGCTAGTAAATACTCCAAGAATCCAGCATCATAAATTTTCCAGTATTTGTCTGAAGTGTCACCCTACGCTACAAAACCAAGTGTATAAATAAATGAATCGATACACGCAGTGCGACTAGAGAGGGCTGATGTGCAGACTTTGATACCATGAGATTAACTGCAGGCTGAGTCTTACTCACTGTAGGAGCACCCGTACACCTCCACCCTGAGGCCCATCCAGCCACTGGGGTTCCAGTCAAGAGGGACGAATCGCAGGAAGCGTGTTCTCACAGGGTGGGACAGCTTGTTCTGAACGATGGTCTCCGAGTTCCCATTCCCGACAAACCTCTGCGGGTGAGAGAAGACAGACTCTGGTTGAAACAATTCTGATGTGAATCATAGAGACAGCACGTGACCTCATATCTACTGTGAGGAATCAGATTTTCACCAGGACATAGCAACGTTCTTCTTTCACTGCACACTTCAAAAATAAAAAGAATAAAAATCTAAATCCCAGAGGAGCCCCGACAGCAACAAAGTGCTGACTAGGATAGACCAAGGGCAATATCTTCTTCCTATCCTTCAACATATTATTTGATGTAAAGTGATAAGAATCATTGGTGTTCTGTGTGAGACTGAGATAAAATGACCACTGAGGCAGCCAGGGGCAAAATAAGGGTTCTGATATTGTGTTTTCCCCCTGCAGAGCTAAAAACAAAAACCTCTCAGTGCCAATGTGATATGTCATTCTTCTTTTCCTCCCTCACGTTCAGCCTGCTCCAGACAACGCCAGGGGACACAAACAAGAACCGAGCGAGTGAAATATGGAGATCGAAACACAGACAAACAACTCCTCCTCTCAAATGACTGATCGTCAGCTTCGTCATAACCGATTCGAGACAGGTGACATATCAGATCAATAAGTACAACAAAGCACCAAAAAGACAGATCATTGACAGGGAGCTCCGGGCTTCTGCGGATAGTTGTGCACAATCAGACGAGCCAATCATTCGGCTTTCCACGACTACAGAGAAGCGCCGACCTGCACTACAAATGACCGTCCGACACTTACGGAGCGCCACACAGCAGAGGCGTCATTAAATACGCTGCGATGCTGCTTCGCAGTCGATAATCAAAACAGCGGTGAGAGGGTTCAGGCTGTTGTTGTGATTTATGCAACCGCTTTCTCATTTTGAGTCGTGCACCGAGGGGGGCCTCGTGGCTGAATGTTAAAGCAGGTACACGATTGGCTTATTTACACATGCGCGTAACTCACATCAGCACGAGAGGGATTAGCAAATGGAACTGGGGCTCACACATCTGGTAAAAGCAGATGTGTTACCTCAGCTTGGCACTGGAAGCTTCTGGAGGAAACAGAACAGCCACAAGAATGTATGTCAGTAAGATGCACACACTCGCACAACTTTGCTTTTCTAAACGCTTTCAGCTAGAAACATGAAACCATGTTCGGATGTTCTTTGTTTTATCAGGTGTGTTCATCACACAGCCATCATCATGTGAGGCTCTGAGCTGCAGAACACAGTTACACTGCATTCAACATCATTAGCTTCTGAAAGAATATGGATATCAAATATTTAGCATCACTTAATAAGGTATTCAATTCACTATTGACTACCCACTTATAACCATACAAGTAAGTATCACATACAGATTAATAGTTATAAGGCCTTCTTCAGAATTACCAGAGTAAGAAATTAAATTAAATTTTATGAACAGTCGCCTGTCAACATTATAAGGTAAAGACCTAAACTTCCAACAATCAGACAGTCCCCCTCGCACTTGGCAACAGTGGGAAGGAAAAGCTCCCTGTTAACAGGAAGAAACCAGAACCAGCTCATATAAGGGGAGCCATCTGCCATGAAGTACATTGTACTGTATCTTCTAATCACTTCTAACTACTGCTTATTAATGATAAATGAGAAAGTTGCTATGTATGAATAGTTTTGCTCTGCATGGGCCAGTATTGCAACTACAGTGATTTTTCCCTACATAACAGTTAATTATGAAATATTCTCATTCATTAGAGCCCAGCGATATATCAGCAGATAGCAGCCTGTCACAGATATATCAGTTTGATGAAGTTAGGCAGTAATATCCTACACACAAAAACACTCTCAGTGTTGTGTGGAGCACGTTTGTAGCATCACAGCTGAACAGACAGTGCTAAGGAATCAAAGCGGTGTCTTCACACTGAGCTCATAACTACTTATAATAATTGCTCTAGTAAACAATGACCCATCATCTCCTCTTATCAGTACATCACTGCTAACATGCTCCTCGTCATTTTGGGATTTCGGTTCTGTTTTCTTTTATAATCCTGTTTATTTAAACACTTTTCTTATGAGTTTGGGATCAGTCCGTTAGTTTGGGCCTCGGAGGTTTCATGGCAGCACGTGACTAACCCAGCCCAATACAGCCATCAGGTGTCCTCTCACTGGTTCCTGTGCCATCACTACTTTAGGTCCTTTTTCATTTTTGGTTTTACATCCAATCAAAGAATTATTCCACCCAGTAAAAACATTTCCTGTTGTCGGTGGCCTCATTGCTTTCTGTCTTCCATAATCAAGCTTTCCAAGAGTTTCCTTGTATTTTTGTTCTAAATTCATTTGTTGTATTTTCCTGGTTTCTTTAGCTCACATGGGCTTTGGAGCAACATAAGCCATCAGCTGTCATCCAGCTCTGCTTTAAACACACGGCATCACTTTATGGCATTTTTCTTTTTTTATAATTTAGTGCCAGTTCACAGTGACAGTCATCCTAAGATATGTTCTAAGACCTGCAATGTTACAGAAAAACATGATTCCCTGAGAGCGAGCACATGGAGAACAAACCAGGCATTTACACTGGAAGAAACAGCTTTATTTGTCCTAAACAAATGTCTCTGCACTGCATGATGCAATGCAGCTGTGAAACTCCCATATGGAGAATATAATTAAGACAATACACTCTGATTTAGACTGCATCCTACTCGTTCGAACCATTCATTAGCTTCGACAACAAGGCGCAGATGCACGTCAGCATGTCTCATTAGTATTCAAGAGAAACACAACAGTAAGAGCACCTCTGAGACCGTCCTGAGCTATGACGTTTGTGGTTTTCCACTCTTTAGAAAACCCGACCACGGAACATCCTGTGTGTTCCAGCTGGGAGATGAAGTCTCTGAATAAAGGCCTGAGGGTGCACAAAATTTTCCATAGGCCCAAAGCATCAAGGTCCACAAAACAGCCGTAACCCCACAGTGACTTCATTATTTCTATTTATGTTTCTGTCACTGTGGAACAGTCTCCCCCCCACTAATTAAGACTCTTTACTCTTCCTCTCCGGTGATGAGCTCCCCTGTGTCAGTTTTCCTTTTTGTTGCATACAGAACGGCACATACGATTGTTTTAATCAATTCACTGGAGGGAAAATCTTGCTGTTGGCGCTGAAGACGCTCGAGTATGCTCCAAAAGGTCACTACCAAGTTAAACAGCCTAAGGGAATGCATATTGAAGAGGAAGCTACGAGTACATAACCTTGCCATGAGCGAAAACACTATCGTGATCCCTGATTGCCAGGCAGAAGTCTCCTGACCTGGATCAGCAAACATCTTCCATATTTCCTGAGTATCTTAGCTCATAGCACAGAGTCTTCAAAATCACTGCATTAATTATAACATTTGATGGAAATCTCCCTTTTATGAGAAAATGAATGTAAGAGAGGTCGTATGAAAGGCAACATTGTTTAAACTCGACTTGCCAGAATGTGACTAACATGCAGCCTAGCCCACAGCCAGGGTTCTCCTGGTTATTCCAGTATATAATGGAGTCTTGCATGTTGGCTGAGAGTGGGTTCATTCTTCTAACCTGACGTGTTTCTCATGATGTGGCTTTTAGGAAACAATGTGTTAAAAAAAACTGTGCTTGGCATGACCTCAGCAAATACTGCAGGCCTGCTAGAGCTTCCAATACATAAATAAAAATAATCATTTTTCTAAGAAACATTTTAAGCATTTGTTTACACTCTGATTAGCCACCTGGAACAACTACTTTGCTAAATCCATTCGAATATTCATCAGTGCAGCTTCATTGTTCATTTGTCAAAACATTCTTTCATTTCATTTTCAAGATCCAGCCAAGGTCCAGCGAGTACTTGGAGGATATGGGCCAGGACTAAACCTAAGTGGAAAATTACCACATTCTAAGCTGTTGTTCCTGAGAGTAATTAGAGTATTCAGGTGGTTCATGTTTACCTGCCTGTTCTATTAACAGAGTTCTGCCCAGATTTGTTCATATGTAATAAACAAAAGTCCTGTGAATCAGCCTGTGAGACCTGCTGCCTTCTTAGAAAAAAGCAAATTATTAGCAGAAAATGAGTCTTCAGCATTCATGCAAACACATTTTAATCCCTATTAGATTCCCATCTACCTGAACCGCTAACTTGCAAGAAAATTAATGCGTAAATTCCCCCCTTAAGGAGGAGAATTTGTTTCACACATTTATTCAGAGCTGCATTAAAAAGAGATTTTTAAATAAGGCTTTGCAAGGATAATGAAGGATAATGTGGACTCCCTGCTGGAATATATTCCTTTTCCCACCTTTGAATATTTGCAAAAACCATGCAGCTAATTTACTGAGGAGCAGAATGCAAATATCACAGGGATTTAGGTTAAAGCAGGACTTTAAACGGGGGTGTATCACTTTTACATTACATGTGCCAACAAGAACAAAGCTAATTTTTAACAGAAGCAAAAAAGAGTAGGCACGTGTGAGCGCGCTGCTGTTTTTGTGTTACAGCACGTGACTAAAAAGGCCAAAAAGCTCCAGCAGACAGAAGTCATTTTCACAGATTTTCTCCTCTGGCTTGTGCTAATTGGGTTATTATCAGCTCTTAGAAGAAGCAGGCTTTTCTCAGAACACTCCTCAGACAGGAGACTGACAGGACCAGATGGTGGTGTCATCACTCTTACTGAGGTTCACAGAAGAAAACAAGAAAGCGGATCATTAAAGACAAACCAACTTAAACAAAGGGGGAACCAAACTTTTGACTTTTGGCTGTTTGTGTAGTGCTCCTTCATGACTACACAGGGTTAATAACAGTGCTGACATTTTGGCCTAATTCATTGTTCTCTAACATTTCCTTCTAGAGGACCATTTCATTGTAGGACACCTTTTAGCATGACATCACAGGATAGCAATGACAGGCGGACTGTAGCAGCGCCTGTCAGTTTCTACACTGTCACGCCTCGGGTTTGACAGTCTGCTCTTTATGACTTTCTTTCTGAACCATATTTGGACAAAGGGGCACAGGTTGGTCACTGTAAGGTCAAACTGCAACAGCTGTGTTATCATAGACTGACTGATTCTGGGTCACAAAATACTGTATTAACACCTGTTTGGATCCAGACGGGATCACCACTGGAAGATGAACCTAGCATCAAAATGTCGGTAAGACCCCATGTCTTATTTTGACCAGCGATATGCTGATGTGACCTGTGAAAGTTTGTCTGTTTCACAGAATTGAATGATCAAAACAAAGAAAGAATAACAGATATGAGAAGCTTAGCAGGCAGCTAACAGCTGCAGCTGTACGCGTCATCATCAACCAAAGCACAACGTGGTCACATCTTTGAACATAATAACTTTAAGCTTTAATAGAAAAGTTACCACTTAGACAGAACTGTTTTCATGAAGGAAGAAATTAGCTGAGTCTTGTACCAGAGCAGCCTAGCATGCTGCTGATATACAGGGAGTGCAGAATTATTAGGCAAATGAGTATTTTGTCCACATCATCCTCTTCATGCATGTTGTCTTACTCCAAGCTGTATAGGCTCAAAGCCTACTACCAATTAAGCATATTAGGTGATGTGCATCTCTGTAATGAGAAGGGGTGTGGTCTAATGACATCAACACCCTATATCAGGTGTGCATAATTATTAGGCAACTTCCTTTCCTTTGGCAAAATGGGTCAAAAGAAGGACTTGACAGGCTCAGAAAAGTCAAAATAGTGAGATATCTTGCAGAGGATGCAGCAGTCTTAAAATTGCAAAGCTTCTGAAGCGTGATCATCGAACAATCAAGCGTTTCATTCAAAATAGTCAACAGGGTCGCACAAGAAGCGTGTGGAAAAACCAAGGCGCAAAATAACTGCCCATGAACTGAGAAAAGTCAAGCGTGCAGCTGCCAAGATGCCACTTGCCACCAGTTTGGCCATATTTCAGAGCTGCAACATCACTGGAGGGCCCAAAAGCACAAGGTGTGCAATACTCAGAGACATGGCCAAGGTAAGAAAGGCTGAAAGAGCGACCACCACTGAACAAGACACACAAGCTGAAACGTCAAGACTGGGCCAAGAAATATCTCAAGACTGATTTTTCTAAGGTTTTATGGACTGATGAAATGAGAGTGAGTCTTGATGGGCCAGATGGATGGGCCGTGGCTGGATTGGTAAGGGCAGAGAGCTCCAGTCCCACTCAGACGCCAGCAAGGTGGAGGTGGAGTACTGGTTTGGGCTGGTATCATCAAAGATGAGCTTGTGGGGCCTTTTCAGGTTGAGGATGGAGTCAGCTCAACTCCCAGTCCTACTGCCAGTTTCTGGAAGACACCTTCTTCAAGCAGTGGTACAGGAAGAAGTCTGCATCCTTCAAGAAAACATGATTTTCATGCAGGACAATGCTCCATCACCGCGTCCAAGTACTCAGCGTGGCTGGCAAAAGGGTATAAAAGAAGAAAAACTAATGACATGGCCTCCTTGTTCACCTGATCTGAACCCCATTGAGAACCTGTGGTCCATCATCAAATGTGAGATTTACAAGGAGGAAAACAGTACACCTCTGAACAGTGTCTGGGAGGTGTGGTTGCTGCTGCCGCAAATGGTGAACAGATCAAAACACTGACAGGATCCATGGATGGCAGGCTTTTGAGTGTCCTTGCAAAGAAAGGTGGCTATATTGGTCGCTGATTTGTTTTGGTTTTGTTTTGAATGTCAGAAATGTATATTTGAATGTGGAGATGTTATATTGGTTTCACTGGTAAAATAAATCATTGAAATGGGTATAATTGGTTACGTTGCCTAATAATTATAAGTAATAGTCACCTCACTGCTATTCATCCTTCATGCCTAATAACGGATGCTGAAAAGTGCACGCAATGTTGATGGTCAGAAACACTGAGCTGGGAGTGTCTGCGCTCAATAATTATGCACAGTAATAGTCACCTCTAAAATAGCTCAAACTAAAAACTACTTCCAAAAACATTCAGCTTTGATATTAATGAGTTTTGGGTTCATTGAGAACATGGTTGTTGTTCAATAATTAAATTATTCCTCAAAAATACAACTTGCCTAATAATTCTGCACTCCCTGTATATCAACATATATATAAAAACAAAAACAGCCAGCAGACTTGTGAGAAGAACGGCCAGCCTTTAGCCCACGGTTTTTCTAATTCTTCTATGAAGTTAATTTGGCTGAGAGCTAGCAGTCATCCCAACAGCTGCTGCTCACTCATTAGTTCAGCTCGGTTCAGTTTCTGACAGTAAGCTGTTACCTCTGAGCTTCCAGACGGATGTGAGTTGGTATCTGCCAAAAGGTCTCGGTGAAAGCTGCAGTTAGTCAGCCTGGGTGAAAATTTCATCAGAGGCTGTAGACAAATTGGCTGCTAATCACTGCTATTCATCCTTCATACGGATGCTGAAAAGGAGCTGGGAGTGTCTGCGCGAGTCTGCATTTAATACACATCAGCAAATATAAAGGCTATTCATGCCTGGTTCAAACGCCTGCCAAGTTTCAGAGGATGTCGTCTGTTTTGGCTGCTGTGGTAGACTACGGCGCTGCATGCCCGGGTTGAGTGCTATTTGGATCTCTGAAATTTTGAAAGGAATTCAGCACCTCCATTTCCTCTTTCATGAGTCAGTTATAAAGAGTGATAGCTGCAGGTCATGTCAGTAATGTTTATGCATATTGCCTTGTCTTCTCACTGCACAGCAGCTTCTCCCCATTTTTCCTGGCACAATGAGATGAGAAGTGACAGCGAGTGGAAAAAGCTGTGTGCTGTTTAAGAGCATATTGCACATCACTCTGAACTACACCATATGTGATATTATTTTTCAGGAACTGTGAACTTCTTTTTCCTTTTTCAGCACTAATTAAAAACTGAGTTGTGTTGTTTTGTTCTTCTTCACATCAACAAATGAATCTTCCCATAAAGTTTGCAGCGGCTTTTTCCAAAGGGTACATTTAATCTACGGCGTTAAGTCTCAGTAACAGCACAATAAGCTTCTTCTTTAGGGGACAATAAAACAGGCTAATTTCAGAGTTTAAGTACTATTTGTTCCATAATGAAGAGTTAAAAGCTGTTTAGGCTGTTTGTTGTAATAATTTTGACACTTTCTTTAATGTGGATCTGATCAGTTTGTCTTCCTGTTTCCATCATATGTAATGTTCTCATCTAAATCCTCATTTTCAGATAGTTTTCATAAAGAATGAACAGTATTCCTACTTTGGTTATCTCAGGTAGATGCTATATATGTAATTATACAGTAGACAAACTGAGGGTCTAAACAAAGCCCATGAACTAGATAAGACAGGATTAGTTGCTAAACTATGAATCAAACAAAGGTGCTCTACTACAGTCTAAGAGTAGAAAACGGGAGGTTTGTGTAGAAATCTCTATTCAATCATAAATGTAAAGACTTTTTTCTAGAAATAAAGACATCACAGAAATCCACTGTGAGTAGCTTATAATACTTTTTACTGACTTACAATTGAAACAAGATGGAGAACGTTCCCAATAATTGGTGCTCTTTAGCTTGCACTCACAGTACTCTGGAGGGTTTTTTCAGAGGGTTAACACCTGTAATGACACCGATCTCAGAGGGTTGATGACATGGAATTTATTGGTTGTTATTTGTTATTGTTATAGTGCATCTTTTGATTTGTCTCCCTATAACCAACCAAAAACAGTCATGGCAGATGGCTGGCCCTCATTCAGCCTGGTTCTGCCAGGTTTCTTCCTGTTTAAAGGGAGTTTTTCCTTCCTACTGTTGCCAAGTGCTTGAAGGTTGTCTGATTACTGGGATTACTGGCATTTTCTCTATATTAGTTCACAGATGATACCACCGTGGTGGGGCTCATCTCTGGGGGTGATGAGACAGCGTACAGAGCTGAGGTTCAGAGGCTGTCAGATTGGTGTGCAGACAGCAACGTGGGCCTCAATATCACCAAAATGAAAGAGCTGGTAGTCGACGTCAGAAGGAGGAAGTCCGAGCTGCAGCCCATCAGCATCAATGGGGAGTTCAGGTTCTAGTTCCTGGGTGTGCACATAGATACGGAGCTCAAACACCTCGGAGGTTTTAAAGAAGGCCCAACATTTCGTTGTACTACTTCTTTCTTTATTATCAGAAATATCACTATTTCAAATTTTCTTGAAATAATCAGATATAACTTTGAGGCTATGTCACTCACACTCAGTGCACTACATCACTGTGGTAGGGCCTTACTGATCACTGAAAGGGCTTCACACTACAAGCACATTTAATCATTCATTTATGCAGCATTTATTCTACACACACTGAGCATCACTGACTTTGAATTCATGGCCAATTCAGAAGTTGGAACATCTGAATAAGATCCATGCAGGATTTTACACATAAAGGCCCAGGACAACCAGGAACCTTCTTTCTGTGAGAGCTAACCACTGCATCACTGTGCCGCAGGGTAACAACGTATCACTGAATACTATGTACTTTGCAAAGGGCTGGTGGAGGAAAAGTTCGATGTTGAAAGTGTCCAGGACTGTCATTTAAGAGCATTGTAGATAATGAATATTTAAGTATTTGAAGAAAGATATATTATTTAAAACAGAACTAGACATATTGTTCACTGCCACACATCATTGCCCTTTTAAATTCAACACAATATAAAGAAGATCACTTTGCAGCAATGCCACACCAGTAGGCAGCAACACACTCTGCTAATTGGACTACCAAATAAGAAAACGCTCTGAAATACATTCACCGTCTTGTTGGCAGTCTTTGACATAACTGGGGCAAACACAATAAAGAATTAATGGCATGTGCCAACATGGGGCTATTTTCTGAGACTCCATGTAGTGGCTGGCATAATATGTTGCAACATTACAGAGGGGATAAAAAGAAAAAACTGCACTGACACCAGACCCACACCTGAAACGTGTCAGAGTGAGAGGATGTTAACTGACACTGACCAGCAATGCCAGGAATAGATGGTCCACAAAACACAAGAAATGAACACAGAATGAAACCTTATGTGACACAAAGCTAACTATAGCTATGTTAGTGTTTAAGAACATACCAGTCCTGGAAAAGCAGTACATATCCAATGGTGCTATGTGATTAACCTTGTGACATCCAACAAGCTACGGTGTGTCAATCAGATTTCCTTTTAGCCACATATGAAATGGACAAATTTAAGATGTTACATTTCCATATTACAGGGAGTGCAGAATTATTAGGCAAGTTGTATTTTTGAGGAATAATTTTATTATTGAACAACAACCATGTTCTCAATGAACCCAAAAACTCATTAATATCAAAGCTGAATGTTTTTGGAAGTAGTTTTAGTTTGTTTGTAGTTTTAGCTATTTTAGGGGATATCTGTGTGTGCAGGTGACTATTACTGTGCATAATTATTAGGGAACTTAACAAAACAAAATATACCCATTTCAATGATTTATTTTTACCAGTGAAACCAATATAACATCTCCACATTCACAAATATACATTTCTGACATTCAAAAACAAAACCAAAACAAATCAGCGACCAATATAGCCACCTTTCTTTGCAAGGACACTCAAAAGCCTGCCATCCATGGATTCTGTCAGTGTTTTGATCTGTTCACCATCAACATTGCGTGCAGCAGCAACCACAGCCTCCCAGACACTGTTCAGAGAGCTGTACTGTTTTCCCTCCTTGTAAATCTCACATTTGATGATGGACCACAGGTTCTCAATGGGGTTCAGATCAGGTGAACAAGGAGGCCATGTCATTAGTTTTTCTTCTTTTATACCCTTTCTTGCCAGCCACGCTGTGGAGTACTTGGACGCTGTGATGGAGCATTGTCCTGCATGAAAATCATGTTTTTCTTGAAGGATGCAGACTTCTTCCTGTACCACTGCTTGAAGAAGGTGTCTTCCAGAAACTGGCAGTAGGACTGGGAGTTGAGCTTGACTCCATCCTCAACCCGAAAAAGGCCCCACAAGCTCATCTTTGATGATACCAGCCCAAACCAGTACTCCACCTCCACCTTGCTGGCGTCTGAGTGGGACTGGAGCTCTCTGCCCTTACCAATCCAGCCACGGGCCCATCCATCTGGCCCATCAAGACTCACTCTCATTTCATCAGTCCATAAAACCTTAGAAAAATCAGTCTTGAGATATTTCTTGGCCCAGTCTTGACGTTTCAGCTTGTGTGTCTTGTTCAGTGGTGGTCATCTTTCAGCCTTTTTACCTTGGCCATGTCTCTGAGTATTGCACACCTTGTGCTTTTGGGCACTCCAGTGATGTTGCAGCTCTGAAATATGGCCAAACTGGGCAAGTGGCATCTTGGCAGCTGCACGCTTGACTTTTCTCAGTTCATGGGCAGTTATTTTGCGCCTTGGTTTTCCACACGCTTCTTGCGACCCTGTTGACTATTTTGAATGAAACGCTCGATTGTTCGATGATCACGCTTCAGAAGCTTTGCAATTTTAAGACTGCTGCATCCCTCTGCAAGATATCTCACTATTTTTGACTTTTCTGAGCCTGTCAAGTCCTTCTTTGACCCATTTGCCAAAGGAAAGGAAGTTGCCTAATAATTATGCACACCTGATATAGGGTGTTGATGTCATTAGACCACACCCTTCTCATTACAGAGATGCACATCACCTAATATGCTTAATTGGTAGTAGGCTTTCGAGCCTATACAGCTTGAGAGTAAGACAACATGCATGAAGAGGATGATGTGGACAAAATACTCATTTGCCTAATAATTCTGCACTCCCTGTAGAATGTTTCTGTGACAACCTCGCAAACAGGTGAACAATCTATAAAACATGTAGGCTGTTAACCTAACTGATGATCCACTTTAACCTGTGACATATTTAATCTAAACACTACGGTCATAGTCAGTGATGACCTCGACCTCATTGCGTTATGTCACTTAGGCTTAAAACCACAGCACAGCTGGACTTCCACCCCCGTCCCCTTGGTAAAACACCCATTCTCTCCAATTCATCCAGCTCAACCTGCTGAATCAGTAGACTTCATTGCTCTGTTCCGTCTCTCCTGGTTTCCTACGATCTCTCTGACAGAAACTCTGGCAGAATGCCACTAGCCTAAAACAGAGACAGTGTCCCCTAAGCCAAGAAATACCTCCAGTGTGTATTTGCTTCAAAACTAAACTTGATATTGCTGCTTGTTTCTTTATGGGTCACATACACAAGTTAATTAGTGACCTTTGGAGCCTGGCTAGCTTTTTGCTCAGCTTCCAGTCTGAAAGCTATTTAACTCCAAACTCATTAACAAAGCATATAGGCATATTTCCCAACTGTCAACATTCCAGGATAGGCCTTACACTGTTTCCCTACAGCTGAACATATTAGTTGTTGGCTAGCTGGTTTCAATTCAACTCAATTAAAATCTCAACAACAGTCATCTCAAGGTGCTTTATGTTGAAAGGTAAAGACCCTACAATAATACAGCTGCACTGTACTGTTGTATCAGCTTTAAATCAGTAACAAATTGAAGGCAGGTAGGTGGAGAAAGCTGATAAAAAATACTGACCCCTACGCCATCCTCATGTCTGTACTGTTTCCAAGCCCGGCCTGTGTCACTGTAGAGCAGCAGGTAACTGCTGACCCAGTCCCAGCTGTCATAGCGTCCCTGTGTGGCTACAGCAGTCACCTCCATCTGCTCCCTGAGGTCCACCTGGAGCCAGGGCTCTTGGTCAGTTACCATTGGAGACCAACCTCCTGCACCTGAAGAAGAGCAGAAAATACAGGCAGAGGGGCTGACACATGCACTCTGTCAACAACTCTTGATGTGTACGTGAGGGGAGTTTATGTGAAAGGCTTCAAGGCTAAGTTCCACTCCAGCAGCCACAGTGAAAGCCCTTGTTTCTGTGGAAAACAACTGATTCATTTTATGCGCTGTATATGCAGTATGTTCAAAGTTCCAATAAAGAGCCCAATGCTTTTTATTCACTGGCAGCTTTATTTTACCTGAAAGGCTTAAGTTCAGTGGAATGGAAAAGTGGTATGACTGAGGGGCGAGTTAAAGATAGAACAGTTTCCTGCATCATATTCAGAATAAAACAAAATGTAGCCACAACTCTTGCTTTGCCATTTTCCTAACTCGATCTCTTATGATGATGGAACAATGAGGGGCAGGGGCACCTGCCTCGGACCCACAGATCACCATCACTGCACAGAGAGTTTGGTTATGGCAGACAAGGTGGTTGATCTGCCCCAAAGAGCCGATGACAGCCCAAACGTAAAACATGTTAGCGTTTCGTTGTTGTAAGTTTCTGTTTGGATTTTTCATATTTTAGTGTTTGTTTCTTTTTACATTTGGTTCCTGTTTTTATGTCTTTCCATCCTATCATTGTTTAGCCTCAGTTTTTATTATATTATTGTAGTTCTGGCTCCTGTTTAGTTTTTAAGAACTTTTTCAGTTTTTCTAGTTTTCTTGTCTTTGCAGTTCTAGTGTTAGTTCTCAGTTCTTGGTTTTCAGAACCAATAAGTCAGCTTCAGTCCCTGTTTTGGGATTGTTATTCGTGGTTTAGTTCCCTCTATTTTTTCTTGTATTCTGTGTTGCATCTGACTTCAACCATTAATGTTTCACTGTTAAGTGTCTTCTTGTTCCCGTCATGATTGCTGTTTATTTCTCCTTTTATGTAGTTTTATTTGGGTTTAACTTCCTCTCTGGTAATTGTTTTTACTCCTTTTGCAACGTGCCTTAGACCTCTTCTGTTTCAGCCTTTTGTCTACTTTTGGTTCCTCTGCAGGCTAACAGTGGAGGTTCATGCCCATTTCAGCTGTAGCAAAGATATGTGGTTGTTTTTTGGGGGATAATTGTTTTCTTGGCTTCAATACATGTATTAATATAGTGCCTGCTCAGAAGCACTGAAGGGAGATGCTGACTGTGTCAGCACTCTGGTCTTAAATTTAAATTTTTAACTTATGCTGAAAAATCATCTTTTATAAACTAAGATTTTAATAAGAGTTAATAGATATAAGATTTAATTAATTAATTAACATATTTATTTTTGATTGGCAGTTTTATACTGCTCTTTTAATCTCTGCTAACAAGAGTTCAAATGGCCACCACTCACATCCTGAAAAATGTACGAACGCATCTGTGATACAGCGTTTTGTTACTTTTTTTGTTACGTTTTGTTACTTGGCCTGTTCTGTGGTCTGCTCTATGGTCTGCTCTGTGGTCTGCTCTGACGTCTGCTCTATGGTCTGCTCTGTGGTCTGCTCTGATGTCTGCTATATGGTCTGTCCTGTGGCCTGCTCTATGGTCTGTCCTGTGGCCTGCTCTATGGCCTGCTCTATGGTCTGCTCTATGGTCTGCTCTATGGCCTGCTCTATGGTCTGCTCTGTGGTCTGCTCTGTGGTCTACTCTATGGCCTGCTCTATGGTCTGTCCTGTGGCCTGCTCTATGGCCTGCTCTATGGTCTGCTCTATGGCCTGCTCTATGGTCTGCTCTATGGTCTGCTCTGTGGTCTGCTCTATGGTCTGCTCTATGGTCTTAATGTTGTATTCAATAAGAATTGACTTGAAAGTAGAAATTCAGACGATTGACATAAACTGAACACTCGACTGTGGTCTGCTCTATGGTCTGCTCTATGGTCTTAATGTTGTATTCAATATGTCTGTGAAGGTTCTCAGTCATCCAGGTCATCGTAGTCAAAGGAATTTGCAAAGAAAAGCGTCTGGACTTCTTTGAGTTGCTTGAAGACGTTTCACCTCTTATCCGAGAAGCTTCTTCAGTTCTAAGGTCAAATGGCCGAGAGTCCCAGATTTAAACCCAGTGGGAGTATCCCCCCAAAGAGGGACAAAGGACCCCCTGGTGATCCTCTAATCACATGAGCCAAGGTGTGAAATCCTCGAAAGAGTGACCTTTGTCCTTTAGATGCAGATGGACTGCTGAGTCTTGTCCTGTGGAGGTGGTTGTATTCAATAAGAATTGAATTGAAAGTAGAAATTCAGACGATTGACATAAACTGAACACTCGACTGTGGTCTGCTCTATGGCCTGCTCTATGGTCTGCTCTGTGGTCTGCTCTGATGTCTGCTCTATGGTCTGTTCTGACGTCTGCTCTATGGCCTGCTCTATGGTCTGCTCTATGGCCTGCTCTATGGTCTGTTCTATGGTCTGCTCTGTGGTCTGCTCTGATGTCTGCTGTATGGTCTGCTCTGATGTCTGCTATATGGCCTTTTCTGTGGTCAGCTCTATGGTCTGCTCTGTGGTCTGCTCTGACATCTGCTCTATGGCCTGCTCTATGGTCTGCTCTATGGTCTGCTCTGTGGTCTGCTCTGATGTCTGCTCTATGGTCTGTTCTGACGTCTGCTCTATGGCCTGCTCTATGGTCTGCTCTATGGCCTGCTCTATGGTCTGCTCTATGGTCTACTCTGTGGTCTGCTCTATGGTCTGCTCTGACGTCTGCTCTATGGCCTGCTCTATGGTCTGCTCTATGGCCTGCTCTATGGTCTGCTCTATGGTCTGCTCTGTGGTCTGCTCTATGGTCTGCTCTGATGTCTGCTCTATGGCCTGTTCTGTGGTCTGCTCTATGGTCTGCTCTGTGGTCTGCTCTGATGTCTGCTCTATGGTCTGCTCTGATGTCTGCTCTATGGCCTGCTCTGTGGTCTGCTCTATGGTCTGCTCTGTGGTCTGCTCTGACATCTGCTCTATGGCCTGCTCTATGGTCTGCTCTATGGTCTGCTCTGTGGTCTGCTCTGATGTCTGCTCTATGGTCTGCTCTAACGTCTGCTCTATGGCCTGCTCTATGGTCTGCTCTATGGTCTGCTCTGTGGTCTGCTCTATGGTCTGCTCTGATGTCTGCTCTATGGCCTGTTCTGTGGTCTGCTCTATGGTCTGCTCTGTGGTCTGCTCTGACGTCTGCTCTATGGTCTGCTCTGTGGTCTGCTCTGACGTCTGCTTTATGGCCTGTTCTGTGGTCTGCTCTATGGTCTGCTCTATGGTCTGCTCTGTGGTCTGCTCTGATGTCTGCTCTATGGTCTGCTCTGACGTCTGCTCTATGGCCTGCTCTATGGTCTGCTCTATGGTCTGCTCTGTGGTCTGCTCTATGGTCTGCTCTGATGTCTGCTCTATGGCCTGTTCTGTGGTCTGCTCTATGGTCTGTTCTGTGGTCTGCTCTCTTTCTCCCAGATATTCTTCCAATATTGCCCAGTCTTTTCTAGGTAGGTTTTTCCTTGTACTATTGTTCACTTGAAGCTGATAGCACAACCCTTGTGGATGTTTGGAGAAAATGGCCTTCATACTCTTTGTCTCTGCTTTTCTCGTGTTTCTTTTCACCCCAGTGGCCAGAGCTGTTTGTTTGGCCTCACTTTTGCCTTTTACTTGTCTGCCTTCAAATGCATATGAACTTAATGTCACGGTACTGGGTGGTGTGACCCAGTGTCTGAGTTTTTATGTATCTTTTGTATTTATTTGTGTTCCAGTTTAGCTCATCTAGTTAGTTTCTACATTGCTGTTTAGTCCTTTGTTTCTTAGTTCCTTTTGTCATCTTCCCTGTACTAAGTCTCCCTGGTTCGTACGTCTACCTGTCATGTTTCATGTCTGTGTGGTTCTTGTTGTGAGGTTCGTGTCATGTCTACGTCTCCATGTTTCCTGTTTTATTTTGAAAGAGTCTGGTGTTCTTTGTTCACTGTGTTTAGTTTCACTTCCCCTGTCCTGTCATTAGGTTCATGTGTGTCAGCTGTCCTCCCTGTGTTTGTGTGTTTCCACTTCCCCTGTTCAACCCTGTGGGTATTTAGTCTCTGTGTTTCATTCAGTCTGTGTCGCGTCGTCTGTGTTCTTTCCCACACCTCAAGTTAAGTGTTTTTCAGGATGTTGTTCAGGTCATGTTCATGTTTGTTAATCCTTGCCATGTAATCATAGTATTCATGCACCCGCACAGAGTCCTGTTCACAGTTGTCTTAGTCACTCCTCATCATCGCTTCTAGTGGTTTATAGTTTAGGTTTTAGTTAAACCTTAGCTTCTGTTCCTGGCATGTTATTTCGTACAGTCTTGTTATCAGCCAAATAAAGGCTCGCCTTATTTTTGAAACTTAGTTTGTCTCCTCGCCTGTGTCTGCTCTTGGGTCCACCAAGCCCCCCATGGTCTGCCCTTCGCAGCCCGTGACACTTAAGTCCCATCCCATTCTTAATCCATAGGGTTTATATGAACTTCAACTCTTTTGGTAAAGCTTTCCTCAAGATTTATGAGTGTGTTAATGGGAAGTTTTGACTATTCCTACAGAATTGCATTCATGACGGCAGACACTGTTTTGGATGAGAAGGCCTGGCTCACAGTCTCCACTCTAACTTATCTTAAAGGTTCTATCAGCTTGAGGTCAGAACTATATGCAGGTCAGTCAACCTATTTCACACCAGACTGGCTCATCCATGTCTACATGGACCTTGCTTTCTGTACTGGTGTGTAGTCATTTTAGAGCAGGAAGGAGGTGTCCCCAAACCGTTCTTACAAAGCAGTGACTATGAAATTATTCAAAATGTTTTGGTATGCTGAAGCATTAAGAGTTGCTTTCACTGGAACTAAGGGGCGAAGCCCAAAACAGCCCACAATATAATCCCCCACTCCACTAAACTTTACACTTGGCACAATGAAGTCTTATCTTCCTGGCAAGTTCAATCCCAGACTCATCTATCAGATTGCCAGATGGAGAAGCATAATTTGTCACTCCAGAGAGCACATCTCCACTGCTCTACAGCCCAGGGGTGGCATATTTATACCACTACATCCAATACTTTGCTTTGGCCTCAGTGATTAAGGCTTGTGGGTGCAGTTTGCACTGTTTTTGAGCTAATCTGAAGCCCACATCAAGTTTGGAGGTCCGTAGCAATATGCTCTGCAGAAAGTTGGAAACCTCTGCGCACTATGCTCCTCAGCATTCGCTGCCCCCACTCTGTGATTGCACATGATCTACCACTTCGTTGCTGGGTTGCTGCTGTTCCCAGTCGCTTCCACTTTGTTATAGTTCCACTAATAGTCGACAGTGGAATATTTAGTAGTGAGGAAATTTGACGACTGGACTAGTTGCACAGGTGGCATCCTATGGAAATCACCATTGTTTCACAAATGTTTGTAGAAGCAGTCTGCATGCCTAGGTGCTTGATTCTAGACACCTGTGACCATGAACGTGATTGGAACACCTGAATCCCGTGATTTGGATGGGTGACAAAATACTTTTGGCAGTGTAGTGTATATTTTCTTTTTTGCTGTGACCTATCTCTCATGACACTTGTCTGCACCAGTTGCCTGACTAACAAACTTCCCAGCTACCCAGATTCTGGTTTCCAGCCATACTAGCTTAGCACAGAAAGTAGGGAAATTTGTTTTTGGTCAGTTATGTCTTTGTTGTTCTGTTGCTCAACTCTGCTATTCAACCAACAAATGCATTTTCCTTACAAATTACCATATGGCACCATTTAGGGGAAACAAACAGACTTACCAACGCTATATATGGTTTATTGCAAAGAAGCTGTGTTAAGCTGAAATAACTGACCAAACAGAAATGTCTTTACTTTTTGTGATAAGTTTAAGGACTCGCTGGTTTCAGTGATACTGGGAGGGGTAAGTAGAGCTTTGGGTCTAGATCTGATGGGACTTTGTCAGTGAGCCAGGGGAGTTGTGTTCTTGGGTGGATGGCTACTTTGAGTTTGGCCACAATATTCATTATCAGCTCTATAAATGCATCTATTATCTTTATTGGTGACGTTTGCAGATGGTTCAATTACATTGCTCTTTTCTACCAGGGTTGAATAATTATGCTAATGGTAAAGTAAATGGATTGCTTCTTTTACAGCGTTTTTCCACTCAAAGCGCTACTACAAGCCTCATTCACCTATTCACACACCAGATCATACCAGCTCTTTTTCCCTATGCTTCAGTACTTTGTATCCAACATTCCCACTCTGATGAATGCATTAGTGACCCAAGGATACTTTGGCATTCAAACTGTGTTGACCAGGTGACCTGCTCCACCTTCTGACAGCCTGTTCTATTGATGTTAGTTGATGATTACTGATGCTTGGTTAGTGTGTGTGCATGTACATACATACATACATACATACATACATACATACATACATACATACATACATGCATATATATGATGTTCATGATGAAACATGAACATCATAGTTGCCCAACTAGAACAAAAACAGTATACTTTAGTGTTGTAAGGATGTATAGGTATGCAGGCAGGCACTTGCAATGCTCCGTTTCAAGTCAAAATGCTGACCACTGAGTGATGTCACAGTGGCCACATACATCTTTTACATACAGTTTGTGGCAAAAAACATCCAGTCAGTGCCTCAAGTTGCCATGGCGACTGTGCCCTGTTGAATTTCTCGGCCCACTCATCGCTGCTTCCAATAGAGGGGCCATCTCTTCCAAATAGGTAAACAGAACCCTTTATATCGCTAGATGTGATACATTCAGAAAGTCTTAAGAGCTTATTTGTCTGTGCCTTCCAAAACAACCCATAAACCCACTATAAAAACACTTCAGCTGAGTGTTTTCTGCTCTGTTACCTCTATGGTTATTGTTAACTACAAGCATTTAGAAATGCTGAATAATGCAGGAGCATTCACTGTACTCACCATCTCTTCTGTTGAGCTTGGCGTTGTAGGCAGCATAGCTGACGGAGGACTCAGAGGAGCTCTGAAAGGATGAATGGGGTAGCGCTGATACCAGAGGACCGTTGCAATTATCTGAGAATAAAAGACAAAACACCACCAATTCAGACGCTGCATCTGTAATATCGTATGTGTGCTTTACATCTTGCAATGCCTATATTTAACAGGCAGTAATAATGGAAAATGGATAACGGCAAAGTTAAACATTTCAGGTTAAATTGTACCTCCGCCTGTCAATAGAGAAGTTTTAAAGCAAGACTTAGAGAGAAAATAACATGGCTGCCTCACTCCTCAGATGCCTCAAACAGTCTATTAACCCCTGCAGTGACCCTCGAAAGTTGCACAGAAAACGGTGGGGCTCCTTTTGTGTTTGTGCGTGCTCTTTTTAATCCCACATTGTGAGATTACATCACATCCGACAGACAGGAGCAGATTAAGAGTCCAGTGATCTAAAGCTGTCGGTTCTGTCTTCATCTGATCCACCCGGCTCGCCAGAAGAGCCCCGAGTCGCACAACAACAGCCTCTTTTCCAAGGCTTGCTTTGCTCGAGTGCTGCATTAAGACCTGCGGCTGAGAACGTAATGAAAACTGGCACTAGCCTGATTGCAATTATCCTTTCACTCTTTCAATCAGTGTGGCACTCGCTCTTCAGAGTGAGAGGGAGGCCCTTTTGTTTTTGGATGTCATCCTCCTTTGTGCTCAGATGGATTCGAAGCACATCTGGAGCTGCAATTGGCTATCCATCTGGTTGAAAACAGCACAGCAGAATTGACAGCATGAGCTCGCTCTCTTTTCGGGTGTCCCACTGAATTTCGACTGACCTGATTTGACTTCTCTCAGATCACTTGCCAAGAGATTTTTCTAATCCTGATTTCAAGTGTGACTAAAGTGGATCACGCGGTTTTGTCCAAGACTTAAATTATGGCTGAGCTGCAGCACATTTGCACATGTTCGTTTGGGAAATAAGAGCAGCGGCTTGGCATCTTAACTCTACCACGAGAACTGGGGTTATTATGCAACCCTATTTGTCTTCATCTATCAAAAGTCTCCTTGATCCTGCTGGATTCCTACTAAATAACTCACCTTTCTTCCAATCTGTATCCATCCTTTCCTCAACAGTTGCTCTCTTTTCCGGCAAAGGAGCAGAAAACTTTAAAAGCCCAGTCAACTGCTCTGCTCCGTCATTCAGGCTTCACATTTACAATGAAACCTTGACAGCTTTGAAGATGCGAGACAAACCAACGATACTTTGATATTCTGACACATGTTCTCAAATTGGCAGGTGATGTGAAGTGCTGTGTGAGTGCACAGAAAGTTTCTCCGTGTGCAAATTGTGCATCTCACAGACTCTGCTGTTGTTTACAGATTTTGGTCCCGAGCCAAATGCCCAGCTGTCAGTCGGGAGACTTATGGATGGAGGATAATTTGTCTGCAAAGCTGCTCCATGGCTTGGGATAACTGAAAATCCTCTGAAGCTGACTCACAATCTCTATGTAAGGCTCAGACGCTCGAATTTTATAGCCAAATGAACCCTGACTATAAACACATCCAAACAAGTGCGAGCAGAGAAGGAACACTTAATCTGTCTTGAAATCAAAATTACATCAACTGCCATAGACCAATAGTTGTCAGCCTTAGTCACAGAAGTGCTCCGACGACGTGTTTCTGTGCAGACCAACACAGAGCTGGTAAAGATGAGTAGTGTTGTAGGGCTGTTCGATATAACGATATATATCGGATGACGATATAAAAACGTCTATCGTTTCATTTTACACTATCGTTTGTTTCGTGGTGTCGCAAAATAAACTGTTTACGGCAACATTTTTTCATTATTTTGATGGTCACTGTAGTGGCTATATTAATTTCCTAAAGTTCTCTCTTTCCCTTATATTTAATATAACAACAGTACAGATGGACAAGCACCTGTTGTCGTTAGCAACAACAACGGTAAAACCATCGCGTGTCCGCTTGTTTATTTTCCACATAAACCTTTCACAATAAAGCTCAAGATCCTGTTGAGACTTTTCAAAATAAACTGAATCACGTGAAAGATGCAGAGTATTTACGGATGAGAAGCAAAAAAGAGCCGCCAGGTGCTAAAAATAAACCTTAGACTCAAATGTTAGAACAGGCTTTTCCCGCAGCACGCCGTGTAATAAATACAAAGAAAACGGCGGCCGTTACAACTTATGTCTAAAAATGTATCGTTTCATGCATCAGTTAAAACACTCGACTCCAGGTACGCAACGCCCAGCTGGAAACACTTCCCGCAAGTCGAGCTGCCCGAGATTCACAGAATTTACAGAAAATGTTACATTTTTGTGATTTATATCGTTATCGGACGATAGATGTCTTAATATCGGGATATGAGATTTTGGTCATATCGCACAGCCCTATAGTGTTGACACTCACAGGCTTAAGGTGCCATTTTCTGTGAACACTTGAAATATTTGCACATGTGCAGTGTTTCCACCTGCAGTTCAGGTCAGAGGCTTACATACTGTACACTAACCACAGCCATCAATCATATAGTTATTTTAGATTTAATGTTTTCTTTAAAGCATTCTGTTTCCAGGGTGGAATACAGCAGAACTGGGTCTCTTCCCTAATCCACACAGGGTCACGAGTATACATAAAGGCAAATATATACATACGACCCAGTGAAGATTTGGTTTAATGTCCCCAAACAAGAGAAACCCACCAATAAACCCAAAGTGACGTCCACATTCATTACCACGATGAACGTGCTTGCATGTCTGACCACAATAATTAAATAGGAATGTGCGTCCATCCGATTTTTTATTTTTCATCCTCTAAAGACTTTAGAGAAAAATGAAGGGTGCAGGTAACTTTTGGTTATGATGTAAGTTTTGTTTGTTTTTAAAGGACATGGTGGATTTATTCTTAGCTCAGTGCTTTACAATATTCCTACATTCAGTGTACAGAAACAATGCTTTTCACCCCAGACATACTCACTAAATGTCTTTAACCATGGGGATCTGAAAGCTTTCCATCCTGGCTCATTTGCCAACACCCCCTAGTTGTCAGTGATCACAACAAATGTCACCTTACACAATGGGTGCAGCAACAAAAAGCATTGCTTTAGTAAAGAAACCAGGCACTAATTGGTCTTTTTCATTTTGTGAGCAGGTGCTCTCATCCAGCAGCTAACAGGGCGTCTTGCTCCATTACTTGCTGTATTACCAGCTGTCCAAAAATGATGAAAATAACTTTTTGCATACATAGTTTTGATGAGCAATAGCAGTAAGTGCTTAGCTCTCTGACAAATGCATTTCATTTACTGTGCATAGAATATAATAAAAGTCAACTTTTTCCACTTAACCCTCTAAGGTCTAAGTCAGACGTGTCAAACTCGAGGCCCACGGGCCACATTTAGCCCACAATACAGTTACCTCTAACCCACAATATAATTTCATATTTCAATTATTAATGGCTAGGGGGCATGTGGCACCCACACCAGTCATACTACAAACCCCATAATGCAGCGCAGCAGTTGTTGTCCCTGCAAGCACCAATCACTTCTTTCCCCTGTCCACTTCAACCAGTCAGGGCCAAGCAGATGAATGCAAGTCTGAGTTCACTCAAAGCAAACCCCTAAAAGGAATGACCAATAAAACTGGATCTAGAAAACATGCTGGGATGCAGACACTGCTGGTAAACCTGTGTGCTTTGTTTGTGGAGCTAATGTGGTCATAGTTAAAGAATATATCACAAGACGGCACTGTGAGGACAAGACAAGTACAAAGTTATGGGAACAGACCAAAGATACACACACTAATAGTTATGGGAGAAGACGGAGTTTGAGGGAAGGGTCTGATTTACAACACAGTTGTGGGAGAAGCTGCAGTGAAGGGTCTGATTTTACAGCACACTGAGAATGAAGCTCGGCTCAGCATATGACATCAGCGTGTGACGTCTCGTGCTCTGACAAAAAGCAGGCATTTTCAAACGTTTGACTAAGCTCACATACACAATCACTGCTGCTGATCATGTACACGAGCGTGCCACTGACATAAAAGCACAGTTGATTTCATTACACACTCCCTTGCTGTGGATAAGAGCACTCACTGATGCTTCACAGTTGGTCATTTTCATCCATAGAGTGGACTCCACTTTATGTGTTACAGAAGAACTTTTGAGGATTCAATCAATGTGTGGAAGGACCACAGGAAAAGAGATCTTTGAAATGTACAAAAGACATGAAACTGCCTTTGGACTTATGATACTAACAACAGACAGAGTGGGTGTGATGCACGATGAAAAAACAAGATGCTGGGAAAAGATGCAGAGAGAGAACCGTATTGGTTAGCTGACGTCCAATCACTGCATCATAAACCAGGAAACGCTATGCAGTAAATCCCTGAATATTGAACATTTAATGAGCAGGACAACACTCACGGTTAGCTTTATCAAGGGCAGTGGTTTAGATCACCACTCACTTCAGTCTTCTCTGGAGGCCCACTGGGTCCCTATCATACTGAGCTGCATGAGGAAAGTAAAGGAGAAGACTCAACAGTGCAAACTGCTCAGTAATCCACCTGAGGTGATCTGTAAAAAGCACCTGTAAACATCCAGATGGAGCTGATGGAACTCCAGTGTGGTGGCACGCTAAAGCTAAAGCACGACCCTGTGGAGCCCACACACTTCCTCTGCTTCAGCCTCAATATGATACCCCAACTATGCCTCCAAGTCGCTTAAATCCTCAGTGTGTTAAGTAGTACATATTTATTTAAGCAGCTTTTCTCAGTGACAACATCAAACAAAAGGCCTTCCCCCGATGCACATGTGTACTTTATTCTTTCCACAGCTCAGGACAGCCTTTTTCAAAATTAATATTTCTTCATATCTGAAAGTTCTTCATTTCGACCAAAGATATTTTAATAGAAAACCAAATTATTTTGAATTGTATTTAAGTTATAGAGGAGACTTATAATAGTCTGGCTGTTTCAATTCATATTCCTGTCCAAAACATGGTTACTTTGTCTGTACAGTAAATGTCCATCATGTTTCACCGACAATTTAAAGAGTGTTCTGAGTTTTTGGCCATTTCTGTGATTGAGTTTCAACCTGTGGTCTAAGCCCTTAAACTCTTAAATGTGATTTTTGACTACAATAAACATTCATATCATTATACACATCTGGAAACTATTTTATTTCTTTTGCATTTATATCATTTTATTTTTCTATTTTTCTTCTTTCCATGTAAGACTGCCAGAGTCCTGGGCATTTACAACCCCTCGAGCTTCCGTTGCCCCTGACTGGCCTACGTGGGGTCAATGGGAAATTAGGATTCAAACACAAGTATATCAACCAAACAGTCTTAGAAACACTGTGTCAAACATTAGCTCATTGTTTATTGAGATTTTGTGGGAAATCACAACTTTATTTCTCTTATTTTGAAGGCAACCATTTCCTTTGTTGTTAAATGTATGCATGTACATATATAGAAGTGAAAGCAGCTTCACTGGAAATGTGGTGGAACCAATGTTATGTTGTGCTATACCTGAAAAAAAAAAAGTATTTCTTGATGTGAACTTTTAAGTATTTACTTACCGTCAGAGGTGAAGCTGTGTGCTGAGAGCAGATAGCTGCGTTTAAGGATTATAATTTGAATCACCAGAGAACCAGAGAAATACAACAATTTACTGGTGCTGAGCATGAATGGACATTTGAAGATTTGCAAGCAAAGCTTTAAAAAGAAAAGAAGAGTTTTTATAAAGATTTACACAGCCAGAGATGGAGCACTCAAGACCAGCTTTGTGATTGCCAAACAAAATTGCATAAAACAATAAGCCATTCTCTCAGGGGGAGTTTACCACAGAGTGTTTGGTGGACTCTGCTGTGCTGACACGCCCTGAGACAACAGAAGCCTTTGAGAATGTTCCCCTTTGCAGACCAACTGTAACAAGATGAATCAATGGAGCTTCAGCTGAAAAACAAACAAATAATTTGGACTTTTTCTCCTTGCTCTGGGCGAGAGCTGTGATGCCCACAACATGGCTCAGTTACTTATCATGGGTTAACAAAAAGAGTTTGACATCACAGGAGAGCTGGCAGCAATGCACTACATGAAAGGGAGAGGCAACTGCACGCTCAGACAGGCAGGGGGTCAAAACGATGCACAGTGGGAATGTTGATTAAACAGTAACAAAGGTTTGTATTTCATATTTTTACTGCCTAATCTGTAAAATCTTCTCTTGCCAGTAGCACTTTAAAAAGAGATAAAATTAATATGCAGCAAAATTGAGTTCAACTTATTGGTGCGATCCACCACAACGGACCCAGTTTCTCTTCCACAGCATGTCTTTATCCTGTCTTCCTTCTCTCACCCCAACCGGTCGCAGCAGATGGCCCCGCCCCTCCCTGAGCCTGGTTCTGCCGGAGGTTTCTTCCTGTTAAAAGGGAGTTTTTCCTTCCCACTGTTGCCAAAGTGCTTGCTCACAGGGGGTCATATGATTGTTGGGTTTTTCTCTGTATCTATTATTGTGCGATCTACTGTACAATATAAAGCACCTTGAGGCGACTGTTGTTGTGATTTGGCGCTATATAAATAAAACTGAATTGAATTGAACTGAATGTGGCCCCATGGGAAAATGACTTGCCCACGCCTGCTACGATTCATACAGTTGGAACCAGAAATCCAAAAATCAAAACAGTGAGTTCACTTCATGGTTGTAGTATAAAGAAAAAAAGCAGGCCACACCAGGAACACAGCTACATACAAGGATGAATGATGCTGGCTACTGTAACTAGTGACCATAAGAAAATAAGTAGAACAATTTATCAGCTAAACAGCTAAAATGTTGTAAAGTCATAATGTTTTTACTTTTTTCTTGAGACCTATACTACTGTATGTCATTGTACATGTGTATAGTGACAATAAAAAGCATTCTATTCTATTCTATTCTGTTCCTGTGACTCAGTCTGTTTCAGTATTGCTGCTCTCAGAACTCATTTTTTTAGAGTGCAGAGCTGTGTGCATGCACGTGTGTGTATCTAACATAAGTTAAATCATAATGATAACATCAATAATAATACTGAATCAGAACGATACATATTTAATGCATTAATGGAGAAACACGTTCACCAAACGTTCACCTAAGCTAAGCTAATGAATCACCTCCATGATCTCATCATCCTGTTTATGGCACGGGTTAGAACAGCAGAGCAAACAAAAGAAAGACAAGTTTCTGTCTCATTCAGAAGGAAGTGACCACAGCAGAAGGATTCACAGAACGTGAGCCTGTGAGAAATATCTGCCTCATTCTGGTCTCAAACTGTAAATGAAATCGTTATTTAAAGACTGCGTTTTGTAATGATTCAGGTGTGTATTTGTTCACGGATCAGCACACATTGATGAGAAGAGGGCTACTGCAACAAGCCACACATGCATAAAGACCGACAATATGGGATTGATGGAATGCTACGAGGCCTGCCAACCCAATCAGAGGGGTCATATGCAACACATGTTGAAACCATGGATGAGTAGAAAGCCAACATTCACACTGACCAAAACGTACCTGCTAGCCCAGTAAAATAACATCAACAGCAGACAGCTACTATTAAAGCTGGAGACCCAGAGGCTACAGTGTATAATAGTAAGCAGTATGAACATAATGGTCCAGCACTCGTGTAACAGAGCAGTGTAAATGAACTAGATGATGCCCCGCCTCCTGAAATGACAGATGTCTCTACTGGGCTGAAAAAAGAGGTGTGGCCAAACTCGAGGTAGCCACCCAACCAGGAGCACGACTGTGAGCAGATGCTTTTAGATGTAAGCAGTGTTCTAGCCACCATTCTCACTGCCACTATCACTGAAACCATTGAACTCATAGATGCTACTAAAACAATAATCTTAGAACCATATAGGACCAAGGATGCATGCAGAGGAAGCCCCCCTGTGGAGAAGAAAGCTGGAAGCCAAAATGAGGGGAGCCCACATGGATGGTACCAGGGTTAACTGAGGTGTAGAAAGCACTCATGAGAGACATGACCATGAAAGAGGTCAAACAAGATAACTGAGGCTCACAGCTCAGGCTGTAGACGTATACACAAGAGAAACACAGGCCATGAAAATAAATGGCATGATTTTCAAAAATCCATCCAGGGTGTGATCTCAACTACAGGGGAACAGTAGCACAAGAGCAGACCCACCCACAGCTGGATTTGACAATACTGGAAGGACATCTGGGAAGCAGACTAAGCTCAGCCCTGCCTGGACAGACTGTGGCTCAGGGCCACACACACGTATGTGGGAAAGCTTGGCACTGTGCAGGACTAATAGTGGTCTAAGAACATTCATCAGGAACTCCACGGGGCTGTGGAAGAAAACTTTAGAGGTCATCATCAAAATATACCAAGGTGACTCTCTGTGCTGTTGTTCAGTGACAGAGTTTGATTTAGTTCAAGTCACACCATTTTGTTTTACATCTAGATTGTTCTAGTTTTATTCTAGTTTTAGTTGATTAAATATCATTACAGTACATTAAATCTACATTTTATTCAGTTAACTCAAATTTAAGTGTAAGAGTTTATAGTGTTTTTTATGGTTGAAAAAAATGTCATATTTTCCTTGCCATCAAATACAAAACGTTTCCACATGTCTGCTCTTCCTTCCAAGCTTTGACATTTTCTCACATTAGAAACACTGAGCAGAAGAGCCAGTTATTCGTTTTCCAGAGGCAGATTGTCTAACCTTACTGCACAACGACCCGCCCGACTGCATCACCTGTCCCATCGTTCTATACAATGTAATTAGTCTGATTGGATGTAAATAATAATTTCATATCATTGTTATTCATTAATGAAAGAGTCAGTGCATGTCATCATAGTTTCTGTCCTCGCGCATTAGTTTGTTCTTGTCAGAGAAAGAAGGTCGCTGATGAAAACTACGATGGAAATGATTGGTCAACAAAATGAACGCTGTTACACTGGCCTCCACCCCAACACCAGCTCATCACTGCGTGTGGGTACAGATGTAGATTTAGGAGTGGGCGACCATCATCCACCTGCTTTTCATGGATGACATTAGGATGTCACTCGGACTGCAAGTGTGGCGAACGGTTACAAGATGCCACTGATGTCAAGACAGAAAGTTCCTCACACTGCATGGAGGTCTCCAGCCAACATCTCGAGGCCCTTTGAGCTAAGCAAAGAGGAGGGCGAGGATTAGCGAGTGCCAGAAGACCAATCCAGGATGAAACATGGAGCATCTGGGAATACATCAGGAAGATGGTTCCCCAGCATGAGCTGCTCTAAGAATTCCTCAGGCAGAAGATAGATGGTGATGAAGAAAAGGAGGAGAAACTATCATGGATGACCAAGTCTGTGGGATATTCTGTCGACAGCTAGAAAAAGTAGTACACATCAAAAAATCCCACCAGAAGTGAGAAAAGGCCGGCCTAACGGAGGAGGCTCTGCTCACAGGTGCAAAGGTGCACCGGGGACTTTCCATCACATTGCTGCAGGATGCAAGATGCAAGCTGGGACAGCGGACACTGAGAGGCACAATGAACTGGGTCACCAGTAAAACCTTTACTGGAAAAAAGCTGGGGGGAGTTTTTAATCCAACCAACTGTTCAATCACCTCCAATGTGAAGAGAATTTATAGCTATTTCCATCTACTGCCATTTATTTCACTCAGCAAAAAATGACATTAAAGCTACTGAAGTTTAAATTAAAAGCATATTTTTATATATCTGAAATGTTAACTTTGCATCATCTTCTAATTCGACTGTTTGCTGATGCTGCTGTGCACTGTCACAATCATACCTGCAGCAAGGAGGGCACAGGAGGTACACACCATATTTAGTTTGAGGCTTTAGTAGCACTATCTTACATATTAATTCATATAAAATAAGTAATACAAAAAATACAAACACGTGCACAAAAACTCATAAACATGAAGACACACCACACAGAGACACCTCAACTGTTTTTGTCTCGGCTCATATTGATGTAAGAAAGCCGTCCAAGAAGACAGAGCAAAGACTGTTTTATGCTTTAGTTCAGTGTGTGCAGCGTATTTTATTAGTGATTATATTATTGATTTTACTGAGAGATCCTTTTTCTGTTTTTGCATTGAGGAAAAAGTTCTCTTTAGAAAACAAAGCCAGTGAAAGGCTCGGCTTTGTTTTTATTTTACTAATATTTCACACACGTAGATATTGGATGCAGTTAAACTATCACAAAAATTCCAACCCAATAAGCAGAAGAGTTTAAAAGTTTTTGTCTTTTGAATATTTAGCATTGCTCATTAGTGACACAGATGTATCAGAGCTGACAGAAAACCCTCTTACTAAAATAATTAATATCTGCAGCCCTACTTTAATGCTACATTTATTCAAATAGTAATTAAATATTATCATGTAACATTTAACTTAAGGCTTGTCTTTACAGACTCAGATGTTAGTAGCCAAGAAACAGGTGTTTGTGTGAATAAGGCATTTTGTATAAAGTGCTTTGAGTAGAAAAGCACTACATCAGAAGCAGTCTGTTTACCATCTAATAAACCAGCTAAACTATGATCACATGCTAACAAATGCATAAACTTTACATATTCAAATGTACAGCATCATGAGTAGTATCTCTTCTTATTCATCACTGGATCGATACCTGGGTCATATGAAATTACAATCTGTAATTAGCTTTGCACAAATCTTTTTAATTCAAGACGATGTTTGTTGCAGGATTCACTTTAAAATGAGATCATAGCACAGATTCAGTGTTTGTGTGGAAGTAACTCGTGCATACTGTAACTGCTGCCCTTTCCTTATTACAAAGAGAACGCAGTCTCACCCATGATAACAAACTGATAACACCATTTGTTGGATAATTTAAACTGACCTGAGGATGACAACAAACATAGCTCCCCACCTATAAATAATATGGACAATATCTGTAAAAGGAACTCAAAGAGCTGAATGTGAAAAAAAGCCAAAGGGATATCCTAAAAATAGAAAATGTAATAAAGACAGGGGAAGGGCAGAGCAAAGTGGAGCACACATTTCAATCTGGTCTGATCCATTTTACTTGGTGCACCAAATCCATGTGATTAAACCCAACAGCTGCCCAATTACATACACAGCTTAAAGGAACATCATGCACAACATGTTATTGAAGTCTTCAGAGACAGCAGAAGGTGTCGGGTAGACAGAGAAACACTCAGGTTTAATATCTGCTGCACAACTTTGATAACAAAGGTAAATAAGAATCTGTGTTTCTCACTGGGACACACTCTAATGTGTAACACAACATCAGGCTTAATTTAAATATTTTACTTTGTAATATATGAACATGTATTTACTGGACTGGTATTCATAACAAAAATAACAAATGTCCCGTCTTCCTGCCCTCACCCCCCAACCACCCGCAGCAGACTGCTGCTCCTCCCTCAGCCTGGTTCTCTGGAGGTTTCTTCCTGTTAAAAGAGAGTTTTTCCTTCCCACTGTCACCAAGTGCTTACTCACAGGGGGCCATCTGAGACCCCCTGTGAGTAAGCACTTATTAAGAAAAAATGTTATTCACCTAATTTATTTGCACTAGTTTCAGTTCAGTCTTTGTCACAGAGTATGCATCTCCTACTGCAGTCTGCTGTCGACTCCGTGTGAGTTACTGTCTCCTTCTGTGTATCTGTGTGTGAATGTCAGATGTATGAATGGGTTTGAATTGGTGAATAAGGCATGTTACATAAAACCCAAGTAGAAAAGCACTATATGAGAACTACTGCACACTGTTTTCTTTGGGCTATTCTTTTTTATTGATGTTAGTTTGTCTCAATTTAGGCATGCACTGATCATATTTTACTGATTATACAAATGACATATGTGTGTGTGTGTGTGTGTGTGTGTGTGTGTGTGTGTGTGTAGTTATTTAGTCATTCTATTTAGGCTGTGGATGTGAATGTAATTGTGCGATGACCCAAGCTGTCGTGCCCGTGCTGTTCTTCTGTGCTTTTTCTTTTTATTTCATTTGATTTTTTTGTCCATCTGAGACAATCGTGTTATCCACAATCAGCTCACAATTGAATAATCCTCTTATTATTGTGGAAGCAACGTGCTATTTCAGCAATCCTTTATATGGGCTGCTTCTTGAAATAGTCTGCTTCATCCTGAGGTCATACACACAGTTTTTCATTGTCTTGGATTACAGCTGGACACAGTTTCTTCTTCTCTGAAGTCTAATCCATGCACTGCCACGGTGATCTTGCAGAGAGTGTAGAGCAGAACCAGAACTAGCAGCTGGAGTCCAAAGACACTGATTTACAGTTTATCTATAAAGTAAAAGGCAACTATATTATACTGCCCAGTTTCTTTAAAAGTAGGCTAATTAGGAACTTATAGTGCTGAGTGGTATACTGGTTTTAATTTCATGCACGACATTAATTTTTCAAATACAGCTGCACCAGTGAAGAGATAAGACTGTGTTTGAAGCAGCTTTGATGTACTGTAATATTGGCCATTATTAGCAGTAAAGAGCATGTGGGGAGGGGGCTTGTATTAAACGAGCACACTCCTAATCATGTGACTCACACGTATTAATTAATGAAAATAGTTTAATTCATTTCAAACATCATGAAGCATTGACTAAATTACACTGTACATCAAACTGTGAACTTATGCTGCTCAGATCAGCTCAGATACATAAGAACCAGTCAGTTTACCAGTTTGTTTGTGTCCATGCTAAGAATCAGAAACCTCCAAACTGGCCTGTTTATCCCTCTATAGGATTTCTTTTTCTTACTTGAGCATCAGCTCCACTGACACCACGCTCCATGTTCAGCCTCTTTTCTCATCAAAACACACAAGTGACAAGGACATTCACTTTATTGCTCAGGACATGAGGCACTTTTCTTGTGTACACTGGTCAGTTTGTTGTACACAGTTCATTATAACTCGATTAACATGATCTTACATGTTGCAAATATGACCTGCAGGTACAATGCAGTCAGTCTACCATAAAGATTAAATCAAACCACAGATAATGTGCATATATTTTGACATTGAACAAATCACATGTCTGTAAAATTCATACAAATATATACTCTTTGTTTTAGTGTAGCCCCAGCACAAAGGCAGACAAAGTAACATTACATAAAGCTTGAAATGCGACAATGTGGCGAAACAGATCAGTGTCTAAACACATTGGACAAGTTACCACAGCCTATGTTTTATTAAAAGGCGTTCTCAGACGGTCCACAAACACTGTTTTAATCTGCATCGCTCTGAAAGAAACTGTATAAACTGAGTTAAGCTATTTATCAAAGTTGTCTTCTACTCTTGTTCTCGGAGTGATTATTTTGATTTATTCTTTCAAGAAGAAAGAACAAAGTTTGCACGCCACAAATGGATTATTGACGAGTCTCCACTCCTGACACTGCTGCAGTAAATTCAGCAATTACTTTAAAATATGCAGCCAAATCCCAGTCCGCTGTTATAATCACATTACATACTCCTCTCGATGCAATGCACATCCAACACAGCCTTCCATTCATGACGGTGTATTTACACTCTCACTGAAAACCCCACTTCCACCGTAGCATCCGCATGTAGGCCACTCGCCTTTTCCCACAACAAGAACTTTCTACTCTGAGCTTAGACACACAGGCCAGACTGACTGTGGTTCTGTCAAAGCTGCCTTTGCTCCATGGACATGCACTTACTGGGGTCAGCTTAACTGGTGATTCTAAATTGCCCACAGGTGTGGATGTGAGTAGGAATGGCTGTCTGTCTCTCTGCGTTAGCCCTGCATCAGGCTGGCAACTTGTGTAGGATGTACCCCGCCTCTTTCCTTATGGTAGCTGGGATAGGCTCCCATGACCCTGATAAGGATAAGCAGAGGAGGATGGATGGCTGATAGGCTTTAAGAACAAAGGAATGTTAAGATAAATATTTGTATCTTTAGTAAATCAGGTTTACATTCGTACAGAAAGTGAAATAGCATGTGAACGGAAAGGATTCAAAAGTAACTCGACAGACACACAAACACAATCACGACAGCGTGTGGAAAATTCTTTGCACACGCGTTGTTTCTTCCCTGTGATGGCTTCACAGGGTTTCGTCAGTGCGTGCTGCTGTGAGTCATGTGCTGCCAAACCTATTTCAATTAAAGCTGTGACATGGCAATTTAAAACTGATCTACTGTGTTTTTCCTCTTTTTTCTGTGAAATATATCCTGTCATAATGCTAGACACTCATAATAAATATGCCCATACATTTCCAGTTATGATGTTAGCAAATTATTCAGACTGCTACAAAACCTCAGTTTCATGCTGTTTCTACACTCGTTGATCTGGTTGACGTCAACAACAGGGGAATTCCTTATTGCCTCATATGCTTACAGAATAATCTGTGGTCTGAGAAAACAGTGAATCTATATATACAGTAGTTGTACATGTGAGGCAGGTTCCTCATCTACGTCTTTCCACACCGTGCTAACTGTTGTTAGTTAATGGGAGGCTGTGTGTCACCTCGTGTATTCTCACTCTATTCCTTCTGATTTTCATGTTTGCTCTTCTGTCTGCATCAAGCTTTTATGTTGTAGGACGATTCTCAGCGTCAGTCATTTCCTGTTTTACTTTGGTGCCCGGTATCTCGGTCTAGTTTTGTGTCCTATCTTTGGTTTGGTTTTCCTTGTCTGTGTGTTATTTTGTACTTTAATAAAACTGCCTTTGAGTTTATCCCTTGTGTTTCAGAGTCACAGCCACACAGCCAGCACTTGACTTTACAAACATTTTTATATATAGTCCCTGAGTTTTCCCAGGCTCAGAAGAAACCAGACAATTGAGGCAAGCAGCTTCATGGCCAGGTAAGGCCTGCCCCTTCTGGATAACAGATTTGGGCTTGATTCCAAGTGGTGACTTTGAATTTGTAGGTGGTAGCTGTTGACTACAACTCTCATATGAAATCTAAAGAGATTCTGACACCAGTGAAGCCTGAAAAACTCAAATAAATCTCGAAGAGAGATGGAAAAAACTTACAGATATTTGCATTAACTAATAGTTAAACAGGTATACCTGCCATAAAATGCCATATGTATAAGACGTTTAAACGAGTTGTAAATCAAAGCAAAGGTGGTCCAGAGAAGGAGGTTGCAGAAGTTAAGCCAAGAGAAACCACAGAGTCAATAATATGAAAAGACACAGTGATAGTATCTGGTGACAGAGTGGCCTCAGACCTCTCTGTGGTATTGATAAAGCTTCATATGATAGCCTGCATAGACTAACAGGCTTTGGGGCTCAGTGACCTATGCTCAGCAACAGCCAGTGTACACCAGAGATTGGCTAACAATTAGTTCCACGCTCCGGCTGAATACAGGGATGCTCATATTGATGCAAATGATCGAGGAACATGGACTGTTTTACTGTAGCGATTCACGTCTGTGAACACTGGATATAATCTGGAGGGAGCGCCGAGCATTTAAAGGCAGCCTGCAGCATGAGTTATCGACAGTTTGAGTGATTATATGCATCACATCTGCCAAACATTAATTATTCAGCGCCCATTCAGGAATGTAGTGAAACAGGAAACGTGATACTTTTCTGTTGGATTATTGGATTTCTGGGAGCATCTGCTATAGACAAGGTGATAATGGGATAATATCTTGTTGACAAAAAGAGAACAAAGGCCAAAAAAATTGGTAATAACAAAAGATGCAGTAAAAGATTAAGCAAATAAAACGTGGGTATGAACAGCTCTGATGGCACCTGTCAACAGAAAATTAAAAGACAACAGTTATGATGTTATTTCCAAAACATCAGTGTTTTCTGTTTATTGCAAAGAAGCATTGCAGAGCGTTCCTCCAATGCTCTACATGTATGAGGATTTTTTTTTTTTTTTTTTTTACATTAAACCTTTTGTATCGTTTATTTTGGTACCTAACGTTCTGTTGATTTTAACCTTTGTGACTGCCTGTCTATGAAAAGCGCTTAATAAATAAACTTTACTTACTTACTTATCATGGAAAAATAATGTAATCCATCTAACCCACTAATTTCCTGGATGATTTTCAGTCAAATGTTTACAAATACTATGACATTAAGATGTTCTGGGAAAATCCACAAACATTATATAAAAGATGGACGTACCCTTCTGTCCTCTGTGAAGCGTAAACGGGCCGTAGAGCTGCAGTAGGCCACTCTTCTGGTTTATAAAGTGAGTCAGGTTGAACACAGGAGAACAGCTTCATCGATCAACTCACTAAACTAATCTGTGATGAGTTTACAGTTTCAATCATGAGTTTTGAGTCTTTCTGAACGCTTTTCCTCGATTACAGTAACAAAGGAGATAAAGCAGGGTGATGTCACCGTGCAGTTTCCCTCACTCCTCACTCATAAAATACCAAGATGGTGACGGTGATGTCACAGTGAGACGTTACACTACACCCATCATTAATATACAGTGTATAGCTCAAAAATGGTACGTTTGTTATGCTACAGAGTTTACAAAAGCTTTGTGCAGATACTACACAGCACATTCATCGTAGTGCCTGTTACTGCATTCAACAGGACAAACTGCAACACTGTAGCACTGTGGCTGTGGTGCCTGCAGCTGCTCTGCCCCGCTGCACTGGCTTATATTCATATACTTGATATGAGGCTAAGGATATGTGTGCATCAGCCACACTTTAGTGTTTCTATCAGGAATCAGCAGAGAAGTCATTGTTTAGCCACCCAGGACTTAAACTTTAAATACAGCGCTCTGTTACCATTGCACTGCAGAGTTCAGCAATGCTGAAGCTTTAATTAACACTCAACAAAGCCACGTCAATTAACTGCACATATTATAAGCCACTATAAACAAACAGTCACAGTAATAATCAGCCCTCTACTCACAATTATAGCCATAGCCAGTCTTAATCAGTCTCAGCAGCAGGCGGTTGTAGCCTAATAATATATTCTAAAGAGCTGGATTAAGTAGCTTCATTTACTAGCTCTAGTTAAGTAGCTACATTGACCCAGACTTTGCACTAAGCAGTCAGAGCTGAGGCTGTATGGACCCATGCCGTGCTTAAAAGCACTGGCCTTCTTCTATGGATCAGAGGGAAGAATGCAACATTTATTGCAAAGCAGTGAAAATCTAGCGTGCAAAGCCAAAGCAGCTCATAAAAGAATCAAAGATGCAACTGCAAGTTTGAATCCAGATGAATCAGGTTTTCTTTCCTTGGCTCCCATACATCACGATCAATATTCAATAACATTGCATGCAGTAGCTTAACACAATAACAAAACTCCATAAAATACTAAGCTGGAACATAAAGAGTTTGAATTTCTGCAGCGTCTATTTTCCTTTAAATTTATGACTTTTTTTTTAGTCTGAATGTTCAAAGTAAGCTTTTTTTCTTCTCATATTTCATGATTGTAACCGTCCCCAATGATTTGTGCATCCATTTTATTGGCAGGGTGGGTGTTGATAATCCTTTCTAACCCTCTGCCAGTAACATGGAAACAGAAAGCGAGTGAAACTTACAGCGTATTCATTGCAGTCTATAGATCGGGGACTGGTGCAGCATCGCTCTGTGACCAGCGTGGCTGGAAATGGGAAGATGTCTCCTGGCGCCGTAATCGTCACTCAAGACGTGGCAGAAATTATTTCTCTAAATAGTCTGATATCACATATCAGCATGTTTCCTTCATACTTATTGCAATCAGAAAGCACTTCATTCTCGATCTGCACAGATGAGAGCGTCAGAGGAATCAACTCTGACAGGACATATAAAGATAAATAATAAGATCTGATGTTCGTTTGTTTACTGTCACAGATGTTTCTATGGTGTGACATCTATCCTTAATTAATGAAAACAATCAATGAATGGTTTTCTAAATGTAGCTGTTATAAAATAGTTATAAATGAACAGTTTTTATGGACTCCACAGTGACAGCAGAGCAACTTTGCTCACCAACCTCTTTTCATGCATGTATCGGAAACATCCATGTGTGAAGTTCCCTGTATCGTCTATCATTTCCTCATAAATTATTTAACAATGACAAAGACGAGATAAAAAAGTCTCTTTATTTCACGCCTTTGACTAATTCTGACGTGTCAGAGATCTTACAGAAAGACTGAAGTCTGGCCCTGCTGATATCTGTGGGAGTTATCGATATACTGGTGGGTCCCGTGTGTTAGTGAGAGGAGACACGATGGCTTCAGTATGTATGAACTATCCTGTAGTAGGGCTGCCACAAACGATTATTTTGATAGTCGACTAGTCAACGATTATTTTTGCGATTAGTCGACTAATCAGATCATGCATCCATTGGACGTAAAACTTACAGCTTATTGCACCAGCATGCATCTGCTCTTATATAACTATCATTAGCTTACAGCTTTAAGTGTTTAAGGTGCTAACTAAAAATAAAGACAAGATGATAGTTTATTACATTTTAATGAAATTTGCAGATTGTTTCGGTGAAGTTTAATAAACTCAGCCGTCTGCTCCTTGCTATCTAAAATATAACAGGACACTGGAGTAAACTCTCGAGCATCTCACACTTCTGTTCAATCAGTTTCCTGTGTGACGTTTGTGAAAACTATAACTTTAGTCTCAGCCAAACACATTTACTCAGGAACAAATAAAACACTGAAAAAAGCCAAACAATAACATTTTATCTAACTGACTTATATATCATGTTTAACCTGAGCAGCGAAAGACCGCAGAGGGTCTGAAAACGATGTGCTGGGACTGTTCTCGTCAGCTCTAGTGAGCCTTGAACCCCGGCTCGCTATCGAGCTGGTGGGTAACAGACGTCTCCGAAAACGTCGGAGCGCTTTTGAAAATATGTGATGTCTTGATAAACCGAGCAGATATTTGAGGTTTACACAGCTACATTCTCGCCTGAAAATATGTTAAATGTTTATTTTGTGACCCAGAAAGATTAATAAGAGTAATATTAAAACTAACTAGCTGCCGCCATTGTTGGAAACTGAGCAGGGCCGCGCTATGAATTCTGGGACACAGCTTTTTCTTCTTCGGGGTTTAACGGCAGCTGGCATCCTTGTACATGCAGTGCTGCCATCTACTGTTTCAGTCCGTCATTACACTCTTAAATCCTACTACTTACTCCTGCGTCTTTTGGGATCTTACAAAGCTTCAAACGACGCGTCGACTATTAAATTAGTCGTCAATGATTTTGATAGTCGACTAATCGTGGCAGCCCTATCCTGTAGTATATTTCACTAGTTGATAAACTCATTTGTTATTGTGAAGTAAACAACAACTATCTGCTACGTGTGCTAATAATGAACCAGTCCTGATGCAGATACTGACTACTGCCCAAACCAAGGATCAGTGAAATTAATACACCAGTTGGTGCTGAATCAGTAAAGCAATAAACCAAATCAGGACAAAGAAAAGAATAAAAATCATGGTATTCACCTCATTTACTGACACTAGTTTCATTTCCACTCAGTGCAAAAGGATTTAAGTGAAGCCTGATTTTCTCTGAAGGCCAACAGATGTGGATCGCTGTGACACGGGTTTCACCTTTGTAAATATTTTATTGCTAAATGTATGGACTCACAGACAGGCTTATTTCTTGTACCATCTATTTTTTGGTCATCTTGTATGTTGCTGCACGTTCATTGGCTGACTTTTTCCATCAGTCCCCACTGCCTGCTCATCATAGTTTGTTGGGGTTTTCTCTCTTTTACTGTACAGTCTTCACCTTATAAAGGCGACTGTTGTGATTTGGATACACCTTAGAAATAAACAGCAACATTATTTTATTGAAATCAATAAAATAACCGACTTCAGTCTCACTACTCTGTCCAAAGGGTTCTCTGCAGCATTTCTGTCTAAGGAGCTCAGAAAAAAAAGCATCTGGACTTCTTTAGGTTTCTTGAAGATGTTTCACCCGAGAAGCTTCATCAGTTCTAAGAGCAACTGGTGGAGAGTCCCAGACTTTAAGCCCTATGGGAGTGTCCCCAAGAGGGTCATGGACCTCCTATTGATCCTCTGCCTAATCACACGAGCCAAGGTGTAAAAACGATGACCTGGATGACTGAGAACCTTCACAGACAATATTTTGTCTTATTTGCAACAGTGTTTCATTTTACAGTTTATTTTTAATGTTATTTACAGATTTGTAATCACCATTTCATCATCATTATTTGACAGTTCTGACTGTTGTAGAGATTTGTGCAGAAGAAGAGTCCCCTGGATATTCACTATCTCTGGCTGGGTTTGGGTTTTTATCGAACTAACTAATGCAAAAAGAGCCCGACTGTGTTGAAATGGATTTAGTGTTTAACCCAAGTCTGCATGTGTTTCAGAGGGCTGCTTTTCTGGGCCTAATTCAACGCACCAAGTTTGAAATTCTTCATTTAATACTTTGGTTTTGTTGTTTCGATTACAATAAGACTTTCCCTATTAACTACCAAAAGTACAAAATCATCCTGAGAAGCGTTATGAGTGACAAAGAAACTTTGAGTCTAAGTGAGACCAAGCACTAATCCTTGTGATCATATATACTGGCACAGCAATCCCAGCATCCAGTCAAGTGGGTCCCTCTTGATGATGAGAGCGCACCTTCCTCCCAGTTTGTTTGTCTTGCAGAAGAACTGTAGTATATGTTTAAACATGAGGAAAAGTGGCGGCGCTGTCACGCCACAGCGCTCTGCCTCATTTACCTTTTGATAAATTCATCAGGCCTTGAATGCATACAGCTGTAGGTGTTCCCCGAGTGCCTGCTTCACATTCATTAGCGAGCGAATGTGCAGCTGCATCGGCTCCGGCGCGCACACCCCATCGCTGCTCCTGTGAAGCTGCGTGCCATCTCTGCTCCGACGTGTTTCAGGTGCTTCAGATGCGATATAATTAGTTTTGAAGTATCTGCTCGCTGAGCTAACTTCAAGCATGAAATCTTAAGTAAATATGTGTGTCCGCTGCTTTGCCACACTGCTGATTCAATCTTACAAAAACTGGATGCCTGGCGAAGCGGTCTCTGCTCGTTGCGAGGGGATCACTTAAAGCATAGCAATATTCCTCCCACAGACTCACACTGAAGAGTGTCATAACAGCGGGTAATGAAAGCCTTTTTCCTGCCAAAAGCAAATTCCTTCCATCCCTTCAAATCATGCCTCACGCTGGCCTGTGACGAGCCCTTGGGTGGCCTTATTAAAGAAGTTGAACCAGATAATGATTATGAATTATGCCACAGCGCTACAAAAATAGTTCAGCCAAAGTGTGCTTTTGGAAAATAACATGTACTTAGCAATGCAAAGTGTGCTGGTAAGCATGTAACATGGTGAAGTTACAAATATCAGACAGCCCTGAAACACAAAGATGAGAGAAAGTTAATCCTCAGCTCTTTGGATAATTAATTAACTTGTAGTACGAGCGGCTTTTCCAATATTGCTCTCTCTCTCTTACGTTCTCCAGTAATTAAATTGTCTCGAGAGCTGATAGGACAAAACAAGCAGTACTGAGATATGATCTGGGAAATGTTATATGTTTGTTTTTTTGATCACAAAAATAATAAATGAACAGCAAACAAAAACATTAGAGATACATTAGCAAAGCTGCACCTGGATATTTCAGTTCTGGGTTCTTTGTGTCAATTTTTTTTAGATATTTTTGCTTTTACAACCCGTCTCACTCACAACACTGATCATCATGCTTCACTTCACTCTCCAGCTTTTTCACTACATTTACAAACTCGTCAGAGCATTTTTATTTCAGAAATTGTGATTTTTCCCTGTGATGAAATGATTAAGTGAAATTATGGTTTTTAATGCCATTGTATTTGTTCGCTACTTGTAGTTTTGTGGCCTGTGTTTTTCCCATCCCATAGTGGGTTTTTTGTTTTTTTTCCCAGTATAGCATCAGGATTACCGATGAGTAAAAACAATAAATTCTTTCCATTAATTTTGTCAGCAGCTCTATCTGAAAATGTATGGACGTGAACCTGTGGAAGGATTATTAACAGATGATGACGGCCTTGTGTCGAGACCTCAGAGTGTGTCTTTGTCCAGCTCTCCGTTCCTCTCCACCTGTCAGCAGGCACACATGCAGCAGACCCTGCTGGCATCATTAATTCATTCAATAAATGCATGTTTGTTAATGAAATTTCAAATTAAATAACCCAGATTACAACTATTAACCAAAACTGTGATGATTCCCGCGGCAGCTTTAGCCTAGCCTGGTACAGCTCTGTCTGTGCTACAGTAACACACATTCTGACAGAACAAAGGTTTACTCATGAAAAAGCCTTCGTTTATATTCAGTCTGTCATCTCTCCACACTACCTTTAAACATCGAACACAAAACTGACAACATACTGAGATTGATAAATGTCATTTTATATATCATTAGGCCACCAGCACCAGCATTTAGCCAAAACACACACACACACACACACACTGTCAGAGCATCTCTAGTCTGAAACAGATGATTTTCAAAAACACATAAAACTGCATTTATGTGTTTGTGTTTCTTTATTCTTCCAACTTTAAACGTGAGTGCCTTGATTTTCCTTTCTGACATCATCAGGCTTTCTGATTGGCCCACATGTCTGTATAGTTAGGGTTATATAACCACCTGTTGCTTTGACAGACACCACTTAACACCAGTTTTTGCATTTTTTAAAGGAAAGGTTGAAAGGTTGTGGTTTCCTAAGCATTAAGCTGTAAGCCTAAAGTTTAGAATAATGACCGTCAACAGCCAACAGCCCCATCTGACCACAGAGTGCTGCACCGCAGGAGGTGTAACACAAACACCAAGCAACGCTAAACTGCTGTATGCTCCCTGTTCATTTTTATTGAGCTTTAGCAGGTTGGAAAGTAGGTGGAATGTAGTTAATGAACTTCAAATCCTTTACATATAAAAAATTAATATTATGGTTCAGTCTTTCCATCACACCCATGTGGAGCTAATAAAGAGTCCTTGTCTGGTGAAAGTTTGCTAACATGCTTACAGGAAATGCAGATAAATACGGGTGTTTATATTTTGTTCATGATCACATGAACATTTTTCCGCCTTTTATTTTCTATGCTTGCTAGCAAAAACAACCAAGGTATGAACCAAACACTGGTTGTGAAGATGTCGTACAACTGAACCTTCTGCAATACCAGGACCATGTTAATCTGCATGGTCAGCCAAATGTCCAAGTCACCAGTAACAACATATAAAAAGCCACACACAGATACAGCCTGCTTTATCTCGGCTGATATATAAATGTTCTTGAGTGGTCCACACCAGCCTTAGTCATTAAAAACCACAAAGCCAGCTGGGGAATTGTGCAGTGAGCTCAGTACATTTAAAAGAAAGCACTCAAGCCCTACATGATACACTGATAGCACTGATAGTGCTACTGGAGAACACGCTGTGGTTTCTTATTGTCAGCACATATTTCCACTACAGTCAATAAAACCTGATTTTTACTATAATAATAAAGTAAGTGTTATTTCCATATATTTGTGAATGGGTCCTGTTGCCTGTATGCAGCGTTGTTGGACCAATAAGCCAATAACATAAAACAGAAGGCGGGCACATCGCTGTGTCTTTGTGCAGCCAAAGGACGCACACACAGGCCTCTCAGAAGAAAATGGCTGCCATTAACTCTGTCACCTGATAAACCAGCGATGATGCATCTTTCTTCGCTTCCTCGTTTCCCAGCGGTAAGTATAAGAGCAGCTCTTTGACCTCCAGGAGGAGCTCGCCATTTCATCAGACCACATGTGTCAAACCTGATCGCAGGTCACGTTTGAAAACGCATCACTGTCACAGGTGACTAATGCAGCTGTCATCTGAGCTCAGTTTCCCACCTTAACACAAACTTGAATCCTGACACAAACCTCAGAGCGCAAAGACAGACGAGCACATGAAACGACGGCGTGCCCATGGTGAGTTCTTTCACTGCTGAAAATCACTTTTTACACTTTCAATATGACAAGAAAGGACAAGAAAGGTTAGGAAGCTCCTTTTTGTACACACACCATCAACATATCAGTTCAAACAAAAGCTACACTGACTCTGCTAGTTCTTAAGACACATCACACTCTGTTAGGCTGCAGCTAAAATAATATAGATTTAGATCCAAATCTAAATTATTGCGTAAGAAACTGACGTTTGAATTTGAAATGATTCATCTGTTCATTCTGCCTGATAGATTCACGGGAACGTGTCCATGTTCAAACAGCCAATATTTAAATAATGAGGTTAGCATGTGAGGCTAAAGTTCAACACACAGTCTAAACATAATAATAACAATGTGGTCATCCTCGCAACTCTGACTGGAACCACAGAAGCTCCGCCCACCTGGTGTTCAAACTAGTATACTAAATTCACTTGCATAATTAAACATTTAAAACAGAGAGTTTTTGTGACATTTTTGAACATTTTGTTTCCCAAACTGCAAAGAATGCAAAGCTGGAAAGTTATGAGACACAGTGCTGCTATGGGGCTTAACAAGCTCCGCCCACCCACAGTATCACATATTGTGTGCTGCAGTTGTTGTGAGGAGAAAGACCCAAAGAAACAGACCAGTGAATGACTCAGCTTACTGTAATTAGTCCGATAAAGTGTGAGGATAATAAGTGAACAGCAGCAGGTAAACAGTGCAGAGTCACAACATTTGCCTTGTTTTTATATTTGTAAGAAAAAGGTTAATGGTAGCAGCAGGATAATTACATGCATTACCCAGCTAAACAGGTGTGTCTGTCTCTAAACAAATAGCTTAAAGAAATATTTAGGGCCAGAATGAATTATTATAGGCATGAAATAACAGAGAACAAGAACCAACCAGCTGGACTTCAGATAGAGAGGCTGACGTTGTCTTAGTGCCTTGAGTTATAACTTTGGTCAACATAAGTGAGAGCTGTGGAATAACTGCACTGACTGAGCCGTACGAGCAGGCTCGTTACTAAAGGTTCATGCTCAGCACGTCCCTGATGGTTTCCTCTGTTTCCAGTTGGAGAATAGACAACTGTTGTTCCATATTTGTCAGAGCTGAGCTCACTAAGGGCACCCACAGGCCATCCCATTTCATTTTTAATCTTTAATATGTAAGACATGGAAACATGTTTGTTTTAAATAAACAGATTTATACAAGCAGCCATGCTTTTATTTGTTTTGGTTTGCAATAGTCAGAAGAATATTTTTGCTTTGTGTTTTAAGACAAAATCTTTGTCCGTTTGGATTCTGCTGAATTTGAACTCCACTAGTTCAAACCTTCAGTTTGTAAAGTACAGCCATTTTGGATAACTTCAGACAGAGAACTGTGCTCACTGACCAGAACAGTTCCAGCTACTTCACTTTTAAAACAAACATTCATGTGTGCAACAGCTTCTGTACAGAACAACCAATGCAAAGGACACAAGCCAAAGCAGATGAGTAGATAAATGAGACACAACCATGCAGGAGTAAACCTGCACCAACCGGCCCTTAACCCTCTGGGTTCACCTCTGGTCAGTCATATGTCCTCTTATGTTGCCAGGTTGGATTGTTGCCACATGAAAATATAAAGAATGAACTCTTATTTTTATTTCAGGAAATAAAAGTGACGATCTTACATTTACTGTAAAGCCACCTATGAAAGCCAATTACACAGCTACTGTAAGTTTACCATGTAACACAGATTTGTATCTGTTTCTGTTGAAGTTGGTGTGAGACATCATCTTGAAGGACACACATTGTGATGCTGTTGAATTGCACATTATGGGACTTTATAATATGTTAACCTCCTGGTTTGCACTTTGTCATTGAGTGAATTCCACAGTTCACTGAGATGTTGGATCACAAACACTCAGAATTAATGATTGCTTGTTTTTATCCAGCCACGAAAACAACGATGGTCAGTTTACTGTAGAAACGAAAGACAGCAGAAGTCCTTTATCCTGAGATGAAAACAATTCATTTTGCTTTTACAAAACTCAGATAGCCAATCAAGATTTTTAGGCCTATTACTGCGCGCAGTAATGCAGGTAAATACAAACGGCGTCAAATCACGGTGTAAAAGTCTCTTTCTGGAGTGAAAGCTTTTGCGGGGTGTATGAGGGGGCTTGTACGTAGGAGTCGACCAATACCAGCAGCCGTCTGAGCAGCACATCTGTGGCCAGTCAGCACTTCTGGTTCCCCAACACACATCAGCAAAACACGACCAGAGACTGAGACTCGTAAAAATCCCACATGAAAGCGCCAACTAAGGACGAGCACGGCCACTCCGCAGCGCATCTGCCTCGAATCAAAGGAAACGAACCTGTTCGCATGACCTTCATCGTGCAGTCCGCTCTGTTCAAAGCAAAACCACAGCCAGGAGACATCGACAACTTGTTTATGTGCTCGAAACCAAAAAGTGAAGTGAGGAGAGCCGACACCAGCACAGCGGTGCCGCACAATAATCACGATGCTGCTTCTGCAACAATAGGAAGGCTCAGCTACGAGGCGCGCGTAAAACTCCGCCGGTCTGATCAGCCCCTGATTCAGGCGCGCCGCCAGCTGTCCGCCCGCAGAGCAGAGGCGCAGACAGGTGAGCGCACTGAGGTGAAACACTTACAGTGAGTGGCGGCGGATGCTCCGCTAAAGACGCTCAGCGTGTAAAGGGTAACCATCGGCAGCAGCAAAACCATTTTCTCAGCTGTAGTGCGCTATTATCCGTGAGTCCGCAGAGAGCAAAGCAGGACGGCGGCTCCTCCTCGGTCCTCCGGCTTGGAGGGATAGCAGAGGTCTGATGTGGAGGAGCAAACCGCTCCCACGATGGCACTCCCTCACTGCGAGGTACAACCCACCCCCGCTCCCCTCTCTGCCTCTCTCTCTCTCTCTCTTTGTCGGGTTCACATTTTATTGCCGAGCATTGCTATAAAAACACAGAACAATAGCAAAGATCCGCAGAGAAAAGCCGCAATCCCTGCTGTATATTGCTCCGTGTGTTCAGACATCATAAAATAACACACTTGGAGCAGGCTGCTGATGACTTCATTTCACTGCACAGCAAAAGCTGCTGTGGACGTTTCCAGAAAACACTGGGTTCAATTTCCAGACTCAAGTCCAACGCGCTTACTTCAACACCGATGAAAAACGTTTGGCTGTGTTGAAGTGGGAAATATGAAGACCATTTTACCCGGAATAAACAGTCACGGCACTTTGTTAAAGCCTATGGCAGCTATTACAGGAGATACTTCTGTTACTTGTTTCATCACAACAAAATATTTGATTTTACTTAATACCTCATTTATTTTATTGTATTTACTTTGACTTAAGATTATATTTGTTTTGTCAAGTTGAATTTTATTTGATTGAGTCAATACCAGGATATTATTTAGACCATTTTGTTACAGATTCTTCTGTTGTCCGTCTTTAAAGAGCTAGACAAAGTTCTTTGTTCATATAACTTATATAGTTTATTTATTTATTTATTTATTGTTATTAACACTGTAGCTCTTTCAAAGTTGATCTTTGGATGCTTGCTGTTGTTTCATTCATTTTAGTCCAGGCTTTGTTCACAACCATTTCTTAAAGGAGTGTTTTTGTGTTTCTTGTCCTCTTCATACTGACCTATGAGTCCATCTTAAAAAAGATTCCTAACTCAAGGGATGAACCAGTTTGTGTCTACACGTAACAGACAACTTAGCAAAGAACCATTTTAATATCATGTCTTTAGGACATTGCCACTAACAGCCAGTCACATGAACACAATGTTTGTTCTGTCTGATTTTGATCCAGCATGTAAAAACATCAGGAGAGCGTTTGATTGGGACAGCTTCTCTTTTTCAGCATAGCATCTCAAACACACTGCCAGTGCAGTAAAAGCAAAGCTCATAGAAGATCACATTATGGACCCCCCACCCTCCCTCCCCATACCCCAGACCTCAACATTATTGAAGCACTGTGACAGAAAATATAACAAAAGGACGCCAACATCCAGAAAAGAGCTTTCATATGGAGGTTTTGCAGATATATGACCATTAACCACATGATCTAAACTTGTCCATCATGTTGTGTGTGTCACAGCCAGAGTGACATTCTTGGATTAAAATGAACAGGGCCCCAGTCATGGAGACAGGACTATCTGGCAACCATTGGCCATGAGGGGAAAAAAACAACTGATTGGTTTGGAGTGGTTTGTTGGAAGTTGATGATAGTTTATGGGGAAATGAAAAATTAAGCACCTGTCACATAGGCCTACAGACCAGTCAGAGACCATCAGGCAACCACCCGTCATTAGGGAAAAATATATGTATTCCCCAGGTGGCAAACGCTTGCATGTGATGGCTTTGGTCATCAGCATATTGCTGCGGTCATGAATGGATGTGATGGACTTGTGACTGCTCTAGTTCAGGAGGTAGCGCAGGTCATCTGCTAATCACAAGGTTGGTGGTTTGATCCCTGGCTGCTCCAGTCTCCATGTTAAATATCCTTAGGTAAGAAAATAGCCCCAAGTTGATCCCTGATGCATCTGCTGGAGTATGAATGGGAGATAAATGCTTGTGCAAATGAATGTTTAAAGAGCTTTGAGTACTCAAGTAGAGTAGAAAAGTGAATCTGTCCAGTTACTCTCCAAACAGTAGTGAAGCTGTGAAAGGTCACGTATAAACCAGAATCAAAGTAAAAGTTGGAGTTACACAGCTGAGGAGAACTTTAACTTTGAAGGCACACCATCTCCATTTCTCCTTTCCATTGCACTTTTATTTCTACCTGCTCAGCTAGTATTTACATGAACATCTATAGGCAACCAAAGCTTTCACTACAAGGTTTTCGGTGCAGCATCTTCTGTGACAGCCGGCAACCTCCAGAAACCAGAACAATCAAGTCAGGAAATACACGTTTCTGTAGCAGCTGGTGATTATGTCACATCCAACATGGTGGAGAGCGCTCGACCAATCTGCACATGATACGATGTGAAAAACCTCTGTAGTGATAATAATAATAATAATGCAGAAACATATGTTATTATATTAATGTTTGGAAATCTGAGGTTTTCATCTGTCAGATATTAGTTAATGTTAGCCTACAAGCTAAACTGATACCCAACATAGGAGCGATCCAGGGAAACATGGCTGCCTTCTTCATAACGTCAGTAGCAAAAGGTTTGTTTGTCATTTTGTTCTTTGGAGTTTGTGTTTTTGCTGCGAGCAAGTTATTTGTTATTAACTGACTCTGTTCCTGAGCAGGTTTGCTTTTTCTTCATATTGGGAGTGGAAGACGAGCATGGAGGCAAGCCACATAAGCAGTGCACACCCCAGTCATTCGTTAAACTACATAGAACACTATTAATAAACTGTGTGAATGCATTTATGCACCCAGCGTGTAGGTACAGTCAAATGCTGAGACAACTGGACTGCAGGAAGCTGTTTGGAATACACAATGACTGAACTCTCATTGGGAAGCTAGCTATTAGAACTTGTGGTGGCGTGATGTATATAGTACATTTTTAATGACATTATATTTCATTAAAAAGTTATGATATTCCAGTCAGGAGAATAATATTCTATTATATTCTGCTGTGGTTATTCCTGATGTCTTTACTATGTTTTTTTAAAACTCCTGCACGGTTGGCGTGCAGCATTCATACATCTACACTGACAGTAAAGGGCTATTCTGTTCTATATTCTATTCTGTTAGTTGCTACTATAGTTGCTACTACTAACAGCACCATTACACCTTTATAAACTGTGATAATAACAGCAGATCAGGTCACTTACATAGGATTAACCTCTGTGAGGCAAAGTGTAACACCTACGTGTGATGATAGATATTCGGAGACCACGCTCATTAAAAGTTCATTTGTTGCTATGGTAGTTTATGCTCTACTCCCCCCCAAAAGCTTTTGTTTTGCTCTGAGAGTGTGTCATGCTGTGGCAGTCTGACTTTTATTTTGTTAAAGACCTTGGTTCTTCATGCAGGCTGCAGTTCATCATTGTGTTCTGTCGCTACATCGTGCTGCTGGCAGCACTGACTCAGTCTGTTTTCTCAAAGTTGCCAGGTTTTCTGTGACAACTTGTCTCAATGGCCAATTTGTGGTCACTCAGCCTTTTTGGAATAATGTCCCTGATTGCTCATGCTGCCCAGTTAATCTGCCACTATATATTGGCTGTTCTGTGTTAAAACAGAGCTGAAGTTTGGGCTTCGTGCTCAGTGCGCGCACTTTCTTTGGCTTTGATTTGCTGGTCAGAGGCTGAAAGTGAGGCTGAGCTTCAAGTCCAGCTGGTTTAGGAGAATTCTCTGTTTTCCTCTCCTTGTACCACCGAGATCTTGTGTTTTTCACTTTATTTATTTGGTGATGAATGTCATATAAAACAACGTATGAACCTTGGCTAAATTTCAGTGCCTTTTTCTTAAATAGGCTGTGATAAAACATGCATAAAACAAAACGTAGGATGGGAAGCAGAGCTTTCAGCTATCAGGCTACTCTCCTGTGGAATCAGCTTCCAATTTGGGTTGTGGAGAAGGGCATCCTCTCTGCTTTATTTATTTATGTATTTTTTCCATTCGTTATTTTGTCTCTTTGACAGCATAAAAGATGAACAGGAATGGGACAGAGACATGAAAAACACACATCAGGGTAGTTCTCAAACATTTAAGTCAAGGTCTTTATATAGTGTCCATTTCCACCAGTTCCATTTGAAGGCATCAGTTTGATTCGTCATAGAAACTTCAGTTTATCTCCTCCATTATTTCACTTTCAGTGACTCCTTTTTCAGCCATGATCAGTTCTTGTGATAACTTTCTTCACAGCCACAGTCATTATTTTAAACAGGTAGATTTTCTCTTTTTTAATCATACCTTCTGGGATCAGACCAAGGTAAAAGACCTAGGAAGTTCACACTGACAAACTCCATCTATCAGCTCGGCAACATCTGACCAGAATAGTTGTAGTTTATCACATGACCAACAGACGTGTAGCTGATTGGCTTTAATGTGACCACATCCTCTCCAACTTTGTTGTTTTGCTTTAACTTGAGTTTATTATCAACGCTGAGAACTGAAACTGGTCGATGTGACTCACAGTAATCTTTGTTCCTGCCTTCTTTTGGAATCACAGAGATGACGTCTTCGCTCCACGAGGGAGCAGTAAAGAGGAGATTTCCTGTTTATAGACCTTATGCCACTCGTCTGGGAAACCGTCACTCCCGGGGCTTTTATTTGTCTTCAGTTTGCTAATAGCGCTGTCCAGTTCATTCTTACTTGTTGGAGATGTTAAAGCTTAGCTCAGGTTTGTGTCTACTGTTGGAAGGTCTAATTTCAACAAATAGTTTTGGATTTTGGTCACATTACAGGAGCTGAATGGATGGAGGTCCACACAATGAGTTGGTGGAGTGTACAGCATCTCATAGTAACTTTTAAAGATTGTTTAAATCATTTCTGGGTCCAGTGTTAATTCATGAGTAGATGGGTCTCTGATTTTATACATTGTTTAATTCTTTGTGCTCTAAGAATTTTTATTGCCTTTGATCCTGATTCATAAAATGTTTGTTTCATGAATCCCATTTTTCTTTTGCAGTTCTTCACAGTTTTCTGTCCTGATTTGTTTCCTATAATCCCTCTCTATGGTCTGTTTGGTGTTGCCTTTCTAGTTCCCTCAACTGCTTTTGTAAGTTGTCATATTTGAGTCCTTCCATTTTTTTTAAATATAAGATGTTCTAGAAGTGAGGTTACCGCTCATTACAGCCTTAATCATATCCCAGACTATTGTAGCTGCCACCTCATCATCTTTGTTTAAATTAATGCACTCTTGAATTTCTCTCTTTATTTTTTGCACTATTGTTCTTTTGTTCAGTCTCCATTGGGTCTCTTGTTTTAAGTCTTCCAGGTGAATAGTGCTATGATCTGATAGGTCAGCTGTCCCAGGTGCACAGTCTAAGACCCTCTGTCTATCTGTAGTGTTATGATTCAGTGTCATGGATATTTTTTTTTTTGTACTGTGTTTTTTGGTCTGCCACACCAGAGGGTGGCATAGTTTGTGTCCTGTGTTATTGCTGCTATGTGAGTTCCAGGTGGAGGCTGACCATTGGTGGAGGACTGAGAGAGGCCGGCTATAAATGAGGACCCTTTTCAACTGGCACGTCCCGCCTACTTCCTGTTCCCAACGAACTGTGCATGTGGCTGCGTGTGAAATTGTATTCTGGAAGCTTTTGCCGTGTTGTAAATAGTTTGTTGTATATAGATGTAAATAGTTGTTGATACTTTTTTTTACTCGGTAGCTGTAGGGGTGAGAAGCCATTTTTCTTTGGGAACCTTTTCTCCTGTTTTTGGTTAGGGAGGCAGGTAAGACACCTGTAATTTTCTTTTGGGGTTTTCTGTGAAGGTAAGCCAGCTGCATTTCATTTCTAGAGTTTTTGTTTGTTGTTTTGGCCATGCTCACCCTGACGCCCGCTACCTTTTGGGACTTAATAAACTGACTGGCTGTTGTGAAATCCGTGGCAGCTGTCTTCCTTGAGAGCAGGGAAAGTGGGGGCAGTTCTCCTTATTTTTATTTTCCTTATGTTGCACGCCGGTTTTCCCTGGGCTGGGGTGTAACATAATCAGGAAATAGTCACTGTGTGAGTTGCAGAGTGATGTGTAAAGTCCTTTTTGTCTGGATGGAAATCCCTCCACACCTCAAATAGTCCATTTTCCTTCATTAAGTTTTTCATGTTTTTAGATACGTTGTGCCTGTGCTGTCTAATGCTCGCTGTATGTAGATTAATAAAATATTCCAGTCTCCTGCACAGACCAAAATACCTTCACTCAAGGAGATTATTTGATCAAAACAAGCCTGAGATATTTCAGGTCACTCTCTGGAGGTGCGCATACATCGAATAGGGTGACCACAGCACATTGATTCTGCCTTTAACAATGACATATCTACCATCTTTATCGACTTCCCCTTTCATCATTTCAAAAAGGACGTTAGATATTAGTGTAATAACGCTCCCCTCTCTCTGCTACTCTTACATGAACTGTAGAAAGAGTTTATAAAGCCTAGCTTTTTCACCTTCTCATCTTCATTTTTTGACAGGTTGACCTGTTTCAGTTCTACAGTGACTTTACTGGTTTTTATAGGATTGCCAAGACCATTAACATTCCAAGACACTACATGAATCCTATGTGACATGATCATGAAAGTAACAGTCACCCCTACAAACAAAGAGTCCAGAACTGTAATAGAACATCTAACATGGAAGAAGAACAAATAATACCATGAACTCCAGCGTTGGGGAAGAGAACGGTCCTCCTCCATGAGCCTGCTGGGTCGTGGGGAAAGGCCTGTCGTAGAGACGGGTCCTACGCAGGAGGCTAGTGATGAAGCAAGCACCATCCTGTGTCCAGCATTCTTAATTTCTAAAGCTGCTTCCAGGTATGAACATCTGAAGGTTGCTGTTCCCACACCTGCTCCCATAGTCATTCCGAGAGGCTCCTTTGGAATCCCTGGATCTCTGGAGTTTTTCTTTGGCTCTCCCTGCAGCTGTAGATCAACCTTCCTTCTGGCTCTTTTCCTGCCGCTGCCATTCTAGTAGCTCCTTCAGTCGGGTCGCGGCCGAGTCATCCTCCTCCCTCACAGCGGGTACCACCACACTGAAGCCACGTCTCTTTAGTTCCAGCCCTGCTTCGTGTGCCCTGCTGTAGGTTCTGTTGTTCCAGTGGTTTTTCATATTAGTGTAGGGAGTCTCGAAATGAATGCCCTTTTCCTTTATGACTTTCTTTATCCCATTGTATTCTCTGCGTTTTGGAATAATCTCCACTGCTCAATCATGGTTGAAGAACAGCGTTCGGTTTCCAAGCTTTATTTTCCCCTTTTTCCAAGCCTCCCTAATCACCAGTTCTGTAGTTGCAAACTCCTGAAAGTTGCCAATAAGGGGGCGTGGAGGGGCCTCGGGCCTTGGTTTAGGGGCAAGGGAGCAGTGGCCCACTGAATTTTTAGATTTTCATCCGCAGTTATTGGTAATTCACGCTTTAAAAGCTCCAACACAAAGCGTATAGCAGAACTTCTCTCTTCACCTTCAGGCACTCCAAAGATGAGGATGTTATTTCTCCTAGACCTGGACTCCAGGTCCATGAGTTTCTGCTGCATCTTCTTCTCCCGCTGTATGGCTGTTGTCAGAGCTTCAGAAACCTCAACTGCCCATCCCTCCACCCACGCCAAGCGAACCTCCATCTCCATCCATTCAGCTCCTGTACTTCCTCAGTGAGGATATCCAGCTTCCTGCTCATCTCTCGACGTATGGAATCCATAATCTTTCTGAGTTGCTCATTGTCCCCTTTGAGGTCGGACCTCAGGTCTTTCAGAAGGTCACTCGGTGTTACGTCAGTCCAGGGTAGCCTTACAGTTTCAGGTGGGCTAGAGTTAGCTTGTGGTGCTGCTTCACTGGCTTTCGATGTCATGCTGATTTTCTCTTGATATTTTGGCATTGTTTGTTTATAATATTTGCCTCTTGTGCTTCTGTTTGCCTTTTTTGTTGTATCATTTTTCCCCTTTTACGTCGGTAACGAGTTTTTAATATAAGACTATTGAATGGATCACCTCGTCCACACATCTGCCTACTCAATCTGCTAATCCAAGTCCATTTATTTATTTGAATTAGCCTTGAAACGTTTCTTTTCGATAAAGCTTATTGTTAGGGCTAATGCTGAACCAACTGTTAGGTTTGCTGCTCTAAGCAGCCGGGGACTTCCCCTGATAAACCTGTTCTTCACTCCTTCCTTTGACTCCTCGTGTATTTATATGCTACTGCTGCGTGACATTAACTTTTGTCTCCTGTAGTTTGTGTTTTATCTTTTTTGTTGTTTGTGCTCTCTCTGTGCTCTCCTTTTTATCTTCTCTTTACTCTTATTCCCAAGAAGGGCCTCCTCCTCCCCTAACCTGGTTCTGCTGGAGGTCTCTTCCTGTTAAAACTGAGCTCTTGCTTATGGGCGACTTTGTGATCGAGCCTCGCTCTCTAATATTGTGCTGTACGATATATAACAGCTCTCGGTTGGTAGATATTAAAAACTAAATATCCCTCTCTAAGCTGGTCTCAGCACAGGTTAGTGTGGCAAATGTGTTCTTAGAATGATTTTAAGCATTTTTCATATTGTTATGATTTCAGTGAAACCACAGAAAATACCACTGTACACAGTATGATGTATACGATTCATTCATATACACAGACGCTGCACGTCTGTGTGAAGTTTAACAATGGCTCTCTGATAATGAGAGCCTAATAGGATGAAAGGAAATACATTGGGTAGATTTGAAGAAACTTTCTTGTGTTGTGCTGCTTTTCCCTCAGGCTCTGACACATATTGCTCCTTCACTTTCACTGTCAGTTTATTCCCTGGGCACATGTTGAATTTAGTCTTGGTCTGACAGTGTCAGACTTCCTGTACCTTCTAGCAAGCCTCTTTCAAATTATATCTATATCTATCTATATCTATATCTATCTATATATAGTTTCTGAACGACCACAGGTGCAGGCTGTGTAAAGATGCCCCTGAGACAATCTAGCACATCACAGCCTGGAGGTCCCGATGTCAAAATGGGAGACGCCCACTAGGGTGGTGGAGAATGACCGAGCTAAGATCCTGTGAGACTTCTACATACAGGGAAGACCTTCAGTCAATGCATGATCGTTGACCTAACTCTCCATGACTAGTACTTACCTGTTTCTCCTTTTGCACACCTGGTCTGATTCTGAGATTAAGGCCAGGTCTGTTTGTGTTGACCCAAGCCTGTGTGAACCGAAATCCCTTCCATTCTGTCATTTATTCTGTTATCAGTAAACTTTGAACTTTTGCTGAGGAGAGCTACTCAGTCCAACAGAGCTGATAAACTCAGTTATTTGTGTTTACACAGAAGGATTTCATAGATTAATGCTGAAGTCTCCACAAACAAAACTCAACTTTTTATTAACAATAACATACATTTGAGACCGTTCCTATTAACGTATCAGTGACAGTACCCGGTGCTCTGTATACTTAACTTATAGTTATACTTTTTGTATTTTTTTGTTGTTATTTCAAACATAACAACAAACAACGCATATTTAAAACTTTGACACTGGTAACACAGTCTGATATATAGAGCCACATCATCCACAGCATCACTACTCTTTTTAGTCCTGTTTGTTGTGGATAGGTCATACCTTTCATTTCAACCATGCATCTTTTAACTATATCACAGAAACTGTAACCACTTTGTGTGACTTTAAATAAAATTCATATCAGAAGTATCAGAAGTTCCTATTGTTAGGATGCCTGGGTCGACCCAGAGGTTTTGAGTTTGTTATATCATTTATCATTTCTAGTCTCTGGTTTCTTCAGTTCTCTTATGGTTTATGTCTGTTCTCTAGTTGCTCTGTCTCCCCTGTCAGCTGTATCCCTTTGTCAAGTTCGCGTCTCTGTGTTATGTTTCCTGTTTTACTTTGAAGGTCCGGGTCTTATGTGAATGTGTCCTGCTTTGCTTCCTTGTCTCGTTAGTTCTGATTTCTCCCAGCTGTGCCCTCCTTCTGTGTCTCATTCCCCTCGTTACTTCCCAGTGTACTTAAACCCTGTGTTTCTTTGAGTCAGTGTCGTGTCATCCCTCATGCTGTGTGGATCTCCCTGTGTTTCCCGTGAGTTTGTTGTTTCCCAGTTTAGTTTAGTTTAGTTTGCTTTGCTTTGTATGCTTGTTTTCCCGTGCCAGCAAATAAAGCTGAGTATTTTGAGTTCATCCCTTGAGTCTGAGTCCTGCATTTTGGGTCCACCACTCCTCCTTGCCTGCCTGCCACACAGCCAACCTTAACACCTATATTGAAATGAATTCTTAAAAACTTCAGGTCAGAAATTGTATTTTATTTTGGTTCCTGTGTAAAGTATCCGTACTGATGATTTATAATTTGATAAAACTCTTATGTTTGCCACTGTGGAAGCATCTTCCACCTCATATTCATGTCAAATCCCATATTTACATGTCCATATTATTGATGTTTTAAGTTGTCTAAGCTAAACAGTACCTGGGGACCTCTGTCACTTCAGCTCTCTTACCGTGATGTCTTTGGCCTCCCTTGTTGTCCAGTTTAATTTCATCCACACTTTACAGTTTATTTACACTTACTGGCATTAAGTTTTGTTTCCTGGCCTTCCTCACGATGTCAGAATTCTTCTTTGTTCAGTGTTCATTAACAAATGTACCTGTTTCGCTTATCCCTTTGGTTTGTCATAGCAGATCAAATTTGGCTTTTCTGTTCATGACACAGATGGTAATCACTGATTTTGCCTCACTGTGTTTGGTGAGGCTGAAATGGCTTTGCTGTCAAAAGCAATGCCTCTGGAGTCAAAGACTGCAGTACCTGTTGCTCCAAAGATTGTAGTGTGTTCTCCTCAGCACAGATACCTGCTTTAAATATAGCCTTCAGTATGAACAGTGTTTAATTCCCTCAGAATTACTTGGACCAATCTCGTAGATTGCTCCAGTTCATCCACACGGCTGTCAGGAAACTGATTTCAACACACTTACTCCAATAATTCAACAGTTAAACACATAATTCATATTTTTTTTCTGACATGAACGAGTGCAGTGGACCACTCCAATCTGGGCTGAAGGAGAGTTGCTGTTATAGGAAAGTTAGACCAAGAGATAACCAGCAAGTAAAGGTTGTGCTGTACACCATGCTGGTGTCTGTAGTTAAACAGGGATTCATGTGCAGCCAACTCGAAAGCAGACGGTTGGTTACGGTTTCCTTCAGGTTGTTTCTAGTTTCATTTCCTTGTTTTTACCAGAGTTTAGTGTCATATTTTGTGTTTTCTTTTTATGTCTTGCAGCTTGTATCGGCTTCCAGTCTGTGTGATATTATTTATTCAGGGTTGCTGAGCTCAACTTCATTAAGGGCCAATTCTGAGTGTACTTATAGTATATTACACTGTATTACATAAACCCCTGTAGTACATTCCGGTTTTCTCTAACAACTTGAAGCATCAATGCTTTGGTTATTCACTTAAAGCATTTCAGTTCATTGTCCTGTAAGCTCCCTTTAACAATATTAGCAACTAGGATTTATTTACTGGCTCTTTGAAGCCTATTATAACCCATACTGATCACGTATCAGTATGGGTTATAATATGCATGTATCATTTACTGATGCATGTCCTTCCTTGTTAATTGTTCACTTCAGGTTTTTCCTCCTCATTTCTGTGGGATTAAGGTCAGAACTCTGTTCCAAACCATTAACTGTGTTCTTCCGTAGAACAACTTGTGGATTGTGCGTCGTCGTCTTGCTGCATGACCCACTTTCTCAAAATATTCATTTCACAGACGGATGTCCTGATTCCATAAGTTTCCATAAGAAATCACTGCTATAATTCAGAATCCATTGCTCTTTCAATGCTGACGAGCCTTCCTGGCCCAGATTCAACGATATAGACCCAAACAAGGAAGCCACAGATGAAATAAAGGTCTTATGTTGGAATGCAATATTTTATTTGGACTAAACAGAATGATTCTCTTTCAAAGCAAAAACATCTGTTTTGGTCTCTGTGGCAGGGGTGTGGTCTGCGACTCCACTGCAGTGAGGGGCGTTGCAGTGGGCTCAAGGGTCTGTGCCAGGAAGGCTTATGGTGCAGGTGGAGATGATTGTGTTAACAAGGTCTCCTTCCTTTTAGTGACACTGGGGACCTGAGACGAGACTGTGTGGAGTGTGGAGTCAGCTGCAAAGTCGACTGCCAGGAAAAGACACCTGTGCCAAACCACACAGGAACATTTCTGTGCACTAACTAAAAGAAATCAAAACAGTCACCTGAACGCTGTGTGGGGTCCAGATCATTTACAATCTCATCTCATCACATGGATTGACTGGAGACACTGTATTTCCTTTAAATTGAATTCTAATCTTAAACAGATCAGAAGAAGATGTTTAGTTTTGGATAATTTCACCCCATAAATACAAACTTAATTTAAATAATAGTCTCATTGGTTTAATCAGATTCTTTGTATCGAATGTCAGAACCAAAATCCGATTATTTAGGTCATTTTTGTAGAAATACAAAATGAGGCTTTACTAGCTCAAAAATGAGTTAAACACATAACTATTAAAAAAAAAAGAAATCATATCATATATTATAGAGTGCGATAAACAGCAGTTAATGTGGATGGTGTGAAAAATATATGAGAAAAGCTTGTTCTTCCTTTCAGCACCACAGTAGTGGACAGCTCCCTCTTCACTCACAGTGGAAAAGAAGGTTCCTTAGATATGGAACACCTTTGAAAATGAGGGATTTTTTTTTTGTATTTCCATTAATAAAGCCTACTGTAACACTGTAACAAAGATTCACATTCCAATAATTTCCTGCGATTTGAATTGATATGGATTGTAAATTCATGCGAAGTTACTGGAATCGACTCATTTGAAGCTGTGAAAACTGAGACACTGTCCAGATGATGCACTTCCAGGAAATTAATTCCAAATAGCTGCAGTGCACTTTTGACACTCTGTAGCATATTTAGCACAGAGTCAAAAAATGTTGTTTCCAGGCAGGGGTGTGTATATAGACATCTAATACTGTAGAGAGGAGTTTTTAAATTAGCATATTCACTGTGCCTGTTTAAATGAAGCAGCTCTACAGGCTTTAGCTGCTTGATGGTTCCCTGTGATTAGCAGCTGTCTGGGGCTGAAGACAGCTGCCTGCTGCCAGAAGATACCAGCTATGAAGGCCTGAAGCAGTCACTTTGTGAAGCATATTAACAAAACAGTGAGTTGAAGGATATATTACAACTTTGGAATAAAAGACTTTGGCACACAATCCACTGTAGTTTTTGTTCACCTTGGGAAAAACATTTTGCATTTCATTTTGCAGTTTTCTTTCCTTCAGTTATCTTTGTTCCCTTAATTAGAATCAGGTAAAGATGTATCTTTGTGCTGGTCTTGTTTAACAAGTGAATAGGTGGAGCAGGGAAACACTACAGTGATCTCTTATATCTCTAGTTTCTTATAGAAGAACAGTTCTTATTTTTCCTGGGTAACTCTGTCCTCAGAGACTCCAGACATGCATGATGCCTGTACCAAACATAGTTCCATTTCAAGTATATTTCTTTCAATGTCACACTTTCTGTCACGAAAAAAGTACATTGGCAAAATCCATTTCATGACTATTTAATCAGACTGATGCACTCACCTCATGTGGATCTTCTGACTGTTTCAAATAGGAGCAATTGTTGTTAGTAGGATATCTGAATAGTGTGTACTGAGCTTTTCATCGGTCAGCCATGTGCAACAAAAAGAATAACAAAGAATAATATAGACTGTTCAACTGCACCACATCAATGAAATGTGGACTTTTAAACATTAGGTCTCTCTCTTCTAAGTCCCTGTTAGTTAATAATTTAATAATTGATCAACATATTAATTTTTTTCTGCCCGGTTAGATGATCATGAATATGTTAGTTTAAATGAATGGCACTCTCACAAATGACCTGGATGTCCTCTAATTTTCTGCTTCTTTAGTATTCAGTTGATCCAAAATGCTGCAGCAGTGGTACAGACTGGGATTAGAAAGAGAAACTGTATTTCTCATTCCATTGGCTCCTGTTTGAATCCAGAATCAACTTCTGCTCACATACAAGGTTATGTATAATCAAGCTCCATCTTATAGTACCATAATACCCCAATAGAGGACTTCACTCTCAGACTACTCACTTACTTGTGGTTCCTAGGATATTTAAAAGTAGTATGTAGTATATTAATCTCTGGCCCTTTTCCACAGCATGTCTGTTGTCTTGTCTCCTTCCCCTCACTCCCAACCAATCACAGCAGATGGCCCCGCCCCTCCCTGAGCCTGGTTCTGCCGGAGGTTTCTTCCTGTTAAAAGGGAGTTTTTCCTTCCCACTGTTGCCAAAGTGCTTGCTCATAGGGGGTCATATGATTGTTGAGGTTTCTCAACAATCATTATTGCAGGCGCTTTACCTTATAATATTATTTGCCTTAAGGTGACTGTTATTGTGATTTGGTGCTGTATAAATAATTGAATTTCCCAGTTAACTATAAAGCTCACGTCATTTTTGAAACTGGGCTCCGAATCGATCTTTCCGAGTTAACATTAGTAATAATTTTCTCCAACCTATCAGAATGTCTATTAGATTAGATTACTATTAGATTATTCTTATATTATTAGATTACAATTAATTGATGCTTAATTTAAAAATCTGATCAATCTATCTTTATTAGACTAGATGCCATAGGCTTTTAAGGCTGTGGTAATTAAGGGATTACTTAAAAAGTCTTTACAGTACTTCACACAGCTGTGTTAGCTAATTATAGGCTGTGTCACAGTTTAATACCAGTTTAAGTTATATTCTTGGATTTGTTGTTCTTCATGGTTTTGGTTCTTTTTGTTGTTTTCTGCTTGTGTTCTATTTATAGTTCCTAGTCTTTAGTTTTCTGTCACTGTGCCTTCCCTGTGTTAGTCTGTCATGTCTCCGTGTCTGTGTGTTCCCTGTTCGATCGGTCTCCCCTGTCAGCCGTGTCTCCTTGTCAAGTCTGTGTCTCTGTGCCTGTGTTATGTTTCCTGTTTTACTTTGACAGTCTCGCGTCCTTTGTTAATGTTTTCAGTTTGCTTTCCATCTCGTTATGTGTGATTAGTGCCAGCTGTGTTTCCCTTCTGTTTCCTGTTTCATCGTTACTCCCCGGCGTATTTAAGTTTAAGTTTTCCTCTGTCAGTGCTGTGTGTCGTCTCTGTCCTCCTTGTAACTTGTTTTCTAGTTTGTTAGTTTTGAGTTCCTAGCTTCTGAGTTTCCAGTTTCCAGTCATCTTTTGTTTGAGTCCTCATCCTGCCTGCCACACAGCTAACCATGCCAGGCTGATTTCTAACTTTCCTTTTATTTGTAAAAGAAAATCTTACAAGAGTAGCTCTAAAACGTCTTAACATTTCCAATTTATTGACAAACGAATGGTTTGTTTGAGTGTTTCAGTCATGATTTAGAGTTCATCATAACACAGAAACAGCACTGGATGTTAACAAAGATCTTCTCATAACCTCTGACAGTGGATTTATCTCAGTGCTTGTCCTACTAGACCTCACTGCAGCATTCAGTATTGCACTAACAGAGATGAGAACACACTGTTTAAAGGAACTGTGCTGCACTAATGTGAACAGGGAGCATTCCTTTGTAGTAGTAGTTTCAGAGACAGGGTTCTGTGCTGTGACTAATTCTACTTAGATTATGCTCGATAATTTCCTCCTTGTAATATCAGACAAAACGCAGGCATTGTGCTTGTCCCTAAAAATCTTAGAAGCAGACATTTTCTTTGGATTGAATATTCTGGTCTCCAGTAACACTATGACGACTCTTGGAGTGCGTTTTCATGAGGCTATGCCCTTCAGCCTCCACATTAAAGAAATATGTTGGACTGCTTTCCTTCATTTAGGCAATATCTCTAAAATTAAAATGAGACACTGTCTATGAGGGAAGCTGAGAAACTAGTTCACACATGTATTACTTCTAGCTTTGACTATTGTAATTTGTTATTATCAGGCTCTAAAAACTTTCAGTTGATCCAGAATGCCACAGAGAGAATACTAATATTTATATTAGATAAGATAAGATAACCTTTATTAGTCCCACACGTGGGAAATTTGTTTTGTCACAGCAGGAAGTGGAAAGTGCAAAAGTTATATAGCAAAATTAGAATACAATAAGAATAAAATACTGTACACAACTGTACAGAATAGAATAAAATAAAATACTATATACAGTAGAATAAATAGAATAAAATATACAATAGGATATAAATAGAATGCAAATGCTTTATAGAACTGAGTAAAAATACAACTATGTCAGAAAAAGATTATTGCACTTAGTGTTATTGCACATGTGTGGATGTGTGTGTTTGATCAGTTAAAGTCTTTGTTGTGGAGTCTGACAGCAGTGGGGAGGAAAGACCTGCGAAATCTCTCCGTCCCACACCGTGGGTGCCGCAGTCTCCCACTGAAGGAGCTGCTCAGTGCTGTCACAGTCTCCTGCATGGGGTGGGAGATGTTGTCCAACAGGGATGACAGCTTAGCCGCCATTCTCCTGTCACTCACCACCTCCACTGGGTCCAGAGGGCATCCTAGAACAGAGCTGGCCCTTCGGATCAGCCTGTTCAGTCTCTTCCTGTCCCCAGCAGAGATGCTGCCGCCCAGCAGACCACACCGTAAAAGATGGCTGAGGCCACCACAGAGTCATAGAAGGTCTTCAGGGTGGGCCCTCCACTCCCAAACGACCTGAGTCTCCGCAGCAGGTACAGCCTGCTCTGCCCTTTCCTGTCTGAGTTATGAGTCCAGTCCAGTTTGTTGTTCAGATGAACACCAAGGTACCTGTAGTCTTGAGTCAGTCCTCTGTCCTTGTCGTCCCCATCAGTGATGAGGCCGACTATTGCAGAGTCATCAGAGAACTTCTGCAGGAAGCACTGGGTGGAGTTGTGGGAGAAGTCTGCAGTGTAGATGGTGAAGAGGGCGGAGCCAGAACCGTTCCCTGTGGGGCCCCCGTACTGCAGACGACCCTGTCCGACACACAGCCCTGAGTCCTCACATACTGTGGTCGGTCGGTGAGGTAGTCCAAAATCCAGGTAGTGAGGTGATGGTCCACTCCAGAGTTCTCCAGCTTGTCCTTCAGGACCGTGGGAAGAATAGTGTTGAAGGCACTGGAGAAATCAAAGAACATGATTCTCACAGTGCTCCCAGCGGTCTCCAGGTGAGCGAGGGAACGATGTAGGAGGTGAATGACGCCATCATCCGCTCCAATGCCAGGCTGGTAGGCAAACTGAAGTGGGTCCAGTGATGAGCTCACCAGACGCCGAAGCTGAGCCAGGACCAACCGCTCCAGGGTCTTCATCAGGTGGGATGTCAGAGCCACCGGCCTGTAGCTGTTGAGGTCCTTGGGGCATGAAGTCTTTGGCACTGGTACAACACAGGAGGTTTTCCAGAGCTGTGGGACTCTCCCCAGCCTCAGGCTCAGGTTGAAGAGGTGCTCCATCACCCCACACAGTTGGTCTGCGCAGGACCTGATGACCCTTGAGCTGATGCCATCTGGGCCCGCTGCCTTCTTGACTTTAATCCTCCTCAGTTCCCTCCTAACCTGAGTGGTTGAGAGAGACAGGCTGGAGCCTTGTGTTGAGTGTGTATTGGATGCTGTTGTTGGGGGTGGGGAGGAGTGAGCAGGGTAAGTGGAGGAGGTGTGAAGTGTCTGAGGTGTGTAGAGATTGGAAAGATATTTTGCTGCTATATTTATAATCATCATTACCATTGTATTAATTATTAATAGTGATATTGCATTCAGATGTTCAAACATATTGGTGTCATATTAGCCTTTATTACAGGTCCAGTTATAACCACTTTAAACTGTTGAGTTGAATCTATAATCTTAAAAGCTTTTGAATGTTTTTTATACCCTTACACTGAAGTCCAGACTTCAGTGTGTGAAAGACTGAGTTGCAGGCTGACAGGAAATGCCATGCTTTCTGCAGAAGTGAAACCGAAAGCAGAGTCTGAGTGCAAGTTTAATTTTGAGCAGGTTATTCTTTATTATCTTTTATTTATTTATATCTTTGATTAAGCTTTTAGTAGAGGTTCTTGATTAAAACATTTATTCAACATATTACATATATAGTTCCAGTTAGGTTATTACATGTAAGGATGAGCCTCTGTTCTGGTGAAAGGTCAGAAGTGCAACGGGTGAGATGAGAGAGCATTTAAGGACGAGACACACATCCAGTTAGTGGGTTCATTTATAGGTGAAAGTTTAATCATGTTTTGCTTGTGGCTGCAAAATTGTGCCTGCTGTAGAGACGAGACGATGATCTTTTCAAACTGTGTTAAAAGCCATTGTGGTTTTGATTTGACGTATGCAAGTATTGTATCTGCTTAATGCATGGAGGGGCGCTGTATTACCCCGACCCTATAAAACCTTTGTTTTGTTCATTGTTTGAGAGATCCACCTCTGATGTTCTGCAGGGTGCATCTCCCACGCGTGTGTTCATTAAAATCATCGTTTGACTCCACCTGGCAGGGTCAGTGTGTTATTCCGATCTCTCTCTCCTCAAAATGAACCTTAACAGGTGTCAGAGGTGGAACAGCAGCAGTGGGGGTGGGTGAGTCTGCAGCCGATGTTGGAGACTGCCTCATGGCTGAATCAAATCTGTAGAAGAAATGATTCAGTTCATTTGCCCACCTCACATCCCTCCCAGGCAGAGAGTTCTGATGTTTGTGGCCTGAGATGGTTCTGAGGCCTCTCCAGACTTCACCAACGTTATTTTGCTGAAGCTGGTTCTCCATCTTCTGCCTGTAGCTGTCCTTCCCATTTCTTATCAGTCCCCTCAGCTCTCTCTGCACCCTTTTCAACTCCTCTTTGTCTTTGGATTTGAAGGCCCTCCTCTTCTGCTTGAGGACAGCTTTAATTTCTGAAGTAATCCAAGGTTTGTTGTTGGAGAAACACCGTACAGTCCTGGTAGGTACGGTGTTATCCACACAGAAATTAATATAGTCAGTAATGCATGTAGTAAGGCTGTCGATGTCCTCTCCGTGGTCGTCACAGATCACCTCCCACACAGTCGACTCAAAACAATCCTTAAGAGCCTCCTCGCTCTCCTCCGACCATCTCTGTACTGTGCGGGTGGCTGGTGACTCCCTGCGCACTAAGGGCTCATACACAGGGACAAGGTGCACCTGTCCCTGCACTGGCATACAGTAAGTCCAGTGCTTTATTGTCTCTGGTTGGGCAGGTCACATACTGGGTGAAGGTGGGCAGTGTGGAGTTCAGTGAAGCATGATTAAAGTCCCCTGATATTACGAGAAGGGCTCTCGGAGATTGTGTTTGCAGTCTGCTGACCACAGAGTGGAGAGAGTCACAGGCTGCATCCGCGCTGGCTGGGGGGGGACATACGCTGTTAATGCGATAACATGCGAGAATTCCCGGCGCAGGTAGTACGGACGCATGCTAACGGCTAACAGCTCAATGTCTCTGCTGCAGAGTTGTTCTTTTACAGTGATGTGCCCGGGGTTACACCATCTGTCGTTCACAAACACTGTCAGTCCCCCTCCTTTCCTCTTACCGCCGTCTCTCGTCCTGTCCGCCCGCAGCAGCTGGAATCCCGGTAGTGTCACGCTCGTGTCCGGAGTTAGCGGTGTTAGCCACGACTCCGTTAGCATCATGATGCTACATTGCCGGTACTCCCTCTGTGACCAGGTTAGCGACGTGAGCTCATCCATCTTATTGGGCAAAGATCTTATGTTTCCAATAATTACAGAAGGAAGAGATGGTCGATAACGTCTCCTTCTCGAGCGACGGCGCTCCTTCCCAGCACGACACCCCTGTCTTTTCTTCCTCAGCTCATTGGGAATGTCGAGTCTGTCCGTCGGCAGTACCGCTGCAGGACGCAGCGCTAACAGCTGATCCTTACTGTAAACAAAGGATCCCTGCTCTGGGTCCCCAGACATGGGTGAAAAAAGTAGAAAAAAACTAAGAAAAACGACCAGGACTAGCACAAAACGGTAGAACAAAACGGTATTTTATAATAATATCATAAAATATTATTAGAATAATAACAGTATAATATTTTTAGAATACCACATTTTTCCATGGTAGCTCCTTTTCAGTGGCTCCCTGTTAAATCCAGAATTTAATTTGAAATCATTTTCCTTGCATAAAAGCTCTTGAACAATAAGCCCCATCACCTCGTAATGCTCTTATAGTACTATACTGTCCCAACAGAGCACTTTGTTCTGAGATGGCTGGTTTACTTTTGGCTCCTAGGGTTTCAAAGTGGAATGGGAGGCAGAGCTTTCAGCTAGCAGGCCTCTGTCTTCTGGAGCCAGCTCCCAGTTTGCATTCTCTACTTTTAGATTAGACTTTGATAAAGCATACAGCTAGGGCTGGATCAGGTGAGCCTGAACCATCCTTTACTTTTGCTACAACAGGCTTAGGCTGTTGGGGGCATGATGCACTGAGCATTTCTTCTTCACTCACCTGTTTTCACTCTTCAGAATTTATAATTATTGAACTCTGTCTCTCTTCCACATTGTGTCTTGTCTCCTTCAACCTGAACGAGTTGTGGCAGATGGGGTGGCTGCAGCTCAGGAGGTAAAGCAGGTCACCTACTGATTGGCAAGTTATTGGTTCAATCCCTGGCTCCTCCAGACTGCATGCCAAGTATCCTTGGGCAAGATACTAACCTCAAGATGCTCTCCGATGCATCCATCGGTGTGTGTGAATGTCATTAGAAAGCACTCAGTTTACAGATCGTGCTTGTGAGAATGCATGTGATTGGGTGAATGTGGCATGTTGTATAGAGCGCTTTGAGTACTCCGGGAGAGTAGAAAAGCGCTATATAAGAATCAGTCCATTTACCATTTAGATGACACCGCCGCTCCCTGAGCCTGGTTCTGCTGGAGGTTTCTTCCTGTTTAAAGGGAGATTTTCCTTCTCACTGATACAAAGTAGGGGTTCATCCGATTGTTGGGGTTTTCTCTCTAAATTTGTAAGGTCCTTACAATATAAAGCGCCTTGAGGTGACTGTTGTTTTGACTTAAAACTATACAAATAAAACTGCACTGAATCGAACTGAATAAAATCCTCCTGGGAGGAGACCCTAGGGCAGCCCCATGACATGCTGCAGAGATTATATCTCTTGGCTGGCTTGAAAATGTCTTACTAACAACCCTGAAGAGAGGGAGAGAGGGGGGCATTTCTGCTTACACTGCGGCCCCGGTAACCCAGACTGAGAATATGTAGAAAAATTACGGACGGATGAATGGATGGATGGCTTGGTACCTGAGGGAGCCTAATGATAAAGTACCCTCTTGAAAACAGGAAGAGATTTTCATCACCGGTAATAAAACTGCAACTTCCTTCAGACTGTTTTCTGGTTTGCTGGACTGATTGTTAAGTAGAACACTTCACTCAAGGACATGATCAGCAGAAGTGCTGAAGCCTAAATGTGAGACTTCTTTGCATGTGAAAACTCTGGCTCATCTATCATCTGCAGGAGTAAAACAGTGCCTGTATGAGAGAAAGAATCCTGACAAGGCTGCCTTTAGAAAGGTGTCACAGGTTTATGGGCTGCATCCACTATGCCCCACAGGACAGCCTTTACAAATATTTCACAGCCCTCACACAAAAACTGTACAAATCCAGCATCAGAGAGGGAATTAGACAAAGTTCCTCTGTCCACATAATGTGAGCATAACTCCAGTACAATTGCCTACGTCTCGGATGTTCCTCTGCTCTGTGCTGAGCTCCAAAGAGTCATTAAAGGATCAAAGGAGCTGAGCATGAGCAGTCCAACAATAGCAAGTGGAAATAGCCAAACAAAATTGTCGGGCACTTCTAGTTAATTGGAGACCATTTCCAAAGATTTCATGTTTCGCTGTCTTTCACGTTCTATCCTGCTTTATTGTTCCCCTCAAAAACCAATTTAGTCCCTTTTATGCATTCATTTGAGTCACACTGCTCATCTAGTTCACCAAGAAAAATGCCCACATTGTACAAGTGTTCATCGTCAGTACCTAGACTGGATGTAAATTGAACAAAAAAATCCAGATTATATCATTTTGAAAATAAGTTTCTTTCAAAAACTGTGCAAAACCTAATGCTTTTTCTAAAGTGATATTATCTTCTTGATATTGACAGACATTTCCTCATCTTTCTATTGTAACCAAACTAACCCCCTTAATTTTATTCTCTAGAAGCGACACTATCAATAGCCAAACCAAGAAAATGGCCTTTGGAGGCGTCTGAACACATATCAGATCCAGCCTTGCAGCTACAACAGCAACGTGAGCAAGAAGCAGCTAATAAAACAACTACTCAGGTACAGAATGAACAATAGAGCATGGGAAGCACAGCACAAGAGAAAAGAGCGTATTAGGACGACAGCAGCACATTTTCACCTTGGTTGAATGAGCTGAAAATAAAATCAAATGTTTGTTCTTCTCTATAAATGTCTACAGCATGCGGTGTCTCTACAGCCCTCTGTGGGATGGAACTGAATCAGACATCACACAGCAAAACAATATTTTTAAAAAGGGAAAAGAAAACGATGTAGTCAAATAAAATCAGTCTGAATTGAACTAAATCAAAAAAGATGACTTGGCCCGAACAGCTAGCATCTTTATCCACTGCACTTAGTCACTGCTTATGACACATTCATGGCTTCTTTCTACTGTAATCATGCTTTGAATGCAGTTTGGGAAAAATGCCTGAAATGAAGAATGTAGTTATGATAAGCTTTCATTTTTCATTCTATGATATAAAATGATCCATTAAATGCATGTAATCTGCTCATTCAGCTCACACTCAAGGCACCAGAATTCCCACCTTTCACACCTACTCCGTGTCTGCTGGATTCCTTTATTGTTCCAGTTATGTGTTGGGCTTGTCCTAACAGCCCAGTCTGGACTCACATAAAAGCTGCACTTCATCTGACGTTTAATAATATATGAGGAACCTCCATTAATATTTCTCTACTCATTTCTCACATCTTTCTGCCTTAACTTCCTCTTATCATTTATTGCCATTAAAGCCTTTTGTTCAATAAAAACACACTCTAGTGCCACATATACAACAGTGCAGTTCAGTCACAAAGCAGCTCATTAAAGGGACTCACACCACGCCCCACTTACATTCTTTGCTGTTGGGATTAAGACATTTTTTAAAATCTCTTGTTCCTCTGACCCTCCCAATAAAAGAACCATGTCAGTCAATAATCTCTGTAAAGGGTTTTCAGTTGTGTTCCTGCTTTTATTGTTAAAGCAAGGAGCAATGCTTGCAAAGTTGTGCCAAAGGTATAACGTGTGAAATCTTGATGCTTAATATCAAATAAAAAAAATCCTGCTGTTTGGGCTTTGCAACAATTTGCAAAGTATTTCAACTCCATATCTCAAAGGTAACAGCACACAGCTCTAATAGCCCATGAGATAAGACTAAGACCTGAATAAATGTCATCACACTAAAATAAGTACCTGCTCCATGCTCCTAATTCTGCCTGGGAAGAGAAACAGCTTGATCTTTAACAAACTCAAAATGAACATCCAGGTTAAATGTTTTCATTGACAAACTGATGCAACTTTCTTTGCTGACTGTGATTCATAAAGTCATGAAAAAAATCCCACCAGTTTAAAGTTTCTACTTAGTCTTATTAGACTGCACAGTATGAGCCTTGTTAAAAAGCCAGTAGTATTAAGGGCTGAGGGACCAGAACACAGGAATGGACCCAAAAGACGATCTGAGGGACAACAAGACTGAAACAAAGCTTTATTATATACAGGGACATGGACTGGAAGGATGGAAATGTAGAGGGAGTCTCTGGTAGGGAGGCAACTGTGAACAGAGGGAGAGGGAGGTTAATGCCAAATGGGGTAAGGTTGATAGGAGGTGAATCGTGAGTTTGGGAGAGAGAGCTCCGGGGGAGGTGATCGAGTGAGTGTCCGGCTAAGTGGCGAGGTGAGGTGAGTAGCAGATCCCAACCTTTAAGCCTCTTTTCCATTAGTACCTACTCAGATCGACCTACCACGGTTTCCAGTGTTTTCCATTAGGTCATAGGACTCGACCGGGGTTTCAAGCGATCTGAGCAGGTCCTAAAATGTGACACATGCCACCGATTGGCTGATCAGTGGTGTCACTTGGTGAGTCATCATCATAATAATACTAATACTAATACAGTGTATTTGTTGGCACCTTTCTGAAACCCAAGGTCACAGTACAGATCATGAAAGATAAACAGTGAAAAAGATAAATGAAAAGCATTAGACAACAATTGGATTCAATGTTAAAAAGCCAGTTTAAACACATGGGTTTTGAGTTTTGACTTGAATAAGGAAACAGAGCTGGTATTCCTGATATCAGGAGGAAGTGAATTCCAAAGTAGGGGAGCAGAGCGGCTCAAGACTCTGTTCCCCATAGTGGTGAAACAGGCAGTAGGTGAGTGACGGACAAAGACCTAAGGGCAGCAATGTTGAGTAAATCACATAAGTAGGGAGAGTCCTGGTTAAGTCAAAGTAGGCGGACTGTGTGACATGATTAATATGAGACTGAAATGACTAACCTGAGGGGAGAGAAGGATGGAAGAGTTGCCAACGTTAATGGAAAACTTTTGGGAATTGGTTAGAGTGGAAGCTGTGCCGACGAGTAGAACTTCAGTTTTATTACTAATGAGTTTGAGAAAAATGGGGGAGGAGAACCCTGATTTAACCTCCATGAGGCAGTCATAGCGGGAGATGGGTGGAAGGGTGAAATTGGGTTTGGAAAAAATATACAGCGGAGTGTCATCTGCGTAACAGTGAAAGCTAATATCGTATTTCTGAAACATGTGACTGAGTAGAAGAATGTAAACAGTGAATAAAAGAGGCCCCAAACCTGAACTCTGGGGCACACCAGCAGAAACAGAAAATGAACTTAGAGTGATATCTGAGAGATATGTGGTGAAACAGGCAAGGGGGGTATAATGGATGCAAGTCTCTTCTGAAGGACAATGTGAGAAATCGCATCAAGGCCACACTCAGATCGAGAAGGACGACGATAGTGAGTAAACTAGAGTCAGCTGTCATCAGGAGGTCAGTGGTCATTTTTAATAATGCTGTTTCTTGCTGTGGACGGACACCAGACTGGAACTGTTCACAGAGATTATTAACACTGTGTGTGACGCTGAGAGGTGACAACTTTCTCAAGGATTTTAGAAATAAAGGGGAGGTTAAAATTAGTCGAAGATCATTGAAGTGAGCGCGTCTCGTTCACGAAAATCAAAAACACAATTTTTTAAACCTGGCAATGAGGGAAATGGCTACAAAAACAACGCCGTGTCTGACAAAAGCCACAGACCGAGCAGCAGGTATGTCGTTGCCTCCACTTCCACCTTTTTTGTAGCTTTTGTGTCGCATACTAATTACATCAACAGACGTTCAGATGCATTGCTATGACTCTATATATTTAATTGTAATGGAAAAGCAGTCAATCTGAGACAAGTTGTAGTGAGCTGTAGCATCGATCCAAGTAGGTACTAATGGAAAAGGGGTTTTATTTCCAGTAATCTTGAACTGCAGAGGTGGCAAAAGTGCAGACATTCTGTACTATCTGCACAATTACAGCTACTAGTGTTTAGAGATGGCATGATACCACTTTTTTATGTCCGATACCAATACCGATATCATAAATTTGGATATCTGCCGATACCGATATGAATCCGATATAGTGTGTTTTTTAATCAATAAAACTGTTTTTTAATATCTTGCTGCATTTTGTATAAGTTCATACTCAAGTTAAAAACAAAACACTAAAGCTATTCTGTTATACCTGTATGTAAAAAATACACTGCACCCAAAATATTTCATAGTTCAGCAACACTGATCAGTCTAATAAACTTAAACCTACTCCATCCTCCCTATTCTGGTATTTTAAAGAGTACTTAGAAGAAATATTAAGCAACCTAACTAATAGGGTTGCAAACTCCCAGCAAAAGAAAATAGGGAACCACCCCCCACCCTCCACCTCATGATGCTTAATCGATGTAATCAACTTTAATTTGATGCAGTGTGGAAAAAATGCACAGAAATAAATTATTTTCAAGAATAATTAAATAGATTCAACATCTTTCTTCAAAGGAAAGGAGTACTATAGCTTTTTCCAAAGGAAAAAGTACTATAGCTTACTAGGGTATATTAGACTTAACAGTTACTATATACAGTAATGGACTTCTATACATTTACATCAGATTAAAACTTTGGGTGTAAGATTCAGATAATTATTTATTAAAAGCTAGACATTTTAAATGAGAATAAGAAAGAAAAGTATGTCTTTGTGCCCCCTTTTCCTGTTCATGCCCTGTCGGCCCCCTGGCTACACTTTGCTAGATCCGCCCCTGCACAGTTACCAGCCGTCAGCTACGTAGAAAAGGATCCTGGTCTAGAAAGTAATATTAAATACATTCTAACAACAGCTTATCAAGCTTAAACGTGCTGCTGTTGTTCAGCCGCTGGTTTCCTCTTTCTGGTGCAAAGTGGGCCAAAAACAAAGAAGAGAGACGGACTCGCGACAGAAAAGCCGATCAGCTGATCATTGATCAGTTTCATGATTGAAGTAGCAGCAGGAGAGGGAGGGAGAGAGGGAGAGAGAGAGGCAGTCGCTCCATATATCGGTTGTTAAGCTTAACATGGGAACGCTTTACAAACATTCAGAGATGAACTTACACACTTGCTTTACTTCTCTCTGGGATAACTTCCTCGGAGATGAAATGCTGGTTTGGTAGCGAGGCTACAAATACACACAGCTGCTCTATCACGTGAGCACACTGCTCCGACGTGCTACGGTTATGAGCCGAGTTACGCCGTGTCACAAGTTTTGTGAGATGCTTTTTTGATATTTAATGGATCAGATTACATTTTTTATTTCTCTCCGATATCCGATCCAGTAATTTACGTCAGTATCGGACCGATACTGATACGTAATATCGGATCGGTCCATCTCTACTAGTGTTAAACAATACTCTGGTAAAAAGTCGAAGAACTGATTGAACTTCTTTACTCAAGTGAAAAAGTACCAGCTCTGAAATGTAAGAAAGTAAAAAGCAACTTTTTGGAGGATGTTTCTGCTAGTTATTTTTGTGCAAAGCTAGCTGACTCTTGTGCTGCATTCAATAAATAAATAAATATTACTAGACTTTTAATTCTAATTTTAATTCTAATTGTACTCACCTTGAATCAGATAAGTAGATCATGAACAGAGACAAAGGAAAATAAAAAAGTGGCTCCATTTTCTACTCTAAAGGGTGACTTTGCCTCTAAACAGGAAAATGAGCACAGTCAGGGGTTAAAGTGGAATTCAGGAGGCCGGGAACCCTAAAATTTGTAGTAATGGCTCAGCATGGGGAAAAGAACAACTCAATAGTTTCTATTGAGAGCTCCAGTAGATTTTCTTAGTGTACAGGGTAAGGTGAAAGTGGAAATCAGTGAAGTAATTTAAGCATCATCAGCTTTAAATTCCTCTGTGCTCCACTTGTTAAACCAACTCTGACCATGAGCAGCACAGACACTCTTCTTTACTTTAAATCCATCAGAGTGCAGCCTGTTTATCCTGCACTAACCTGCAGTATATTCATCCAACCTTTAAATAGTCTGTTTGTTTTTCAGCATGTGTCACATTCTGTAAAAAAACTTAATTTGTTTGTGATATTGTGTTACCTTTTGTCAGATAAATATTGAACCGTCAGTGAAGTGAGTAATCATGAGTCAAGTTCAAACACTGCATGGAGCGGCCCAGATCTGTGGGTCTGGGATGAGGGGCTTTATGAAGTCCATGCTCCTTCATATAGCTGGTGACCAAAACATAGTTTGCATGGCATCAGACTCTGGACGTGTCCAAATCATCTGGACACGTCAGATGATTTACTTACTGCTTATTAGCAGAGTCAGAGTCATTTTTTAACTGCACATATATATGTACTAATTCATGAAGACACGTTTCTTTGTGTCTATGTATTAAAAAAAATCAGTCTACATTTACAAAGAATTGTCACAGAGCCCACACAATGTTTAGAAACTGAGAACCAAAACTAAGATTTGGAGGTTGTTTTACAGCTTATTTTGTTTGATTAATGACTAAAAATTACTGTATTATTTATTTAATATTATTTATGTACTCTTCAACCAAGTAATGAAATTATGGATAGCTGGTTAAAAACAGTTTGTAATAACAGAAGCGCGGTGTTCTTTGCTGCTTTATTCAGTACAACATTTAATATTGTCCCTATGCAGCAGACGTTCCTCATTAGAAATGGACACAAAAATCTTTATAACATTTCGCCTATTACAGAGTTAAACATGTAACTCTGTTACATATAACAATATATCTGAGTGTATAACATAACATGAAGTGAATGGGCATGTTTAGTGTGGATCTGGTCAGGAACAAGGTTAGGGAGACAGTAACTGGGGACAAAGCAAAAAGTGGCACTTTGAAATATGTGTGACTTCAGCTGGGCCTGATAACTTAGCATCCCACCTTCTCACCAAAACATGGTCAACTGTAGCTCCAAAGAAAAGCCAAAGTGCTAATTAGTGGACTCAGGTGAAGGCAGGAGAAAGTTTGATCAAATATAGACGGCTTGTTTTTCAGGAATGAGCTTAATTAAAACATCAAAACATGGCCTTTCCTAAACTGAACCACAGCAGATGACAACACGTTTTAATTTCTGCAGTTTTATAAGGAAGCAAACTATTGTTGCCACTGGGAACATCTGACGAGATTTGTGCCAATCTGGAAAACTATTGGACCATGTGACCAATTTAGTTTTTTATTCTGGAGGACTTGCTTTGTATCCATGTGATCACCCAGTGTCATGGGTAAGAATATCACTGAAGAACCTCTCCAAGATGTTGTTGTGATTAAAAGGAACCCTTTAATGAGCCATTCGAACACTGTATGCATGATCTTTACTGGACTATGCAGATTTTGTCTCATCATGGTAATCTCTTGACATAAGACTCTTCTAGTCTGTTAAAAGGTGTTCTTTATTACACCTGGAAACACCAATCTTGTGATAGGTCTGAGCTTTTCATTCATTCAGTCATTACTTTCCTTTGTTGTAACTCTGTTGTCATTTTAGTCTGTTCCTCTATTAAGAGTTCATTCTGGGCCTTGAAGTGTACGGAGCCAATCAAGCTGAGACCTCCCTGAAAAGATGTGCCTCTGTCTGCTTCAGACAAAAGAGATTTAATTAACCAACAATAGGATGTGATATCACAAGATATGTCCCTGAACATGTGACAACCATAGAAAGAGTGGAAAAAGCTAACTGTGCTCACAAAGCAGACATAGAGGCTTACAAGTATATTTTAGGTATACCTGAAAAAAAAAATGCAGAGAATGTGGAGAACACCACATAAAACCAAAACATGAAGAAGTAGACGAACACTTCATATTCAGCTTATAACTGTAAATATCTGCAGAGCAGCCTTCATTGGACATCATCAGACAACTTAGGAAGTCCTTGTGTATTAATGTTTTCATAGAAAAGATGATTTCCAACGTGTTATCCAGTGAGGATGAAAATTTCTTTACTTAGCAATGAAAAAGCAAAAATTTGATGATTTACATAAATTCAGTTTTATTTATAAAGCATCGAGTCACAGCAACAGCTGCCCGACGATGCTCAATATTGTAAGGTAAATTTACATCTCCGAACACTACACTTCACCAGTTAATAATAACTTACAGATCATGTTATGTGTCTGTTATGTTTAAAGCTTTACAAGCAAAGCTGGCTGTGACTGACTGTAGACTATATGCACTAAGATAGATGTAACCACCAAGAGGTCATACTTTGAACCCTTAGCGTTATGGCGTTACCTTGTCTTCTGTCAGGGCCAGAAGTGACTATATTTGGACAATTGATGCTAGCTAGCTTTATTAGCAAGCTGCATCTTTAAACTGTACAGATGCAGTTTGTGGACACATATCCTTGATAAGAATGTAAGTATGTTATTTAAATACTAGGCTGTCCCTCAGTAAACTAAGGCGATGTGTCACAGGTCCAAGAAGTCCAGTTCTGACTGGACTTGGTCAAAAGGTAAGATTAGCAGACAGCTGTGAGTCCATGTGATGGCACACCTGTCAAAGAGACAACACTGCTAACTTTGAGCTTTTATAGTATCCAAGTTATTAAAATGCTGCCAGATAATCTGTTGGTAGCATTCAGTTCCTGCCTAGTCCTTGTGTTCCTTTTGAAATTGTTATTGGTCCGTCTTTCTGGCTTGGGTTTGCTTCCACATCTCCACCAATATATACGGTGATTTGCCTGGAGGCCGGGGGGAGAAATATGACCTGGGACTGAATGATTACTGAGACTGGTGATTACAAAACCGCTGAAGGCCAAAAAAAAGGGTTTATTGAGTGATCAAGTGAGCATGAAGAGAATTAGTGAGTCAAATTCCACAAAGCACAACATAAGTGAAACAGTCAGTAGCTAACCCTTTATCCAGTCATTGTTCTTGAAATTCAATTTTAGTTTATCCAGTAAGCAGATCTGCCCAAGGTCATGTTTCATTCCAATAACAGCAGCTTTGGAGGGAGAAGAATAGAATAAATCAATAAACATCTAATAAAATGACCCTTAATGGTGGAGCAAATAAGCTCTTCAATTAAAATTTGTTTGGACTTGAAATTGTAATTGTAACTGAAAATCCTAACATAACTCATTACTATAGCCACTGTTATAATGGGACTGAGATTTGGATTATTTTAAGCTTCAACAATATCCACATTCCTAGTTAAAACGAACGCCATATTCATGACCTCTTCCATTCAGGAGAAATTGTCAATTTGTGAAGCAGATAATGGAAGAGGCAGGTGGACACAGCTGCTGGAATCAGTCTGTGCCACAAGGCTCCTTTCCAGCACTGTAATATATTGCAAGCATACTCTCATTTTGAGGGAGATTTGTCATAATATCAAATGGACCAGATGCTTTCCCCCAGTTCTAGAAGCTTTTCCTTGCCCACTGGGTCATCCTGTCAAACACAGGGAAATATGCTCTATGTCATACTCCCACCATTCGACATTACAGAGAGAGAGGGGATGGAAAGAGCTTGGCTGAAAATCACAGCACTGAGCAAGTTGGACCTGCAGATTTGGTTTGTGCAATCAGTTTTATGTGTCTCATTATGTATATTTGTGTGTAGTTTCAGATTGTAGAGACAAGAATAAAACAAGAACAACAGCCCACAGTTGTCCTTCCACTGCCAACTGAATGGTTCCTTAGCTAAGAGTCTTGTCTCAAAGTTAAAGAACGTAATGAGCTAAAAGCTCAATTCACAATGTGTTGTTGATAGAAGGAGAATTCAAAGTACATATTATACATGCATGCATAATATGGAATATGTATTTGATCCCGAAGCAAAACATGACTTAATACTTGGCTCAAGAAACTCTTGTTGGTAAGCTTGGCGTCGGTTGGCCAGGTTTGGATTTAGGATAGATTTAGGCCTGCTCTAGTTTACAGAAACAACTGTGGGGATCATATTTTTGGGTCCTATCTGTTTATTCAAGTCTCTGAGGAGTATTGATTGTAAGTTGTGTGCTACATGGGTACACAGTTAATCTGTGTGAGCCAGAAATATTTCACTCATGCAAATGAATTCATAACGTTTATAAAAATGGTCTTATAGAGCATGTCTGATGTCTTGTCTCCTCTGCTTACACCCAGATGGCCCCGCCCCTCCCTGAGCCTGGTTCTGCCGGAGGTTTCTTCCTGTTAAAAGGTTTTCCTTCCCACTGTCGCCAAAGTGCCGTCTTTCCAGTTAAATTTAGTGGGGGATCATTAGGAACAATTTTATGTTGGTCCAATTGTATAGTAAATTGAACTGGTATACATTTTTATTTTAACAAGATAAATTATTCAATATGCATCAAACAAAGCCCGGAAAACGTGAGGGAAGACAAACATACCATTCACACACAGCGGGCAGACGGATATTACAGCACGGGGGGGGGGGTGATGCCACACAAATTATTTGTGCCACTCCAAAAAATAATTTCTGTCCACTATGAGATAAAGGAGAACAACAGCCTGATACCTGCAGGCCTGACAGCAGGAGATGTATCACTGCTGTAACACCTGTAACATTCAGCAGCCGTCTCATTGTTCTGACACACACAACAAAACTACACTACACACTAACTACACACTAACTACACATTAACTACACAAGATTTGTGCTAAACATCGCAAATCTCTCACGTCTCAGAACACCGCCGTCACTCCTAAAACTTCCCCCCTTCCTAAACAACAAAAATGCCATGTTTTGATTGGTCGACATGGTACATTTTTCGACCAATGGGAAAGGGTGGGGTTTTTTTGGCGTTGTTTTTGCTCACAGGTGGAGAGTGCTTTCCTTATAAAACGCCGTTTTTACCGTTTCTTCCCGCAGTCAATATAAACAACGATAGTATTCAGGAAGAAAACCAAACATTGCAGATATTTTTATCATAACTCTGGTTTTACGTGGCCGATCAACACAATTTAAAAACTGGTATAAAGTCCACACTTTTCCCGTCAGTTGTTCCGTCTGTCCTGCTCACATCTCCAATGGTTGGACACGTTGTCATTAACGTGGCTTCACTGCACATCAGCCACGCCGCTTTGCTAGCTAAAACACCGGTGTTGGCACATAAGGACGCTGTCATAGCCTGTCAGCGACGTTGATTGGCTGCGTATATACGAATGTGAATCGCATTATTGGCTGGACTATAGGATAAGGTGGCATCGTTCTAATCCCATACAGGAGCAGCCAGTCACTCACTGACTAACACTGCAAAACAGAATTGTTAAAGTTTTAATTTTAATTTCAATTCAGGTTAGATTTTTTTTTTGTGCACAACGCAGATTTTCTGTGCGCAGAGACCGTGCCAGCAGTGCGCAATTGCGCACGTGCGCAGCTTAGAGGGAACATTGGGGGGGGGGGGACCTAACATCACACAAAGCCTAAAGAGGAAATCATTTTAAAATTGTTTAGCTTAAATAATGAAAGGAGAATCACATATAGATGTGGGAAAAACAGGAAAAAGGAAAACACTTATAAATACAGAGATACATACAAAGGCAACAATTAAGACGGAAACATGACTTGTGAAAAGTGAAAAGACTTCCAAACAGGAAGCAATTCACTGGTCATGCTTTGTTTTATCACTAGCAGGTCATTAGCACTCGTCCTAGGCTCCTGTTGCCTAGGCAACGTATTTCCTTTCCTGTCAGTCACTGGCATCCTTTGTCCTCAGTGTTGGTGACTTCAGTCATTCACCGAGTTCAGAGAAGTTTAACTTGCGACCTGCACACTTCTCTCTGCCAGTGATTACTTTGCTCGTCTACTTAAACTTGTCAAATGTTGTTGATTTCTATGATGAATGCCACCTCAGCGAAAAATCATTTCCTTTTTGGATGCTCCCGTACGGAGTCATATTTAACCATACACCACTTTATTCTGTACATTTTAAGCACTCTCATCCACAGGCAATTTAGAATCACCAATTAACTTAACATGCATGTCTTTGAAAAGTGGGAGGAAGCTGGAGTACCCCGAGGAAACCCACTCAGCCACAGAAAGGATGTGCAAATTCCACACAGAAAGGCCCAGGCTGTAGTCTGAACCAGCTGTTGAGAGGCAATAGTGGGCAGCGCGGGGGTTCAGAGGTTAGCAGGTACAAACAGAGAGCTCATTTTATGTTCAGTAAAACTGGAGCCGAGGTGAGGACGCGGTCATTACAATTTAGGAACAATTTGATTTGAAAGGAGAATTACAAGAATGGTCAATTCTCTGTTTTTTCTATAAAACCTTTAAAATCATTGCTTTAATACAAGCTGCTTTAAACTAGTGTTTCTTGTTTGCAATTATTAAACTAGTATTGATTACTGTAACTCTACAGAAAGCAATTTAAATCACAAATATCCATTAAAAAAAGAGCTTTTTCAAATTGTAGGAAAAAGTCCTCACTGAAAATGGATGAGTATGTCTGTAAGTCCTAAAAACTTAAGATAAAAATAATAATGGTAATTTGTTAAATCCACTGATTCAAAAGTAAAAGTCTGCACTTCAGTCACATTTTAATTGTGTCATTTAAAATCCACTGTGATGGTGTACAGAGGCAAAATGACTGATAATCTTTATTAATGCTTCTTCAGTCAGCTTTCTTGCATTTGGGTAAACTTTTGAACTGCAGAAGCACAAGATCCACTGCATTATGTCTGTGTTGGGGGGGGGTGTAACGCCAGCCACTTTAAAACAGAAAGTGGCTGCCTTTTACTAAATGGCACTGGAGTGAGGCTGCCATCGTCGGTCTCCGGTATATTTACATGTCACATGGAAAATTACAAGTCACAACAAAGCCTCAAGCAATTAATATGCAATATACTACTACTACTACTAATGATAACTACTTCAGTCTATAACTAATAATGATAATGATACCACAAATAAAATGGGATCCTGTCTCTTTTTGCTCTCTTCTCTTTCCCTTCACCTCCAACCTGTAGTGACAGATGGCTGGCCATGGTTCTGCCAAAGGTTTCTTACAGTTAAAAGTGTGTCACAATAAGATCACTCCAAAAATAGTTTCTGTCGACCAGGAGACAGAGGAGCACATCACAGGCCTAAAAGCTGCAGGCCTAACAACAGCAGGTGTATCACTCCTCCTGTTTCCACCTGGAGACAGCGTTTGCAATCTGCCTTTTTGGCCTTTTCCACTGTGACATTCAGGACTGTCCTCATTGTTTTGACACACAAACCAAAGCAAACAACCACACTACACACTAACTACACAAAATAACACAATAACTATACACAGGCTGAATGTCAGGAATCACTCATGTCTCATAACTCGATATCGATATCTCTCTCTCACTGCGTTTGCACTTCCAGAACTTTACCGTCTGCCTAAACAACCAAACGCCGCATGTTGCCACATAATTGTCTGATTTTTCCACACTGTACATTTTTCCACCTGTAGAAAAAGTATGGCATTGTTTGTGTGCTAGCGAGCGCTGTCCTTAGAAAATGCTGTTTTTACCGTTTCTTTCCGCACTAAACGTAACGATAGTTTTTAGAAAACAGCATTGTGCATATTGTTTTATCATAACTCTGTCTGTTTATCATAAGTCTGCACTTTCAACAAAAGTTGGAGACTCGGCTGCATTTTGTTGCTATGTCATCTTAAATCAGTCATGTGATCTGGAGGTGCAGCGCGTCAGTCGACCCCGGAGTGTTTACAACACTCACCTTCAGTCCATTTCAGACTGAATCAACACTGTGGGCATTTCAGATTCCAGCACAAGTGGTTGGTTGAGACAAAATGTGCTCTGGCACACTTATAGCCGTCGGTTGCTATTGACAACAAGAAATAGAGCTGTTTCATCTCTATGGGCTGAACCATTTTTTACGGGGGATAGAGTTAACTCTATGCAATATATACAGTTTTAGAATTTATATTATATAACTTATATTTATATATTAATTGTAGCTATGCTCAAAGTGTTAATGACAGCTTATTTTAATAAACCACACTGTCATATGCAAAACTACGGTGGCACTAATGCTAGCAAGAGATTATTTTAGGGTGGAACATGCCACCCCGTGCCACCACAATGCATCCGCCCCTGGAATTTTTACTGGACAATACAGCAACTGAAATAACAGATTTAAATCTCACTGGGATAAAAAAGGAGAATATATGAACGTGAGACAACTGCCATGACAGAATAAACTTTTGCTTTCTTTAAAGCTCATTGCATTTACTTAGCAAAGGAATTGGGACATGCAGTTTTGTTCCAGTGAATGGTTTTGTTTTGTAATGCCAGGCTACGTCTTTTTTTTTTTCACATCTACTGAACGACCAGTGTTGACGTCCATACGACATCTGTCTCCGGGCTGTTGATAGTCTAAAATGTGGTGCTTGTGTAGCTCTGTTCAACGTCAAACTTTGACTCATTTTAGATGCTGCTTTTATATGACTTCTACAGGCTCTGTAGTTCCATGTTTTCTTTACAGAAACAGTTAATGCAGAGCGATCAGTGGACATCTCCAAGATGGCGCGAGCTCCTGATGCTAAAACAAAAGTGAGCAGCTGCACGGTGGATTTCGGGCAGAAATGTCCGAAGCTTCTCACGGGCTGTTTGGAACATGTGCGCATCGACAAAGACTGTCGAGCAGATAGTTCACTTCACACACACACACACACACTTTCCCACATACTTTCTGTCCACCTACTGATCACAGCCACATTCACTTCATCTTATAGTCACGAGCTCTTCAAAATAAAACAGGATACTTATAAAAATTAACCTTTTTAAAGTTTATTAAACACATTGTTCTCCTTTTAAAAGGAATTTCTACATTTTTCTAAACCATTATTATTTTACATTTTAACCTTAATTTCAATGTTTTTAATATTTCAACACATTTTAATAAATACCCGTTTTAATCTGGTTACAAACAATTAAGTTGATGAATTGAAATAAATAAACCAGTGAAAGAAAAACAGGAAAATGTAAAATAATAACAACAAAAAACCAAACAAACCCACATGTACAGAATAAGGCTAACACATAATAAATCTATCTGAATAATCTGTATTCATACGTATCATGTTGATAACAATTATGCTGATATTTGTAAATAAAAAAATATTACATTTATTAATCATGTAAATTTCCTGCACAGGTCACATGACATCCAAAAATATTACCCCGTCCAAAATTCAGATGTTGGGTTGGGTCATGGTTGGCGTCACATAGATGCAGGATTGGTCATAGACCGACGGGCCCAATATAGACATGATCTGCACGTCTATCTGATATCCAATGTTCAGTGAGGAGGATGCATTCAAATAAAATATTTGTCCTTCACTTGCTAACTGCCTTTCAAAAATATCAAACTGTCCTACGTTTAGCTTGGTGGGATCTTGATGGTGTGTTTGTGCATCCATCGTGATGGGTTGGCTCGTATATTTTCTTGAATCTTCCATCTTTATTTCTTGAGTTTAAACTGAATGACAAGCAGATGAAGAACATGAGTGACAAAAACACACTGAATCTGTTTTTTAAAAAGCACAAGAAGAGCTTTAAATGTCTGAATAGAGAAGGGAATTGTACTCTGTATGCACCGTTATCTGGTCTGCAAAGGCCGAGTGACCCGTCCTCATTCTGTCAATTAAAGAAAATGAAACACTAGCGTGCTCAGAGACTCACTTGCTGATGACAGCTTTTCAGATGTATGGTATTATGACTGGATAAGGAACTTGGTTTCCTATAATTTACGGCACTTTTGCAGTCTTATGTTATACTGGCATAAAATAAAATACTTTTTAGTGACACTGCAGCCTTTTCATTATAATTTTCTCTGTCTCTGCTCGAGGACAGGAAAGAGGTCATTGTGAGTGCACTTAGCCGGTGGCAGAGCCACAAAAGCTTCACATAGAGGCTAATTCACAGTGCAGCCCTCCACCATCAAAGTGCTCGGCTGTGGATTTAATTGAGAGCAGCTAAGCTCCCAACTGGGGATTCTACAGTACGGCCAGCTGACATTGGCAAATCAAACTGCCTCTTCATATCTGGAGCTCTCTTTCTGCTGAGACAAAAAAAGAGAGTTTATACTTACAATTACTCATGACCAAGATAATTATTCCCTTCTGAATACCACCGAAACTGCTGTGCTGCTACAAACCACACTGGCTTTGTGTTCACATGAAGAAACTCTTTTGTCATCCTAAAAGCTTTTTTTTCTCTTCAGTTTCTTGCTTTAAGCAAAAACATGAAAACAACAAAAATCCTGGAACACTCAATAACAGCAATATTGATTTTGATAAGATATTGTACATGGATCCAGACTGCAGCGTTGTTTTTAAAAGAGCAGCAACATTAATAATTTACTAGAGCCATTCAACTGAACGTACTGTAGCACATACAGTCAGGGTAAATCTGTCATGTTTGCATAGAAACGTGGAAGATTCAAAAATTAATAAACATTCCAGTAGTTCAAATATTTCACACTGTGCATTGTTCTCTAGTCTAGCACACTGACTGGTGTCACTGACCATGTTAACTTGAAGATGGTTTGCCTTGGGTGGCATGGCAGTTAGCAGAGGTTAGCATTGTCCCATCGTAATAACAAGGCTCCGTGTTTGAACCTCAGCTGAAGCTTATCCCAGCTGTCATAGGACAAAACACAGGGTACTCCCTGGACATGCTGCTACTGCCAGGTCGTACTGTGATAGTAAAACATCAAAACCCGAGTCAATCACATTGTTACAGAGAGGTTTTCTCAGGATAGAGACTGAAAGTTTCAGAGCATGCAGCTTTGCATCACTGTGGGAACTGGCTGAGTTGTATCCAAAGCACGATCAGGTATACCAAAAGTGAGCACACATAAGAAGATCGATACATCAAGCTTTGTTCATCGACAGATACACACGGCTGACAAATTACAGGAGAAACTATTACATGAGTAAAGTGCAGGGCCATGGCAGCAGCTTCACTGTGCTGATTCTCCAGTGTCTGGAAGTCCAGGGGATTCATACAAAGCATACATCCCTCCATTCATGCTTTGTTGGTACTGATGGAGATGACTGTTTCAGAGTTAACTGAAGTCATCATTTTCCTTTTTTATTAAGTAAGTCCATGCACCCAGTGAACAGAAGCTGTCAGACTGTGGAGTTGAGCCTAATGCGAGCACTTGGGACAGATCGGAATACAAACAGCGCTGGGAATAACAAAAAACTTAACCTGGACATACCTGGAACATGACTCATGGAAACATAGGGAGGTGAGCAGACAATCAGGCAACAAACAGAGGAAGACAAAGGGCTTCATCACACAGAGGGATAACGAGGGAATGAGACAGGAGGAGAGCACAGCTGGGAGTAATCACACACAACGAGACCAGCAGGAAGCAAAACTGAGAACACTGAACATGGGACGCAAGACTTTCAGAGTAAAACAGGAAACGAGACATTCACAAAGACACGGACTCGACACTGAGACATGGAGACATGACAGACTGGGGAAACACGGGACATGCACGAACACAGAGACGGTGGAGAGTACGACGTGAAACGTGGAACACAGGAAGGCCTCGTAGCTGAAACCTGAAGACCAGAAACCAAGGATCACAGATGGAGAACAGTAAGGAGAACCAAACCGTGAACACTAAATCCAAGGATATGAATTTAAAACTGACCCACTACTGTGACAGAAGCATCCTGATTAAAAAGCAACCAAACCAAAAACCCTGCTCCCATTCGGATGTTTGATCACTAATAAAGATGATTACTGAGTTTGGATAGGCCTGCAGGTCCACTTCTCTTTATCAGGTCAAATAAACCCAAATCAAAATGTTCCCATAAAAACAAAGTCACCACATTTCCTCTGTGAGCACAGTGTTTGATACAACATCTAAAATGTGTTTGCATTTCATTCATTATGGATTTTTACAGGTTTTTATTGGACTAGTTTCTGAAAGTGTTAAGAACATCAGACCCATGAGCCTGCTTCTTCCATTTTCATTTCCTGATATCATCATCTTAAAACACCACAACCAGCTGCTTCTCCTACACAAATGGAAGCTTCTGTTTGGGTTTCTACAATTTTAGAGTCTACTTATTCTTGATTATGGATGCTGTCAGCGGAGCGTGTCCTGATGTAAATCCCGACTGGTCTGATGTATGAGCAGAAAGCTCAGCTTTTCTGGACATATTAGTCATTTGTTTCAGAAAAGGAAAACTATCTTGGACTCTATATGGACTGAGGGCAAATTGGATGATGCACTGACTTATCGTCACCTCTTAAGGTCCAAACTGGCATTAGGTAAGGGTACAGGCCTGCAAAAGCTGAATAGCTGCTAACTTCAGCAGATGCGTGAACGTCTTAAACATCATGTCACAGGTGTTAAATCTCAGTTCATTTTGTAAACAGTTTTTAAACTAACACTTTCAGCTTTCAGCCTGTTTGACTGCTTTACTATCTGGCATATTCAATGATCTGCAGGAATCTTGCAGCATGAAAGATATTGGTCAAGACTTCAGTCAACGATTCTGCACAGCTGCCCTCGGGCCTCCTGTCAGTAGCTCCACCTCTCAAATATCTGTAGAGACGTGATGGGGAGTGAGTTCTCATTTATTTGCACTGAAGCAGCAGAATTAAAGCAGCTTTGTTGCATGTAGTGGTGTGTGTCTGTGTGTAGATTGGAGTCGTCCATTAATAACAGATTTTTAATGTCTTTATTCACTCAGAATTTTTCACTAATAAATTATTATTCAACTTTGTTTAGCCTAATAAAGCTGTGACTGTGACCCATGACCTGAAAAACTGATATTTAAAGGATGCTCATTTTTAATGCAGCCATGTCAAAGTGCTCATTTGTTCCAGCACAGTAGCTCTGCCAGCACGAGTGTGAGGCGCTTCAGTTGCTGTGAAAAGCTTTAAAAATGTTAATGTTATCTTTATATTTTTGGATTCCAAATTGTGATATTGTGGGTAAGAGATTCTGACCAGCTGATTGAGGAGCCTGACACTATGGCTTCATGTCATCGTAGAAATAATGGTGTTCCCTTCAGCACAGGGGGGCATTACAGGATAAATGAGAGCTGTGGTTGCCTGAGGACATCTCTAATCTGGTATCTCACCTCCTGCAATTTGTTAATGCCGGTGAAAGCAAAATCTCATTCCCACAAGGCATGGTGTGGACTGTAAATGTTTGGGGGTGTGATATTGCCAATAACAGCTCTGTGCAGACAAATAGTTTAAGCCCCAGTGTGATTATGTTCTACCAAAACTATCAATGATATCTAAAGTGTGGAGACACACTGGGAGCAGCTGATGGGAGTAAAGTTTATCTGTTAACCACGTCTCAGTGATAGTATTCACAGGGGTCGTGTTCAAACCAGGAGCTTTCACCTAATGCACTGCTCGGTCCCCCCGAATAAAAACATGTGGCGTCATACTGGGATAAACCCCTGTCCACACCAGGTTAGCATCAACACCAGTTTAATTGCTCATTTGTACAAACTCGTCAGTTTGAGCCTTCAGGCTGTCACATATTTACTCTCCTCAAGTGTTTACATGGCGTCACAAGGAAACGTGTCAACACCAATTCCAATGTACATGAAGAAAAATAGCAAACAGTTACAGAACAGGTGGTGCCAGGTGGTCATGAACAACATTTAATCATTTCATCATCGTATATCAGCTGCAAAGAGGTAAAAACAAAACAAATTATCACATTAATATACCACGATAACTGGATACAGAACCAGCATGAGCTCGGTTTTACTGAAATCTGACAGTACTGTAGAGTTTTTACATGTTTTTATTTCCAGTCTGAACCTAAAGCCCATTTCACACCAGCACTTTTTCATTCCTGGTCACATGCGGACTGCAAATGGCAGTAAAAACAACAACTCTGCAGCCCTGCTAACAACGTGAGGCTATATTTAGCACGGTTTCCTTTGAGGTCCATGTTGTCAGCATGAGACATGACAAACCTGGTGCCTTTTCCACAGAGAGGTGTGCTACAAAGTGAGATTAATGGGTTAGTGAGTTTTCTGTGTAACTGAGGTGACTCTTTGTTAACCCGAGTATATCACTTATGCATGGTGGTAGAATGGGGCGGGGCAAGGGGGGTGTTATTTCCCACTTTACAGACAAAACCAAACTAAACGTAATGTTCACACGTTACAAAAAAGAAAATGTGGCCTACCCTAACCCATAATTAGTGGACAAATATCAGCTGACCATATAAAAGAGTAACACTGTTTCTTTGTTCATTTTTTAAGCTTTTAACAAATTTCTTTCCTTCATATGTGCAAATAGTCTAATAGTAATAGTAATGGATGAGATACACAAGATACACTGTTGTGTGATGGTTCCAGTGATTGTTGTTTTAGCATGTTCAGTTTAAACTGATCAACTTTGAGGTTAGGGACTGTCACAATACACATAAATGGCAACATTAAACATGGACTGAGTGGTAGAATAAATCTCCTAATCACATTGCTTACTGCCTTCACTTGCTCTCTTGACTGCCAAAGGCAACACTTTATTGGTCCATTTTGCACGGAGAAAAGTCAAACGACACGTCAAACACTCAGTTTATTGGAATGTGCACAGCTGCTAAAGAAGAAAAGCTGGCTTAAAATAGGAAATGCATTTATTCCAGCAACAGAAAATATATTTGGCATCTGGACTCTGACCTCACTTCCTGCAAATGCGATACATACAACAATTGGAAAGTGGGTACTGTGGAGGTGGAGCAGCAACAGCAGCTCTTTCAGGGGAGGAGAAGGGATGTTCCAGGATCATATGTGTATGAAATATGGAGAATGAGGCATGTTACTGTGTAAAAAGAGTTTCCTGTCTGAAATAGCTCTTCATTTGTGATGCTATGACCAAGTAACAGAATATTGACAAAGCCTATGTCATGTTCTTTGTATTGATCTCTAGTTTTCTCTTCCTTTTAATGTTCACTTTACTCTGGACCTTCTGTATATATCTTAGCTTATCTTATTTATCTGTACGTGTTAATTTCAGCTTATTTCCTGCTTTATGTGAAGGGTACTTCCTGGTGTAAGAAGTAAGAAGGTAGGAGGCTTCCTCCTGTCAACAGGTTTGCACACATCTCAGGAGGGATTCTGCCCCACTCCTCTTGAGAGGAACTCTAAATCCTTCTTACAGGACATTTGTGCATGGATCTTTTCATGGTGGAAACGATCCATCTTCAGTGTTCTGGCTGAGGGAAGGAGGTTTTCCAAGAAGCTTTAAGATTTTACAGTACATGGCCTTGCTCATTGGCCCCTCAGTGCAGTGAAGTTGTGCTTTTCCCTTGAAAGAAAAAGAGTCTGCAAGCACAATGTCTCCATCCCTGTTCTTCACTGTGGGGGTGGCGTTTTTTGAGTCATACTCAGCATTTCTCCTCCACCAAGGACCAGAGTTCATACCAAACACTGTGGATACTACAGTGGTGGTCCTGGTGACTGTGGTCCCAGCTGACTTCAGATCACTAACAAGCTCCTGTTGTGTAAAACTAAACCCAGAGAGCGTTCCACTGATCCTGCAGTGAGAGTGCTGACAGGGACTAGAACAAGAGAGCACCTTTCTCCCATATTGGCTTCTCTTCACTGGCTCCAGTGTTCCAGGTTAAATCCAGAGTTCAGTTCAAAATCCTGCTCCTTAAATACAAGGTCCTGAATTATAAGGCTCCATCTTATCTAAAAGATCTCATAATCACCCCAACAGAGCACTTCACCCTCAGACTGCTGACTTACCTGTGTCGCCAGGATAAAAACACATGTGTAAACTAGCAGGTAAACAGGAAACACAACGCAGAGGCCACGTCTTTGTAGGCTGTGAAGAAAAAGGATCACCAACGAAAACAAACATATGTGAACATGTTAACTTCATGTTGGTGAAGCTCACAAAAGTCACACTGCAACAAAATATCATGAATATCATATCATGAATCATGAACGTGTTTGAACAGATCAAAAATCCAAAAATCAAATGTAGAAAAAATAAAATACTTGATATTGCCTGACAAACCCAATATCAAACAAACTGGGATGAAACTGTGTCCCAGTGTCCACAATGATAATTAACATGGAAAATGGCTCATAAATAATTATGTGAATCCTTTAGACCTTGGTCCTCACTTTTACCAGGACATTAATCAACAATGCTGTCATTATTTAGAAGATAATTTTACAAGAAATGCTGATATGGATGGAGTATATGAATTCATTTCAACAGTAGATATCTGCGCAAATACTTCTGAAATATTCACAACTGAATTATTATCATACATGATTTTTACCGTCATTGCTGTCTCTGATGGCTAAACGATGAATAAACAACTACAGCTGAGATCAGTGGTTATGGACTGCTGTAATGAATTTACATATGATGCAACCCCTCCTTTCCTTATAATAATTCTGAAAACTAAATACAAAGATACATTTCTGATAAAATGACATTTAATGTAAATAATGTGGTGAGTGTGTAACTGTAGAAATTAAGTTGGAGAAATCAAAAAAATATAATTATAAGCTGTACATACAGAAAATGACAGGTTTATGTGTCAAGTCTGTGGAGACTTACTGATTTAATGAATTTATTATATGAAGTTGTTAACCCCACGTATCGTATGAGTTTGTTTCCTACAGTTTAATAACAGTAGATAATGTGACTGATGTGACCATCTGCCAGTGTTCTCAGGTGTAGACATTTTTTAAGTGAAAAAGAAGAAAACTAATAGGATAACAAGTTTTACAACTGATGATGGATTAGAAAAGTTTAACACGAATAAACACGACTGGAACAGAGTTTATTAAGAAAATACAAAAAAGGCATAAGAAATAATTACTGTCTGTCCAATAAAAATGGGCCCTTAGGAGAAAAAGTGCACAACACTGAAAACACAGTAAGCCTTGGTTTATGCAAGGATTACAAAACTGCATCACTGCAAGAAGAATTCATAAAACCTACAACTAAAGAATCTAAAAATAAATAAATACATTACAAAAATAAATTCACGTGGATATCAAAGAAAGTAACATATTATAGTAATTTCTTAAAAAACAGCAAAGACGTGGAGAAAACCTGGGGGGTGTTAAAAAAGTGAAGGATATTAATATCTTCTTTATTTTATTACAAATAACCTGAAACCTAAGAAAGTCTCTGTAAACAGGGTCAAAGCTACGACAAAACACTCAACAATAATGAAAAGACAGCAGATGTTATAAATACAAGTAGACGCAGTCTGTTTCTCAAAGGAACAGAAGACACAGATAATTAACAGCCCACAGATTAAAAAGCAAAAACTCTACAGACGGGATTCAACATGTTGGTTATAACAACATATGAACACATGTCGAAGCCACAGTTATTCAGTCTTTGTGCACTGAAAGCCTTTGCTTTGGGTCATTAAACATCTATTCTTTAATTATACATAAGTTTCAATTTTCTGGCAATTTTCCCTCTAAGATTTTGGAAAAAAATTTTTGTCAAAAGAAATGAAATTGTAAACAAACATGACCTTCTGCATGAACAACAACAGCACACTGACTGTTGTTGATTTTGTAGGAAAAATATCAGACAGTATACAAAGAAAATTTATATTTACATTTATAAGTGTTTACTTCATATAACTTAAACAGTTATTGAGAAGATCAGTAGGTTATTAAGAGTCACATGTCCTGAGTAAACTCGGGATAAATGAAACTGCAAACGGATCCAAATCTCTTTAGTGTATTCTTAGTTTGTTCTTAGTTTGTAAACATAAGTTTAAAAAGTTCAGATAAAGCACAACACAGCAAAAATAGCGAAGACCAAAACAACATAAACTGTGCTGCTGTGTCACCACATCACTCCATTACTCCATAAATATATAAAAATATCCTCTGTCAGCGTTCCTACGTGACATACGGTGTTAAAGTCATATGAATAATCACCAGCTCAATATTACAAAGAGAGATATTATAATAGTGGGCAGAACAAATTATTATGATGCCGTTAACTCATTATTTATTCTTCTGAATATTTTAAGATTTCCTGAATTAAGAGATTTCACTATTATGCAGATTTAGTGTCAAATAAAAACTCATCACTTACTGCTCGGTGTTTAGGATCTGTTCATGCTGATAACAACAATTATGAACTAACAGGAAAATTATTTTTATTTTAAAAACCTAAGATAAGAAATCATTTATTAAAAAAAGCTCAAACTATTTTTCTATTAGTCAAGTATATTTATGGAATAATTGAGTTGTGTGGTTGAAGTATAGTATACAAATACATTTCAACTGAACTGAACTCTGAGACAGACTGTTTTTATGTTTGTCTTGATCTGTATAATCTAGCTTCATGGAGAAATAAAACTTTATTATTTGCATAACAATGAAAATGAATGGCTCCATTTATTTATTTATGTTACCTAAGGGAAGCAGGGAAACCTCTTAATGTAAACAGTACTGGTCCCAGACTGGAACCCTGTGGTGATGACTGTGTGTGAAGATGACTTTTTTATAAGCACAAACTGGAATTTATCACATGATGTACTGTAACACCTCACGCAACCTCTTCCAAAACGAAAGAACAAACAAACAAACAAACAAACAAACAAGGAAACAACCAACCAAAAAAAAGCATATGTGAACAATCATTGAAATGAATGAAGGTTACTTTTGATAAAAATCTGTCTATAATTAGCTGGTTTAATAACCAAACATCTTAGAAACATCTGCTACATAACCTGTTAAAAGATATATTTATCATATTTAAATTGAAGCATTAATTAATAATGAAACAGTCTTATAGACATGAGTCTGAAAGGTTCATGGTTCACACAAAAACATTGTTGAAGTTTACTCAGACAGATCCATCAATCAGACAGATGAATATCAGCTGTTATCAGAGTTTCTGTATTTAATGGTAAATCTGTGGGATGGCTGTGAATAAAAGTTTTAAAAGTTAACATTTTATCTGTGAAGACATTCGTAGGGTGATTGTTAGTTAATGTTACAGGAATGATTGGCTGAGCTGGAAAGAAACCCGGGCTTGTTCCTGTTTTTGGTGATCAGTGACAGAGGGAATTTTCCACTCTCCAGGGTGTATGCAGTGTGGATGTGACACTATTAACAAGATCATCGACCTCTGGGGGAGCAGAGTTCAGCTAGCTGCTCAGCACTGTGTTGGCACATTGCATTGAAGAAGATGATAGTGGAGAAATGACTTAAACCTGGTTACAGCACTTTCAGAGAGACAGCTCGTGTAATGAAATTTATTTTCCAGTGCTGTGTAATCTATTCCTGTAAAATTAAACGTAATAAAAAAAGTGGATTTTCGGGAAATACTCTTATTTGTTCAGTTTCTATGCTACATGTCAAGAAGAGATCCAGAGTGTAATTAAAGAGGTGGGTGGGCTCATTTACATTTTGAGAGAAACCATCCATTCTGTTCCACTTCTCCTTATCAGGGTGGAGCTGATAAGCACAGGAGACTGGAGCCTATCAAGGCTACCACAGGGCAAGAGGCAGGGTGCACCATTGACAGGTCACCGCTCTTACACAGGGATGACACACAGAGACACACAACCATTCACACTCACACCTGTGGGGAATTAACCCAAGCCCACTAACTGCATGTCTGTGGACTGTGGGAAACTCTACACAGATGGTGGGGTCAGCTTAAAAAGTTCGACTGAATGTTAAAATGGCCTAAAATAAGTGTTTTATCAGAACTGAGCACTAAATCAGTAAAAAGGACAAACCCGACATGGTGAGTCAGGAGGACAATAAGATCTTTATAGTTAGGTGGAGAAGATTAAGAGTCAAATGAATTCAAACTGCCTCTGCACATATTGTTCTCATGTTGCTGTGAAGTTTGAGGACCAGCCATAAAAGTTGAAGGTAATATAAAGTTTTTACTGATTTTCACACTTGCTGTGACCTTGCCTTGATTTTCAGCGGCAAGCTTCTGATTACACGGCGAACTCCCAACTCTTGAGCCACGATCGCCCCTATCCCTAACCCTAACAAAACTGAGGTGCTTCATTTAGATATTGTCAGGTCAACACAATCACGGGCACATTCTGCATAGTTTTAAACTTGCATAGTTTACTACATTAAGATATATATATAATAACAGATAATATGCACTAAATGCTCATTTTAAAACAAAGCAGATGTGTCTGTGTAACCTTTGAGGGACTCAGGTAACGACATGTAAGAAGCAAAAGAAGGAACTGGTCCTTCATAAAAATATGGAAAAGAGCCTCAAACATTAAGCAGAGAGAACATGTGGAACAACACTACTGTCACACAGACATTCCTCGTCCTCAGACAAAAACTGGTTCCTGCGACAAAACAGCCAAACAAAAGCTGAACAGCACAGTGTCTGCTGATGCAGTACAGAGTGCTATAAAACAGACCAAACAAACACCCCAAAGACATGTGGCACAACATAGGAGACTCAGCTTTTAAACTTAAAGAGAAGAGTCAGTTTTTTGAGAAAACAAATGTTCACCTTTTGGATGGCTTGAGAGGTTAAAGGCAGGCATCTATGACCACCTGGAAACACCATTACTGAGATCTCTTCCCAAGGGGATTCCCACTAATAGTCTACATGGTTGCAGGGTGGGCTAACAAAGAATTCACACCTTGGGTCATGTGATCGGAATGACGATGCTGACACAGTGTTTTAACAACTCTAAAGACCACCTCCAATGTGACAGCCATACTAGAGTCTCCTCAGCTGTTGGAAGAGAACTGAAATATCTAGAAGAACCTAAAGAAGAGCCTTCAGCTTTGGCGCAGGTATCCTGGACCATCTTTACTAACTCTTTAAATACTTGTTGAGCTCAGCAAGGATTTGTCTAACACGTGAAAGCTCTCTAGTGTAAAACTGGGAGGACGGAGAAGCAACTTAAAAAATCTGTAAAAATCTGCCACATCAAATATGCAGATTCACCTGCTGTGGGGACCCCAAACTTAATGTCACAATTAAAAAGTCAAATGTAGTATTCATAGCCTTGGTGTTGTACTGCACGTGGTGACAGAGCCCGTAGCCCCTCCCTCCTCATGGAGAAAGGAGATGTTGAGAACTCCCTTTAACCCAAGACACAGATCTGGGTTTCTCCAGTAGGCACTAAGAAAGGATGGCTGGAATTCCTCATCCCCCTTTGATGTCTTCTTGTGATGAAACATAAAGCCTGATGGTAGTAACAGACCTCTTTGTAACAACAGCAAAGGCACAGATAGGCCAACCTTTCATAAACAAGGTGCTCCCTGGCGTGGAAGAGGCTTCAAGGCTGCTGTTGCTGAGCTTGGTCACGCAAGGAACTTCACTGCCCTGTAGGAAAGCAGGTATCACTGTTGTCTTAAGAGTAAACATGTGTTAATAACGCCACTGTCCTTATTTAATGAGCACAAGCTCAGTGGCAGTAAACCTGTGTGAGGTGTTCCTGTTTGTGGGGTTAAAGTGGGCCAGAAAGATCCACAACAGTGTTCCAGCATTATTTATGAATATATATGATATATAATAACAAATCTGTTTGGGACTTTAATACATTATAATGCTCAGCAAGTTTGTTTTCCATGTGGTGATGAGTTGATCAGTCCGAGGATAAAGGTGGAAGAAAGAGAGCAGAGAAGAAGAAAATGAGCGATAATTTCCAAGGGTAAGGTCTAATCAGCATATGACATTTGATACAATGGAACAGATTAAAACCTGTACAAGTATGTAAAGTATAACACCGATATTAGACTTGTTTTAATCTGTAGATGGTGTATTGTTAATGCTATCTTGTTAATTCACATTGTAAAGTGCTGATAAATAATTACAGAATAGTCATTTTTGTTATCTGAAGGCTCAGATATTAGGAAGTGGGAGAGTTTACAGCATCAAACATGGGTACAGTACAGGATGTGGAAGCCTATTCACAGTCACTGCTGGGTTAGGCTGAGACAGTGGTCCTTTTCACAATGAGTACCACCTCATAAAATATATGGCTCTTGAAGTACCACCCTTATCACCGACATTAAAGTACAGTAGTGTAGGCCTGTTTAACACTATATACAGTTTACAGACAATTTTATTTCTTATATGAATGTTATTTATTTTAACTGTCATAAACAGGATGTGACAAGTGATAATAATAACAGCTGTGCTGCATTAAAACATTCACAGCAGGTGGGATATCCAGTCTTGAAGTGATGAAGTATGAACAAATAAGGCTTTAATAAGGCTGTTGTGTTTTAACATGTTTTAATGCTTTGTATCTTTTTTTATTTAATCTGAACAAACCCCTAAAAACAGTCAGTGATCACTGTCGGCCTCTCTTGCTTTTTATTACCACTGTTCATTTTAAAGCTCAGTTTTTAAAACCAGTTTTTAAAACACTGCCAGTCTTCTAGCTTGCTTACTTGCCACAAGTGCACTGTGCCACCTACCAATAGAAAGGAAAAAATAATGTGCACATTTCCACGAGAGAAATCCCACGCCTGGATCGTCGTTGACCGCCGCCATGATTCTAGCCTGCTTTTTACATCCAACACAAAAACTGCAGTCGTGGTGCTTTTGATTGTACTCAGAACTTGGAAATTCTGCCTTCTGAATAGGAAGATGTAGGTAACACCAGACTGCAGATGAGCTGCATACAGAGCTGGACTGGGACAAAACAATCGTCCGGGCATTTTGACTAGAGACCGCCCACCATTATAGGAAAAATCATAAAGCCTTTGAATGAAAACAAACACTGTTGTGACAGTGATGTACACTGTTCTGATGGTATATATGTATCAATCTATCAATCGTTTGTTGTAAGCTTCAGATAATTATTTTTTTAAAGCGAGACATTTTAAATGAGAATAATAAAGAAAAGTATTTCCTTGTGCCCCCCTTTCCCTGTTAATGCCCTACCTGCCCCCCTGGCAACACTTTGCTAGACCCGCCCCTGCACAGTTACCAGCTGTCAGCTACGTAGAAAAGGATCCTGGTGTTATTTGTCTCTCAGAAACAGCTCATAACTTCCCTTCAACTCATTCATGTCACCTAAAAGGTAAACCTGTTTCTCCATCACCTGTTCAGCTCTGATGATTCAGTAAGAACATCTCCTGGTTTCATCTTCATGTTTCCCTCTCACCAGATAACCAAACCGACATCATGACCAGCAGCTTTACAGCTGTGGCTCCAGCAAACATCAGCTGATACTAGAAATTAATATTAAATAAATTCTAACAACAGCTGATCAAGCTTAAACGTGCTGCTGTTGTTTAACGCGACATCCGCTGGTTTCCTCTTTCTGGCGCAAAGTGGGCGATAAATAAACAAGAGAGAAAAGCCGATCAGCTGATCATTGATCAGTTTCGTGATTGAAGTAGAAACGGGAGAGAATGAGAGAAGAAGAGGCAGCTGTGCAGCTTCAGCTTTGTGTCTTTTCATTGTAGCTGAAGTCCGGGACAAACTGTGTTCCTTTTCACCTCAGTGCGAAACGCGTCATATTTTCTCTGAATACCAGACGATTCTGTTTTTACGGGACGGTTGGAAACTCTAATAATTAACCGTATGAACAAAATAAAGTTCAACATCAGTAACATAGCACCCACCCAGCTGTATAGAAACTCCGTCATGCTAGCTAGCACGCAGTATGAAAAAGTCAGCACAACGAAAATAAACTCCACCTAAACTTGGTTTATATCTGACCCAGATAGACTGCAGGTCATAACTTCTTACCTGAAGTTCAGTTCACCTGACACGCGGACCGGCGGCCGCTCGGGTCTCTCCTCTTGCCTCCTTTTCCTTCATCCACCTGCTGGCCTCCACCACTTGCTAATGTTACTGAATCTGTGGAAGCTCCGCGATATCCACCACACGAAGTAACGAGTAACGAGCCTATCTAAATCCCAGTAACGAGTAACGCGTTCCTGGTTTTGGCATAATAACTAGTTACCGTGCTCGTTACCACAATAATAACGTAGTTACTGTAACGCGTTACTTAATAACGCGTTAGTCCCAACACTGGTCAGAACATGCTATATTATTATATCTGGAGACTTCCCGCGTACCACTAGAGGGAGCCCAAGTACCACAGGTGGTATGCGTACCACAGTTTGCGAACCAATTCAATTCAATTTTATTTATATAGCGCCAAGTCACAACAACAGCTCAAAGCACTTTATATGAACCACCGGTCTAGGATTTTTAATATCATTTGACTCCACTCCTATTTTACAGTCGTGGTTTGGAAAGAAGCTATGATCATGTTGCATCTTCAAATATCTTGTAGAATACTGTCGGCTAAATCCATGTGAGTATACAACTACACTCACAGCTCACAGTGCAGCTCTGCCATTTTTGAGTTTCCTACATCTTTGACTATATAGTGACCTACTTCTACAATCTAAACTCATTTGGAAGCAATATGGTCAAAAGGGCATCGAATCTTGTTTTCGATGACAGAACTCTGGAGGAAGTTGTTTAGCCATCTGTTTTTTTGGTGCTCTGTTGGCACTATTGTTTTCACTGTACAGTACTATGAAAAGTCATCAGCTCACTTCTGCCAATGATGACATCAGGAGAATGAGGAGCAGGACTAAAAATCTTAAAAACATATGAGTGAGTGAGCACATGTGAGTGTGTAGAGGGAGGGAATTTTCCATAAAGAGATGGCCTGGAATAATGGGCAAGAAGGTCAATTCCTGAAAAGACAGAGTTCCAGAGAAACAGTTTCAGTCTTTTGCTGGGACACACGTGAGCAGGGAGATCAATGAAGGATCTCGAGTACAGAAGTGAACTGTGGAAGACATTAAAGAATGATCGTGAAATCATGTGAAAGAAAAAGCTGTATGATCTAAGAGTGGGTGCTTCACGAAAACTACAACAGTGTAGAAGCTCACGTATGGTTGAAGCACTCGCTTACGTCAGATAAAGTCTCTGTGATTTTAGCAGTACTGTGTTCCTGACTTCTTTCCCATTCTGCTTCACCTTCAGTTTTCACACCTCCTGTTGTGTAGCATCTCTTTGTACTGAACATTTTATACACAAGACAAGCTTAAATAAATTGTTCTAACCTTACCTGAATGGAGTAAAGTAATTATTGTGCTGTTACTGCTTTAACATCTCTTTGTTGAGGCTGTACAGTCAGGTTCTGAATAACATGCAGTAATTACCATATTTTCCCTATATGTGTACTGCTCATTATATTATTTTCACATTATTTTAGTTATTTATTTATTCTAAGTAAAAATAAACCCCATAACTTTGTAATCCCCTTCATTGTTTTAGCAATTCAGAAACGACTGAAAGGCATTAAAGACAAATGTAAGTATGTAGCTGCTGCAAAATCAACCTGTAAATTCAGTATTTGCCCCAAGTCAATGTCATTAAACCAGATTCTGACATTAAGTGTTGGTCATGTGGACGAGCCTGCTGTATGTGGAATATCTGCAAACAGTAACATGCAGCGATCATTGTACAAATGTCTAATTTTAGCTGAAACAGACACTTTTTTTATTTAGGGTTTTTCATTTTGCAGAACTCGTCATCTGTAATCTTCACCCAGTGGTTTGATCAGAGTGATGCTGGAGGTTTCATCCTGTTAAAGGGGAGTTTTTCCTTCCCACTGTTGCCAAGTGCTTACTCACAGTGAAGTGTCTAATTGTTGGGATTTAGCCCACAGTGTAAATGACCTTCGATTTGATTTTAGGGTTTTGCAAAAACACTGTTAGAGATGATAATTAGAGAGAAGAAGGAAAAATGTTTGTACCAGTGCAAAACTGGTGGGAGAAAAAATACATGAGATCCACGATTTGGCTACTGTATCTTAAAATTCCAGTGCGCGTGTGTAAACAACTGAAAAAATGTTATTAGTGCCAAATAAATATTGAATGATGAAGTTTTTCTATCTGTATAAATACAGAAATTTAGTCAGTAACAACACTTTTACTGAGGCCAAGAAGAACGACCTTGGACCCTGTGAATGAGGATATTTTAAAATAAAACCAGTAAAAATTGAGCACCCGTCTTACACCTATCAAATTATGAGAACAGCAGTCAATTAATATTTTTTAGGAATCAACACAGAACACAAGTCAACATGAATACGAGTGTGCATCTCTGCATGTGTCTGTTGCTAAATTTCAAGCACATAAATAGGTAACTGTTACTCTATGTCAGGCTAGTGTCATGAAACAGATTTTGCATTCAGACACAATTTAGATTATTTAGATCATCTATCATCTATTGCATTGGTCCTCGGTCTCAAGCCAACAGGTATTTATCAGAAATCAGTTAACAAACTTCAAATTTTTCAAAATGCAAAATAAGACTTCTTACAACAACGGAGAAAAATAAAGATATTAAATTAGTTTTAAGGACTCTACACTGGTTGCACATTTCTTTGAATCTGAATTTGCTCTTTTTAATAAATGTACTTTTTGTTCTTGTGCTGTAAATTTCCCTTGTACAGTCTCCTATTTTACTGTTTTTAATTTTATAGTCTTTACTTTTGTGTGAATCTGCATGCTCCATCTGCCTGTCACTGCCGGAACACATGAATTTCCTCAGTGAGGGACAATAAAGGATTATTCTATTCTATTCTATTCTATTCTATTCTATTCTAGCCTGTTGACAGTTATTGCTTGTGGGTTGGAAATTACATAAAGCGAGAGCTTACTGTGAGAGGTGGAGGTACCCGATTTACCTCTGCAGGTAAGCAGACAGTCTGGTGAAAAGTTGCTACTCCTTGGTTGCTGGCTGATAAAGAACAGGTGAGTATAGTGAGATGCAGGACCCCATATTGATCACTCAGAAACACAAAATCATCCACCACAGTAAGGGGGCATTGTGGAGGGAGGGGCTTTCTCCTTTGCATCAAAACGAGGCACTTGTGGTGGTTGATCAACTGGCTAGGATCCTCCTGGGTGCGTCCCAGGTGAGGTATTCTTGGCATGGCGGGAGGAGGACCCAGGGTAGACCCACGGCATGTGTTGGTTGTCTTGAGAACACTTCAGTCTCTCCCCAGGAAACGTGGAAGAGATAAATGGGGAGAGGTTGTTTGGACTACTACCGCAAAACCCACACCCCAGTAAGTATTAGAAAATGGATTGATGGCTAAAAAAGATATCAAACTGAATGTATTTGCAACAGCAAAAATGAAACAACTTCTCACACATGGATAATCATTCCCTGTTTCCTAGTTGATTTGGCCATTTTCTTTTTTTTTGGTGCTCCAAACTCCGCCCACAGCCTTTGAACTGCAGGAAAAAGACGTGTCACGGGATTCTAAATTTGCTTTGCATGTCAGACAGATAAGGTACTTTTTGAACGGATGGTTAAAATGTGACGTGAATGGTCAATATGACAAGTCCTCTACCTAACATTAATGTTTGCATTTCCTTTATTGATACATGGAAAGGCAGAACAAATATCAAAAGGCAGGCCACATTTGGTGCACTGAATGTATAAAACTGCGTCTATATCGCAGCGACATATAGAGATGGATTTTATGATGTATTATGTGATCTAATCGAAGGTTTTGTTGCACAGTTCAGCACTCCCAGCATTCAGCGAGAATTACAAGTGCCAAGAGTACGGCCCTCCCCAACTCACTGCCAGCTGTAACTGTGTCACAGCCACTTGCTATGTCAACAGGCTTGCTTTCCACCATCAATATTTATCAGAGTGTCTGTACACCGAGGGGATTGCTGCTAGCCTCCTACAACACCCAACTCATACGTCTACATATTGTAACTTCATTAGAGGAGTCTCCTGAGCTAACACTACACGCTGGTCATGCAAAACGATTTTCCAGTGTCCGACATAAGGATGATTTGTGCATGCTCTAAGTCTTACAGACTCACGTTCCACATGACCAGCCAGAGGCAAACAAGCACAAAACCTTTCAGAGCTGATGAGCTAATTGACAAAGGCAAGAACAAATTGAATTACATGAAATAAATAACTGTTTTTTTTAACGTGGAAAAAACTAATAAAAGCGTCCATTTGATGAATGTGATGTAATATTTGTGATATTGTTGTTTATCTGTGAACCATCACTGTTCATCACCACAATGTGCTGCTAAAGCACGAAGATTTTGATCATATACGTGATATCTATCATCAAACATATAGCTTTTAATTACCTACAGCTTTTAATGGGTTAATTTCACAAATCAAATCTAGTCCATAAATTGAGTGCAACTCTCCTTTCCTGTGTCCTTCCTGACCTGGATCTGTGAATGCTGTCAGGCTACATTCAAGCTGTTCTGTTCATGTGCTTGGAAGACTTCGGAGAAGCTGGCACTGCGGCACCAATGAGCAGATGTCTGGGAGAATAAATTGGCCTGAGAAAGTTTTTCAGGCACCTGTTCAATCCGTCTTAGTAGGAGATATCAGACAAGACAGTGCCCAGCCACATTCACAGTGACTGACATTCAGAAATAGGACAGGATGGTTAAGCTGTGGCTGTGGGTTGAAGCTTTTGTGTTGTGACTCACAACTTTATAAATGACAAAGCAAAGCAGTAATTAAAAGGCAGGTTTGTGTCTCTCGGTCTGGACCAGCATCTCCGAGGCTCTGCTTGTTGTCGGGCCAGTTGGCCTTGCTAAGAAACATTTGGTCACATATCTCAGATTTCTTTATTATTTGTTGTTTTTACAACGGTCAATGCTTTTCTTCTACTCCCCTGAAAATGTCTTCAGTGAGAAATCAATGTCATAATTGGTGACAGCTGTTATCATGCTGGCGGACTGTATGACACACCCAGACTAAATCTACAGAGTAAAGCCGAGGAGAAATACCTCTAACAAGTGTTCTTTGTAGTGGGCAGCAGGGGGGCAGCTCCACTGGTCAGAATAAAACATTATTTTTTGTGTGGGGCAGTAAAATGAATATATTAATCATAACTTCTATCAGTGGGTGTGGGTAGCATTGGTGAGATGGATACCTCGATAGTTCTGCTTTCTTATTGTTGAAAGGGCAGAAATCAGAACCAGGCTCAGCCTGCTGGGCTTCAGCTCTGACAAAAACACTGTGGACGAGCGAGGGTTAAAAACAAAAGTCTTCATGTGAAAGTGAAACTCTGACATTTTTCTTAAAATTAAGATCAGCCATAAAGGGAGAGAACTATAATGTTTGTCTTCTTGATTCTTTTCAAACATGTGTCTCCTGTTGATGACATCAGCACCGTGTGGTTGATGTTTGTATGAAGGCAGCTTCACAGAGTATATCGCAGTGCTGAATCCTGTCCTACAGGCTTTGTTTGTTTTCATGGGGAGGTTATAAATATTTGATTAAATGCAACATGAGACCTATTATGTCATTCTTATTGATGAATTCACTGCCGTTATTCTATCGACTAAAACCTTTTGAATCTATGATATAATAAGTACTTGTTCCTTAAAATAAAGATTTGTTGTGTAACACTTCCTTTAAGGTGGATTTCCATCCTTTTCTTCTGTCTCAAGCTTCCTTCTTGTTTTAGGCTCTTTGGTGTGTAATCATTTCTGTACATATTTAACAAATATGATGTAACTGTGTCTATCAAAGTGCCGCACCTCAGTGATTGTGATATCTTGTATCCCTTTTCAAATGCTAAATTGATTTCCGGGGTTGTTCAGACTCCTATCAACGCTCTGTCCTTGTTGCCATGGTTACAAGGGCCCTCCTGAAAATTAATCTCACTACACAGCCTGCAGAGTGTAAACACTAACTTGGCTGCCTTTGTTCTGTAGGGTAAAGCTGTAGTGAAGCCCTCTGGGTCGGTAGACCGCGGCGCTGACGAATCCGAAAAAGCTTTAAGGTTCTGAAAACTTTAAATATTATATGTGGAACAACTTACATCTATGGTCTGTTTTCTTATCATATGTGAAAACAGCTGGTCACATATCTGCCACCTCACTCCCACAGGAACATCCCATCAGCACAGTTTACTGTCTCCTCAGGTGCAGCTGTGTATCTGAGCCTCAATGAAAAATGTGTCACAACAATGCTTCAGGAGTTTATAGCTTTTGAAAAGGCTTTCTCATTTTTACTTCATTTCAAGCCAAACATATTCTTCCATAACCATTTTCCCAACCCTTTCCTTAAACTGTAATTTCTTTATTCTATGTTCACTGATTGCATGCACGTACACCTAATAACAGATTTTCATCTGACAGATTACAGTAATATTCTCGATAAATAAGTCTTTCCTCTGCAGGTGATTAGTTAATTCAACTTTATTATACAGCTGCTGTCTCAAAGTGCTTTATATTGTAAGATAAACACCCTAGAGATCAAGATAGAGATAGAGGGAACCGTTCCAGCATCCCCCCAAAAATCTGAAAACATCCTTTGAGGGAAATGTTGGCTAAAGTGGGAACAAAAACTCACAGGAAGAAAGCAGAACCAGGCTCAGCCTTCATCCTTCTACTCTGACTGGTTGGGGATAAAGGGAGAAGTACAACAAACACAGAAAATAAAAATGACTAATCATTGAATGCAGAGTGCTGTATAAACCAGGGGTGGACAATCTCAGTCCACGAGGGCCGGTGTCCTGCAGGTTTTAGATGTGTCCTCGAACCAACACAGCTGATTTAAATGGCTAAATTAGCTCCTCAACATGTCCTGAAGTTCTCCAGAGGCCTGATAACGAACTAATCATGTGATTCAGGTGTGTTGACCCAGGGTGAGATCTAAAACCTGCAGGGACCCCGGCCCTCGTGGACTGAGATTGCCCACCCCTGGTATAAACACATAGTCACCACCAACTTGGGCGTACTGCCCTGCAACTAAGGGGGGATTCAGGGTCCAGCCCTAAATATTTGCTTTGTCAAAAAGGAAAGTTTTAATCCTAATCTTTAAAAAAAAGAGGGTGTCTGTCTCCTGAATCCAAACTGGGAGCTGGTTCCAGTTAAAAATCTGCAAATATCTACACATAGAGTCTCCAGGCTGGGGACCTCACCTGGGTGAACAAGACCCATGTCCAGTGCTGAGGAAGCGCCAGGATAGACTGATGAGACGTACGTCCATTTACTGTACACAACAGATGCTGGGGAGCCTGAGGTGTCTTGGAAAAAAGGCACACACACACACACACACACACACACACACACAATTAAAACAAATCATATCCTTTAGCAACGTGTTATCATCCAAAGTGAATGTAATTCTTTTGTTATTCAAACATGGACTTAATTGTCTTTATAATTCAAATTTCAAGTGACAACTTAACTTACCAGCTTACAACAATATTTTGTCACAGTCGTGGTGCTTTCACCTAAAAATCTAATAATTTCAGGTAATTACACATAATTTGTACCATTGTGTGACACTCAGACTTCTTTGGTCTGTTTCTAACACAGATCTCTCGTCCTCACAGGGCAGTTAGAGGCCAGTTGTTGGTCTGAATGGAAATAAAAAGTCAGGTCCTAGTATTTCTCTCATCATGACTGATGAGAAATGATGACTGATGAAAGCATTTCTCCAACTTGTCTTTATGTCTAAACGGTTTTGAAAACAGGGAATCATTACAGTTACAAACCTTATGTTGTCTGTAGTACTATTACTACATGTAGTGGAGATAAAGCTTGCACAAAAATCTACAGACAGCATAATCTTATTGAAGATAACACTTTAACACACCGACGTGTGCAGATTTTTGAGGGCAACCAACCAACCGTGCCAAAAACAACCAACGAGGCGCAGAGATAGCATACGACTCACTGATCTTCAAGATGGTCAAAGCAAGAAATGAAGTTCTTTGACAAATAGCTTCCAAAGATTCTGGACCAGGAGACCAAGTGAGAACTAATGCAACACACCTGTTATTATCAAATGCCCAATGTCAGTGACAGTGACTGATATCTGACTGATTCTTTGTACTCCAGACGCCATTTTAGCAGGGCATGTAGGCAGCTTGTGAGGGGGCTTATCCTTCACCCATCTTATCCATCACCCTCTGTGGAGAGGACCTTATGCTTTGTCCAGATGAACAGAATCAACTTTTCGTGATTTCCTTACACGGATGTTCGGGTGTGCATCAATATGTTAAGGAAGTATCATTTTTAGAAAATGCAGTTTTCAAAGTGGGATTTAAGAAGTATTTGAATGGCTCTGGTGTGCGACAGTCTTGTCATGATGATCCTACAGAGTTCTTGTGGTTTGTCTAGATTAACTTTGAAGGCCAGCTTGGGGGTGTCGGGTGCTAACATCATTAGTGGATAGTGTTGGGGAGTAATAGAATACATGTACTGCCGTTACGTATTTGAAATACAAAATACGAGTAACTGTATTCCATTACAGTTCCTGTTTAAAAAGGTGGTATTCAGAATACAGTTACTTTGCTGAAATAAATGGATTACACGGCGGTCTTTCCTGTTTCATATGTTCGGCTATGCCCTCTCTATTTTTGGTAATTCCACGCCGGTGGAAACCCAAACAAAACAGGCATTGAGAATCTCTAATGCCTGAGTCTCAATCTCGCGGCTCATGTCACCTCTACTTGCGGCCCACATAATGACGTGAAGAAATATTTTATAAAATTATTGTTCAAAAAATGAATTAATATGAAGGCAATAGGCAGAATATTACAGGCATAGCCCTAAAGAATGTAACATCATGGGCAGTGTAGTCCGTGCTGCAGGGAGAATGGACTGCCATACTCGTTATGTGTCTGTGAGCGAGGGAGGGAGAAAAAGGAGAGTCGAACAGTCCGAGTTGTCACCGAGCAGAAACGGGAGATGGAAGCATGTAAATATAATAATAACCACTGCAGCCAAAAAGAGTGCCTGACGAGCCCAGCTGTAAGTAAGCTATTAAAGATTCGACTGTACACTGTGTTTGTGTTTTCCTCTGAAACAATAAGTTCCATTGGAGCCTTTCAACGCCTCTCTCTGTCTCTCGCTAGCAAAGTTGACCCAGACAACAAAGTAAAGCTAGTTTTCAGCTACAAGCCCGACACGAACCCGACGTATCAGCCAGAGGTCCCTTTACTGCGGTTCGGAGCCGCGGACCTGTTTCATATACGCGCGGAATAGTTTTCTATACGAGATCACTGCAAAAAGTGCAGCCTTACCTAATGTCCACCTACTGTTACTCATTTATATTAAGATTTAAACATCTAGTTGGTATTGGTATGGTGCGTAGCCTTCAGTAACAGTAATAAATCACACAGCAATAGTACATTCATGTAGCTGTAAAAAGCATGATAATATAAAGTAATCCAAAGTATTCAGAATACGTTACTCTCATTGAGTAATGTAATGGAATACGTTACAGAATACATTTTGGGGCATGTAATCTGTAATCTGTAATTTGTAGTGGAATACATTTTAAAAGTAACCTTCCCAACATCGTTAGTGGGGTGTGTCAGTTGGTGGGATGTTGTTCTCGCTGTGTGGTGGAAGGATGGCCCCTACCTTCAGTATGGTTGTAATTTCTTATTTGGTTCTGGTTTGTGTTGAGTTTTGTTCTTTTGTTGTAAGAAGGGTTACTAGCGACTGTTATCTTTCTTTGTATTGCATGTGTGGTATGCTCCAGTCCCTATGTATATGATTACTGGACCCACAGTCACACTTTCACCTGCATATGTTGCATTCATGACACCTATCAACCCTAACATGCTGAACTCAGTTTTAGAATGTATGTGAGGGATTTTAAAATTATATCAAAATTAAATACATGTAAGGAACATCAACCATGTGTCCAAATATCAAGAAATCTTGTGTTTTCTTAAAAAATATGAAATTACGGCAGGTGGGCTAGGTGTTTAAATTATTATTTAGTAATTATACAACACAAACAAATAGGGGAGTTGCTTTTCTCCTGTATCACTGATTGAATTCTAGTTTGAATGGTGACTTTAACCATAGTTAACATCACCATTCACATGTCAGACTCTCCAAGAAACGTCAGACATGTGAATTCCTTGATGATTCGGCATCGCGTGATGTCTGGAGAGTGCTGCATCTCCTAGAAAAAGAATACTTATTTTCTACACCCCTCACCATGCTATTGGGGAGGACAAGTTGGTGCCCAGTTTTTCTCTGACCAGTCAGTTTAATCAGTTTAATTATCTTCCCTACTTACCATTCCAACTGGCAACCCTTCTTTACTAAGTCATCATAATTTTCTTGACTATATTACCACAGAATTGCAGCTTTACAGCAAAACTTCAGACATCAGCCCATCCACCTTGTAAAAGGCATCAAGGCATATATATATATATATATATATATATATATATATATATATATATATATATTATGACAGCGTGCTCAGTGAATACCTCAGGCAGCAGAAACCCAAGAAAGAGGAGGAAGGCGAGGAACCATCATGGAAGGACAGGCCCCTGCACGGTATGTACCACCGGCAGATAGAGGAGGTGGCTGATATCCAGAAATCCTACCAGTGGCTGGACAAAGCTGGACTGAAAGACAGCACAGAGGCACTAATCATGGCAGCACAAGAACAAGCTCTGAGTACAAGATCCATAGAGGCTGGGGTCTATCACACCAGGCAAGACCCCAGGTGCAGGCTGTGTAAAGATGCCCCAGAGACAATCCAGCACATAACAGCAGGGTGCAAAATGCTAGCAGGCAGGGCATACATGGAGCGCCATAACCAAGTGGCCGGCATAGTGTACAGGAACATCTGTGCCGAGTATAACCTGGAAGTCCCGAGGTCAAAATGGGAGATGCCCCCAAGGGTGGTGGAGAATGACCGAGCTAAGATCCTGTGGGACTTCCAGATGCAGACGGACAAAATGGTGGTGGCTAACCAACCGGACATAGTGGTGGTAGACAAAGCGGAAGAAGACGGCCGTAGTGATCGATGTAGCGGTTCGAATGACAGCAATATCAGGAAGAAGGAACACGAGAAGCTGGAGAAATACCAAGGGCTCAGAGAAGAGCTCGAGAGGATGTGGAGGGTGAAGGTGACGGTGGTCCCCGTGGTAATCGGAGCACTAGGTGCGGTGACTCCCAAGCTAGGCGAGTGGCTCCAGCAGATCCCGGGAACAACATCGGAGATCTCTGTCCAGAAGAGCGCAGTCCTGGGAACAGCTAAGATACTGCGCAGGACCCTCAAGCTCCCAGGCCTCTGGTAGAGGACCCGAGCTTGAAGGATAAACCGCCCACAGGGGCAAGATGGGTGTTTTATATCGTGGCTCAAGAGTTTGGAGTTTGCCTTGTAATCGGAAGGTTACCGGTTCGAGCCCCGGCTCGGACAGTCTCGGTCGTTGTGTCCTTGGGCAAGACACTTCACCCGTTGCCTACTGGTGGTGGTCAGAGGGCCCGGTGGCGCCAGTGTCCGGCAGCCTCGCCTCTGTCAGTGCGCCCCAGGGTGGCTGTGGCTACAACGTAGCTTGCCATCACTAGTGTGTGAATGTGTGCGTGAATGGGTGAATGACTGGGTATGTAAAGCGCTTTGGGGTCCTTAGGGACCATAAAGGCGCTATATAAATACAGGCCATTTACCATGTGTTAGAATGGCCCAGTCAAAGTCCAGATCTAAATCCAATCGAGAATCTGTGGCAAGATCTGAAAACTGCTGTTCACAAACGCTGTCCATCTAATCTGACTGAGCTGGAGCTGTTTTGCAAAGAAGAATGGGCAAGGATTTCAGTCTGTAGATGTGCAAAGCTGGTAGAGACATACCCTAAAAGACTGGCAGCTGTAACTGCAGCAAAAGGTGGTTCTACAAAGTATTGACTCAGGGGGCTGAATAATTACGCACACCCCACTCTTCAGTTATTTATTTGTAAAAGATGTTTGGAATCATGTATGATTTTCGTTCCACTTCTCACGTGTACACCACTTTGTATTGGTCTTTCACCTGGAATTCCAATAACATTGATTCATGTTTGTGGCTGTAATGTGACAAAATGTGGGAAAGTTCAAGGGGGCCGAATACTTTTGCAAGCCACTGTATGTTTAGATTCATTCACTGAATTCCACCTTCATTCCAGCTGTATAGTGTCTAGTATAACAACAGTATAAACAGTGTAGTGTCAGTGTAAAGGAAATCAGCCAGGACGACTCATGAAACATCTGCTCACATCTGGTTGAATTCAGTTGTGTACATCCACAGAGAGCAGCAGGTCAGCTGATCTACTGGAGCTCTGAGCACCAGTGATTGTGAGTTTCCCCACACTGAGCCATTAGTCCACCTGCTGAATCCACTTTAACCTCGTCGCTTCTCATTTTCCTGTTAGAGACAAAGTCATCCTCTACAATGTAGCAGCAGAAAATAGAGCATGTTCATTTTGCTTCTTTTTCTCTGCTCATGTCCAACTTCACTGATTCAAGTTGAGGACCTTTATTAGAATTCAAATTTGGACTAAAATAGAGTTTGTATTCCTATCTACAGATATTATTTTATTATTAGATATTAATATAGCACATAGTACAGTTAGCTTTGCACAAAAATAGCTGGCACCTTGAGGCAGCTGTTGTTGTTTGGCACTATATAAATAATGAAGTTGGCCCTGCGACAGACTGGTGAGCTGTCCAGTGTACACCCTGTGGTAGCTGGGACAGGCACCAGCCCCCCGCGACCCTGAAAAGGAGAAGCATTCTAGGTCTTCTTTTAACTGGAGCATAGACCGAGAGAAATTCAGCTTCCACAGGTCCTTTAAATTGATCTATATTTACATTTCCATATATGTAAAATAAAAAGAAAGTCGTCCGTCGACTCTGCAGATTTCCTAATGGCATCGTTTCTGATTTACTCAAACTGATCTTATAAGCAGAGATTTACATTCAATGGAAATGAAAGGCAGAGTAACCATGATTAACAGCTCAGAGGACAACAAAAACAACTGCTTTGTGCTCCACATTCTCCATCAATATTCCCCACACATCAATACATAATGTAATATGTTCAGCTACTGGCTCTGCTGTTAAGCAAAGAGGAGTGAACTAAGCGTGCATCCTTGCTGGTATGTTGTAATAGAAAAATATTTAACCCTTTCATGCATAGTGGTCACTACAGTGGATACAGCTATTCAAAGGCTGTTTCTTGTATTTGTGTCAGTGTTTGTGGTATACTTATACATAAACACAACACACAGCGTATATTCTTTATTCATTTTTCAAATTCATAACTCAAAAAATATGTTGTCTACCTAAGTGGACATGTAAAAAACTCATGTAAAAAAGTTAAAAATCTTTTTTTTCATGCCTAAAGATGAATAAAAATCCTGATTGAGGTTGTCGTTATTCATGCAGGAAATTGTTAGAGTGCTGCCCATTTGTTATAAAACTGGCAGTAGGTGAGAGGTAGATGGTTTGGATCCATTTAAGAAAATCTCCCCCGAACCCAAAACTCTCCAATATATTAAACAGGCAGGCCGACCTGGCCATGTCTGGACAGCATGTTGTTTCTACTGAGTAAACATAACATCATCATAACATCCTATTAGCGAGGCTTGAGCACACAGTTGGCATTGGAGGTGCCGCCTTAGATTGGTTTAAGTCATACCTCTCTAATAGGTCCTTCTCGATTAATTTTGGCCCTTATTTCTCCTCTGCTGCACCTGTCTCCTGCGGCGTGCCTCAAGGATCTGTCCTTGGCCCCCTGCTCTTCTCATTGTATATGCTGCCCTTAGGCACAATCTTTGAGAAGTATAACATCGCACATCACTGTTATGCCGACGATATACAGATATATTTCGAGCTAACTGATGATCCCTCTATGTCTCTCCATGGCTTCTTCGAGTGCATGCGTGAGGTCAAAAATTGGCTCGCAGGTAACTCTCTTATTCTAAACGACAGGAAAAGCGGAAATTATTGTGTTTGACAGTAGAGTCCCCGTGGCCAACTTTGTGACGCCTCGGTTCCTTTAACAGTTTCCTCACAGACACTGTTAGTGACCTGGGTGTATTTTTTGGATAGCTCGTTTAAGTTCAATAAACAAGTGTCTTCTGTTGTTAAATCTTGTTTCCATCAATTGCGTCTTATTAGCAAGGCCAGACATTATATTCCACATAGTGACCTTGGAAAGCTTATCCATGCCTTTGTGACATCTAGGTTGGATTATTGCAATTCACTTTACTTGGGTCTTAACTCTACTCTCCTCCATAGACTTCAAATTGTTCAGAGCGCAGCTGCTGGGTCTCCTTACTAGTAGTGGGCGGCGTGTCTCTATTTCCCCTGTCCTTGCTGATCTGCATTGGCTTCCCGTTAAGTACCGCATTCAATTCAAAATCTTGCTGCTTACTTACCGAATTGCCAACAATATAGCACCAAGCTACCTTACCGAGCTACTTAGATCATACACCCCTACTAGGCGTTAAGATCATCTTCCCAGTCACTCTTGGTACTCCCGAGATCCCGGTTGAAGACTAGAGGTGACCGCACGCGTTTGCCTTGGCTGCACCCGTTTTATGGAATAACCTCCCCATCGCTATACGCGAGTCTGATTCCATCCATTCCTTTAAATCGCGGTTAAAACCCACCTATTTAGCCTCGCCTTTTCTACCAGTTAGTCCTTGCTTGATAGTCAGCCTAACGCTTTTCTTATCTTCGGCTTATTCTTAATTATTTTAAATTCATTTTTAATTTTGACTGTTTTATCCTTCACATTTTGTTTTGCTTTCTTTTATGCTTTTATATGCAATTCTTTTGCCTTGTGTGTTTTAATGCCATTCAACCTGCCAGCTCGTTTTGGTACCTTACCATAGTCCTCATTCTCCCTGTTATTTCATCTCACCCTTTTGAATGTTAAGCACTTTGGAACACCACTGGTTTTTAAATGTGCTATATAAATAAAGTTTGTTGTTGTTGTTGTAAACTGCACAATATTCAAAGGTCTTCTCAAATTTCTGAGAACAAAATATCCATAAATAAAACATTTTTAGTTTGAGTTTAGGAGAACTGAAAGTATCTTTTCCATCTACCTGTCAAGAAGTTCATTATCAGATGAGATTAAGCTTATGGATCTGTAAGAACCACATGAATGAGGGGGCTTATTTAACTTCAGGATGAAATAAACAAACTACAAAGAAATTGTTTTTGTTTTCTTACACATTTTTCTGGTTACAGAAATGTCAAAGATTTAAAACTGTAAATCCAAAAACGTTGCACAGAAAGGTTTCCAGTCACAGGAAATGTATTTTGAGTGTCTTCATAATTTCATTTTGAGATGCAATGCTTTTTCTAAACTCCACCCAAAATGAAAATAGATATTATTGTGCACAATTTGCAAAAACACTGACAGACACAACAGTACCCTGGAGCTCTACAGAGAGGCACAAAGTCAAACATGACTTTCAGTAGCACCAGTGGACCTTTGAAAGACCTGTGAAAATGGCATCACTTCCGGTTTCTGCAGGTAAAGGCAGACATGTGATGGTTTGTGCTGACAGCGTGATGACATGTTGAATGAATGATGTGAGTAAATCTCCTGATATCTCCTCTTTGGTTACAATTCTGATTGAAAAATAGTTACGTAAATGGGATCGCAGGCACTCCTGTGGGCTTTTAAGGGTTAAAGCAGTCAGAATGCATAATAGTGAGGGATTAATTATTATACAATTAATTATTTTTTGTAGAATTCATAAACAAAACTGTCTGCTCATGGAGCTTCTTCCTTGTTAATTGTCCTGCGTAAGTCTTTTTTTCCTCAGACAGACATTATCCTACCGGGAATTTTTGTGCTGATCTCAGCAGAAGGCATACGTTCTAACCTGTAAAGATCTCTGCAGAATGATTTCATTGTTTATTTCAGCAGACTGGAAATGAGAGCAGATCATGCTGATTTAGCTGATTTCATCCAATCCCTGTTTAGGTAGGGGACCAACGAGGGGCACTGAACTGGAGTGTGGCAGCTGGAAGGCTGCACAAGCAAATATAGATATATATATATATATATATATATGGATATGTTTTGTTTTAAACCATTCCATTGTTGCCCTGGCTTTATGTTTAGGGTCGTTGTCCTGCTGGAAGGTGAACCTCCGCCCCAGTCTCAAGGCTTTTGCAGACTCCAAGAGGTTTTCTTCCAAGATTGCCCTGTATTTGGCTCCATCCATCTTCCCATCAACTCTGACCAGCTTCCCTGTCCCTGCTGAAGAGAAGCACCCCAGAGCATGATGCTGCCACCACCATATGTGACAGTGGGGATGGTGTGTTCAGAGTGATGTGCAGTGTTAGTTTTCCGCCACACATAGCGTTTTGCATTTTGGCCAAAAGTTCCATTTTGGTCTCATCTGACCAGAGCACCTTCTTCCACATGTTTGCTGTGTCCCCACATGGCTTGTGGCAAACTGCAAACGGACTTCTTATGGTTTTCTGTTAACAATGGCTTTCTTCTTGCCACTCTTCCATAAAAGCCAACTTTGTGCAGTGCACCACTAATAGTTGTCCTATGGACAGATTCCCCCACCTGAGCTGTAGATCTCTGCAGCTCGTCCAGAGTCACCATGGGCCTCTTGGCTGCATTTCTGATCAGCGCTCTCCTTGTTCGGCCTGTGAGTTTAGGTGGACGGCCTTGTCTTGGTAGGTTTACAGTTGTGCCATACTCCTTCCATTTCTGAATGATGGCTTGAACAGTGCTCCGTGGGATGTTCAAGGCTTGGGAAATTTTGTAGCCTAAGCCTGCTTTAAATTTCTCAATAACTTTATCCCTGACCTGTCTGGTGTCTTCTTTGGACTTCATGGTGTTGTTGCTCCCAATATTCTCTTAGACAACCTCTGAGGCTCTTCTTCTTCTTCTTCTTCTTCGTGTTTAACGGCGGTTGGCAACCAACGTAAAGGAGCATTACCGCCTCCTACTGTTCCGGAGTATGGATCAGACAGCAAGCTTACAATCTGTATCCAAATCAAACAAACAAACAAACAAACAAAAAAAAAAAAAAAAAAAAAAAAAAAACCCTTACACTCTGTCATAAACACCTATAGCCTTCAAAAACCCCACCAATTCCCTCACCTGTGCCCTACTACCCTCCAACACACTCTTCAGATTAAAGTCCCCGATTCCCCGCTCCCTCAATCTATTCTGCAGAACCTTCCTCTCCACATCATAACCCTTACACCGCAGTATTACGTGCTCTACCGTCTCCTCCTCCTCCTGGCACACTCCACAAAGCCCCGTCTCATGTTCTCCTATCATCTGTAGTGTTTTATTTAATGCACAATGTCCCAGTCTAAGCCTGGTAATGACCACCTCTTCTCTCCTATTACCCCCATACAACCTACACCCTGCCACCTCCTTCTTAAAATGATACAAGTGCCTGCCCCTACTCCCTGAATCCCACCGCTCCTGCCACTCCTGAACAACCTGCCTCCAAACAATACCTTTCGCTTCAGATCCGCTGCTTTTAATTTCCATCTCAGTCCTATGTTTAGTCAATGCTCCTTTTGCCAACCTATCCACCTTTTCATTTCCACTGATCCCTACATGAGCTGGCACCCAAAGAAAGTGAACATTGCCACCACAACACCTTATTCTGCTTATAGTCTCCAGAATAGTAAACAGCATACCCTGCCTTGTCTTCGAACAAAACGATTGTAGACTTGAAAGAACAGCTGCTGAGTCAGAACATACTACTACCTGCCTGAGTTTTGAACACTCTACCCATTTCAATGCCACCAAAATTGCTACCATTTCAACCGTGTACACTGCCAGTCCATCCGAAGTGCGTCTGTTCATTTCAATATTTTTGGATGGAACTACTATTCCAAACCCTGTAATTCCAGTATCTGGACTTTTAGCACCATCCGTGAACACATGAATATACCCAGGGTATTCATTCGAGCTGTGAAAATGAAATGCTGAAACAAGATCGACTTTTCCTTTCAATTTCCTCTTCAGATCCAGCAAGTACCAGTCCACAGGAGGGGTCTCCAATAACCATGGAGGAACCACAGGGAACACAACTGCAGGACAGAGTTTACGGTCATACACATGACACTCCTTAGCCCACTGATTCCCCACCTTTCCAAAATGATCCTTCTGACTTCTGCCATACTCCCAGCACTCCAAAAGTACCTCCTTTGTAGGATGTGCGTCCCCATGCCCACCAAGATGAACCCAGTAATTCACTGATACTTGCTTCCTCCTAAGATCCAGGGCATTTCTCCCATCTCCACCTGTAGGGCACTGACTGGAGACGTTTTAAAAGCTCCACAGCACACTCTAAGGGCTTCCGATTGCAAAACATCCAAACGTCTCAACACAGAACGAGCTGCTGAACCATATGCCACACACCCATAATCGAAGACAGATCTAATCAATGCCTGGTAAGTCTTTTCAAAGCAGAAGAGCTTGCTCCCCAACCCCTCCCAGCTACACACCTCATAACATTAACAACTTTTTACATTTGGTTTCAATCCGGTCAATATGCTCCTCCATGTCAGTCTTGAATCAAACACAACACCTAAGTACTTAAAAGAGCTCACTTTCCCAATATCCTCGTCATACAGTTTCATTGTCAAAGCCTCACTCACTGTTCTTTCAACCTCTGAGGCTGTCACAGAGCAGCTGTATTTGTACTGACATTAGATTACACACAGGTGCACTCTATTTAGTCATTAGCACTCATCAGGCAATGTCTATTGGCAGCTGACTGCACTCAGACCAAAGGGGGCTGAATAATTACGCACACCCCACTTTTCAGTTATTTATTTGTAAAAGATGTTTGGAATCATGTATGATTTTCATTCCACTTCTCACGTGTACACCACTTTGTATTGGTCTTTCACCTGGAATTCCAATAAAATTGATTCATGTTTGTGGCTGTAATGTGACAAAATGTGGGAAAGTTCAAGGGGGCCGAATACTTTTGCAAGCCACTGTATTTAGTCCTCTGTCTTCCTCAGTCTGGTGTAGATTGGTCTGCTGTTCCCTGTGTTTCCAGGTTTCAGGTTTTCTACTTCAAACTTTCAGGTTTCTTGTTTCGGGTATCTGTTACATTCAGCTTTCCCCAGTTTTGGTTCTTGTTAGTTCCTCTCAGTCTTGCTTTGTTTGTAATCTTATTCAGCTGAATGGAGGGATGCTTTTAGTTACTATCCACTTCCATCTCTATTGTCTGCATTTTGGGTCCGCATACACCTTGTTCCACGCCGACGTGACAGTTATTGTCCCAGAATGTAATTTTTTTAATCTGTCCAGTGTCAGAAGTAGCGAGTCACATTGGAAAAATAAATATTAAAAGTCCATATTTGAAGTGACTGCAGAGGGACTGAGTAATTATGTTACTCACACCATTTCACATTTTTATTCATCATTTGTCTTATTTTTTTAAATATGGTATTAATTCAAATCTTTCAAATACTTGCATTAAAGATAAATTGGTTAGGTTTAGAAAACTACAGGAGTTTCGGTGAAAATACTCAGTACAGTACACAGAAAAGCTAACTAATAAAAAAACTGCTTTTTGTTTTCAACTATACCCATGCCTGGTACACTTGAAACACCCCTCATGACACTATAAAGCGGCCTAATCAAACGTCTTGCTTTCCTTGCCATCAAATACAAAACGTTTCCACATGTCTGCTCTTCCTTCCAAGCTTTGACATTTTCTCACATTAGAAACACTGAGCAGAAGAGCCAGTTATTCGTTTTCCAGAGGCAGATTGTCTAACCTTACTGCACAACGACCCACCCGACTGCATCACCTGTCCCATCGTTCTATACAATGTAATTAGTCTGATTGGATGTAAATAATAATTTCATATCATTGTTATTCATTAATGAAAGAGTCAGTGCATGTCATCATAGTTTCTGTCCTCGCGCATTAGTTTGTTCTTGTCAGAGAAAGAAGGTCGCTGATGAAAACTACGATGGAAATGATTGGTCAACAAAATGAACGCTGTTACACTGGCCTCCACCCCCAACACCAGCTCATCACTGCGTGTGGGTACAGATGTAGATTTAGGAGTGGAGCGACCATCATCCACCTGCTTTTCATGGATGACATTAGGATGTCACTCGGACTGCAAGTGTGGCCGAACGGTTACAAGATGCCACTGATGTCAAGACAGAAAGTTCCTCACACTGCATGGAGGTCTCCAGCCAACATCTCGAGGCCCTTTGAGCTAAGCAAAGAGGAGGGCGACGATTAGCGAGTGCCAGAAGACCAATCCAGGATGAAACATGGAGCATCTGGGAATACATCAGGAAGATGGTTCCCCAGCATGAGCTGCTCTAAGAATTCCTCAGGCAGAAGATAGATGGTGATGAAGAAAAGGAGGAGAAACTATCATGGATGACCAAGTCTGTGGGATATTCTGTCGACAGCTAGAAAAAGTATTGGACCAAAAAAAGTCAATGATAATATTTAATGTCGATAAATAATTTTATATAATTTATTTAAAAAAGCCTCTCAGAGCTTACACATATTTAATTTATAAAACACAGAACAGCAACTGAAATATTCAGTTACGTTTCTTTTCATTATTTTTTTAAATTGAGATTATTCAGAACATTTAAAAGTTATTCATTTGAAGCGTAATAGCAATAATAACATCGGAGGATACAAGTATATAACAATAGCCTAATACACCATCAAAAAGTTCTTCATTCACCCCCTCCCTACATCTTTAACATCAGTCATGCACAGTGGTGGATAATTCAGTTATGACCTCCACCACGAATCACAGATGGAGCAAGAACTCCACTGTTCCCCAGCCGGGACCTTGAATACCAGTCATCACAAACAGGACACTGAACATCGTCAGTGTCCCCTGTATGCTTCTATACACAGGACACTGTGCAGACACCCTGGATGCCCCCAGTGTTATACCCAGTTGTTGGAGGTGGTGTGTCCAAGTCAAGAGAACCACCTCATTCTCCTGAAATGAATTTGTTCAGCTGAATTCATGCTCTGTAATGGAACCAGCCATTACTATTAGTTGTACCAGCGGACCTTTGATAAAATAGTGCAAAGACAAAATATTACAATAGCATTTTCTTAGTAGAAATAATAATAATAATTATTATTATTATATTGCATGTATGTGCATCAAAAGTAGCATAAGGATTATACAACATGGAGTACTCAGTGATCAGCTGATGCTGTTAAACTGTATGAGTGCATCAGACAGGTAGATACATGCTAGTGCTAAGTAAGAGGCTAAAGACATATCACATCCAGTAAGTTTGTGCTCAGTAAAAAACAGTAAGCAGAGACTTCTTGGACCACAGAGCACACCAATATTTGTCACACATTTCATTGAAAATGTGTCAGAAAGTAGAGACAACAGGATCAACAACTCAAATTAGTATAAATGTGTCATGTGTATCTTCTGTCCTCTTAGTCACCTGTACATGACTAAGAGGACAGAAGATAGAATTACATATATATATGGGAATTGTTTGAAATTATAAACAGGTAAGGAATAACACATGGATGAAATCAATACAGGTGAAACAATCAGGCAGGTGTTTAGCAAAACCCTCCAATGGCTATTGGAGGAAGTGCAGAGGCACCTCCACCTGGGCTTCCTTTTTCAGCTCTGCAGGTTTCAACTTTTTGCCATTTGGGGCACTTGTCCCTACGTGTCCCCAGCTTTAGTGGCATACAGAGCTTAGTGAGCTGTAACAAGCCAGATGGCCCAGGCATAAATCACAACCCATTTTCACATCAGTGCTGTCTGTTCTAAAAGCCTCACTGCAGCTGTTTCTTCTTCTTTTTCTACTTCACCAGCTTATTCTTTTTAGTCGTTATTGTGTTTGGGGTGGGGAGGGGCTCTTTTTTCTAAGCATACCTTATAATAAAATGCTGATAGATACATATACAGTCAGATCATTGCTATGGTGCAGTTACAAGAAATATGCAGCAGTGCCACATAAAGGCACGTTCCACAGTGGCAGAGAGCCTCAAAGAGCTGCTGCCACTATGTGAAGGCCTCTGCTTATTAGCTATTAACTCAGTCACGAGTATCCAAAACGACAGCACAAAGAAATACCTGTTTGAAATGTAGTCGACCCTGAAGTGGTACTTTCTAGTATGAATAGCCACATTGTAGCTTCTTGTTCTTCTTCTTTGAACGGATAATTCTTCAAATAGTTCCACGTCTTGTCTTTACCAATAAAAACAAATTTCCCACCCAGCTGCTTCATCTCTGTTCTTCAGGCTTTGCAACAGTAGAGTGTGTGTGTGTGTGTGTGTGTGTGTGTGTGTGTGTGTGTGTGTGTGTGTGTGTGTGTGTGTGTGGAGCATGAATAATGCAAACCTGTCAGTGTTGTGTCTGCTCTGAATGCTTTAAATGGTTAGCCCAGTTTAAAAAGTCAGCTTTGAGTAATCTATAATTTATTGTATTACTCCGCTTTTGTCCTGAACTCTGCCGAATGCTCTTGTCACATTTTCAGGAAATGTTTTTGAAAATATGCCGCCTGGTTATTATGCTAATCCTGACAGCCTGTGTTCTGCATTTTGACGACTGTGCTTTGAATACAAATACAAGTTGTGCTTTAGATCATTGCCACATATGCTAATACAATTAAACCTGAATAGCAAATTGAAAATAACTCGTGAATGAAACCAGAGTTGTCAGATTGCATATAATCTGCCTTTTCAATATGACAGGCTTCAACTGTAGCCTTTAAACCATCTGGTACCTCTCCTCTGCCCTATAATCTACCACTCAGCTGATACAGAGTAGCCACTCTGTCCATGCCCTGCTGCATTTAGTCTCAATAATTACATGCTTTCTGTCTGCATTGTTATCAACTCCGTGTTATGCCACCATGGAAATTAGACTGTCAGGCTGTAGCCATGCTGTGACCACATAGTCACCCTTGGCTTCACTGAGGCTGACAGAAAGGTGCAGCCGCTCCCACTGAGGCATGCTGATGCGATTGGTCAGATATATAAAGCCACAAAGCATGACACTGAAGTGATTGAGCTAACCTGCATAGCTGCATTTCACACCTTTGAATCTACACACACCTTTCACGGCTCTTCGAATAATAAATGATTCAGCATATCAACGAATCATAATGAAGGGAAAACAAACAGCAGTTCGGTCTAATTAAAAGGTTAGGACTAGCACTGATTTGGAAGTAGGTGATAGAAAGACACCAGATGAATCTGATATAACCGTTCTAACAGCAATGTTATTTTCAAAATCATCACAAATATTCTGCATGAGCATGCAGAGCGGCATTTGTACTTGATGTTGTTGGTGGCAGTGTGGTTATACTGACAACAATTTTACATTGGCACTGTGTGTGTGTGATCAAGAAGTTCTAGGATTGCAAATGAAAATCAAAAGCTTTATCCGATCTAAATCTCTGGACTGTTTTCAGTGGGTCTGCTATTTTCAGACCACTCAGGAAATCCTGCTCTGACTGCTTGCACTTGTGTCTCAAAGTCACAGGAAGCAGTGAGTGTTGGTGTAGTCAGTGTGCTGCCACAATGCTACACTTTCGCCACAGTTCATGTTGTTTCTGCAGAATACCCTCTCACTGCTTCCTGAGGTTAGGACACCTTGGAACAGTAACGCCTGACTGATGGTCATGCATTCCCATCCAGTGAATGTTGGAAAGAAATCAGACAAGCTTATGGTCTTTTCCTTAACTGATGTGCCAACTTTAGGCCTAGAAACCATAAAATACGTATCTGAAACCTGCTCGCCTGTAGCTTTAGATACAGCATCAACACCTTTTGTGAAACAAATAAAAACAGAAGATGATCTTGAATAGAAGATCCAACCTTTAAAACATGCATAATACAGTAAATAAACATTACAGAAGGTATAGCCAATCAAATGAGTGGAGACAGGTCAGCTTTTTGGACACCATAATCTAATGACAAAGAACGTGTCAAAAACAGGAAGGTGCAGTCCTGCAGGAGTTAATGACATATACTTTATTAAGAGATAACTGAAGACAGACAGTCTTGCTTTATAGAGTTTCAGTTAAAACAAACAGTTAATATTTACAAGGATCAGATTTTTAATCATCAGGTCTGACTTTTCAGTTCTGGCTCAGTTTCTCAAAACTAAACACAAACAGAAACGAGTTCACTGCTTTGTCATAAATGTAGGACTTTTATGTCTTAAAGCACATTTACATGTTACCTGTTTCACATAGGATGTAGCCAAACTCAGTAATCTTCGCCTATGTAATGTAAGTACAATGAGAAAACAAAAGAACAAGCTGTCTTCTGCTGCCTGATATTCATCCTCTTACAGTTATTCTCACTCTTCTTCTTCCTGCTCTTTCTTCCTGTAGGAGTCACTCAACACATGACAGAATTGTTCTTCTCAAAATGACTGAGACTAATTGGTGATCAGTGTGTGCTGCATTTTGAAAGCCTGTGTTACTAGGTGAACAAAGTCTTCTAAATGATGCATTCAGATTTGTATTCAGAGACTTGCAAACACATTTGAGAGAGATCAGTGAAATGATACTTGGAGTTTAGTAGTGTGTTGTTATCAGAGCTGTGTGCATAGCTCCATTTGTGTGTGTGTGTAAAATTAGAAAAAACTATAACATGAAAATAGAGAACAGTGCAAAAGTCTTGAGTTCTTTATATTTTGTGAAAACATAGCAAAACAGGGAAACAGGTAGAGTTATTTATTGAAATGTGTACAAATATAAATGTAAGTACAGTATATAAAATAGCATAGAAGTAAAGTCAGTATTTAGTATGGCCACCTTTACTCTTCAACACAGTGTTCATGTCATTTATTCAAGTAATGTTGAGGAAGAGTTACGCAGGTCTCTTAAAGGACAGTCAGAAGCTCGGCGTGGGAGCTTATCTGGGAACTTTGGATGATGATCCCAAGATTATATGTTCAGTAAAGGCAAGTCCCTAACTGACAGTGTTGCGTGGTTTTTCCATTCAGGTATGTGTTTGCTGCGTCGGCAGTGTGCTCGGGATGATTTTCATGTCGATAAATTGAGCTGTTGCCAACCAAAAGTTTTCAGATGGTAATGCATGGAAGATCAAAATCTGACAAAAATTTTCCGTGTTCATAATCAATTTTGACAAAACAAAAAGAAGATGCACATTCTCTGTCATATGGGCCTGCATGAATACACTTTCTGAATCCTTTATCATCCGCAACTGAAAATAGTTGTGGATGATTACTATACCTTTCTAATGTGACGCTGTTGTCCCTGGCTGTCTTCCTCTCTCTCTCCCTCCCGCTCTGTTCCTGTGCTACTGTGAGTATAACTACCGCCCCTCCCCCCTCTGCCCAGAGCAAAGCACAAGGCTCACGTGCGGAGTGAAGCGGAAAAAAAGTGCAAGAGAGAGGGTGAGAGAAAGAAAAAAAACCCACGGCTCCTAATAATGAGCCGGCTCGCGTCGTTCACTTCAAAGATCCGGCTCTAAGAGCCGTTTCGTTCGCGACCGACACATCACTAGACGAAACGTTTCTCCCACTGAAAACGCTATGCCCAGATGAACTGAATCAACTTTTGGAGATGGTAGTTCACAGTTCAATATCTTGCCTAAGATCTGATCTGATCTAAGAGCTGGATGTAGAAACCACCAAGCATTAACTGAGTGACCACCCTGCTCTACTTGCTGAGCCCTGTAAATATAAGCCATCAACAGGGTTCCTCCTCTTTCCTGTCATTTGATGTTTTTGGTATGGTACCAGGTGTTTCCAGGTCACTTGGTGTCTTTCTGGAGATCCTGTTGGATGACCTTCCTTTGTTTTTTCCTTAAAGCTTGTGCTGACACTGTTATTGTAACATGTACCTGATCCATGTGTTTCCATTTATGTTTGCTGCTTCTAACTGTGGCGTGCTCACCTTTACGCCAAGCTTGTCTGACCAGTGGATATTAGGAATGCTGCTGTGGATTAAAGTTTGCACTCTGTTGAGTGTCAGAAAACATCTGTCAGGCAAGTATTGTATGTGACGAGTGCGCTGGAAGCATCTTTCTTTAAAACAAATGCCATTTGCTTTGACATTCTGTTATCTAACCTGGCCTGCTGAATCAAAGTCCAGACTCACCTTTTCTGAAGCAGCTAAACGCTCCACTGTATCACCTGACTGCCAGTGTGGACAGCTGGTAGAGCCTTTTACAGAAGACATTTATCTGCTATGAAAGAACACAACACTGCACTATATTAACTCCAACTTCCAAATTATTATTCTCATCTTATTTTTCTACTGAGTGTTAGAAAAAAGTTGAGTTACTTACAAAAATCAAGTTTAAGAAGTTTAAGAATAAGTTGTTAAGATGTTTGTTTTTTAAAATAAATAAGAAAGGTAAGAGGAAATTATACTGTCTCTGTGTACATTTATTGCAGTATTTGCATTAAATGTAACTTTTAAATGTGTGTAAATACTAGCTAATATGGCTGAGAAGACCAGTTTAGTCCAACTGAAGGACTGAGATTCACACATGCACATACAAAGACAGAGAAACACACACATATATATATATATATATGCATGCACCTATCGGTCTTATATAAGACCCACTGTAACACTCAGCAGTATCTGTGCACACAGTTGTGCTCTCTCATTAAATCCTGTTAGATTCTCACATTAGCAGATGATTGTGCTAATGTTCTATATTGTTGTGACAAGAAAGTCCCAGCAGTGTTTTTATCGTTCTCATGCTTGTGTTACCAAAGGAATATGAGATATATGAGCCACGGAGATCTACTGCTGCTCATCAACAATTAATATTTCAAAACAGACTCTAAGAATAAATATAAATGAGCCGTACTGTTACTCTGACTGGTCATTAATTATGATTAGAGATGGACCGATCCGATATTACGTATCAGTATCGGTCCGATACTGACGTAAATTACTGGATCGGATATCAGCGAGAAATAAAAAATGTAATCCGATCCATTAAATATCAAAAAAGCACCTCACAAAACTTGCGACACGGCGTAACTCGGCTCATAACCGTAGCACATCAGAGCAGTGTGCCTCACGTGATAGAGCGGCTGTGTGTATTTGTAGCCTCGCTACCAAACCAGCATTTCATCTCCGAGGAAGTTATCCCAGAGAGAAGTAAAGCAAGTGTGTAAGTTCATCTCTGAATGTTTGTAAAGCGTTCCCACGTTAAGCTTATGACTGCCTCTCATTCTCTCCCCCTCCCTTCTCCTGTTGCTGCTTCAATCATGAAACTGATCAATGATCAGCTGATCGGCTTTTCTGTCGCGAGTCCGTCTCTCTTCTTTGTTTTTGGCCCACTTTGCACCAGAAAGAGGAAACCAGCGGCTGAAAAACAGCAGCACGTTTAAGCTTGATAAGCTGTTGTTAGAATGTATTTAATATTACTTTCACACCAGGATCCTTTTCTACGTAGCTGACGGCTGGTAACTGTGCAGGGGCGGATCTAGCAAAGTGTAGCCAGGGGGCCGATAGGGCATTAACAGGAAAAGGGGCACAAAGACATACTTTTCTTTCTTATTCTCATTTAAAATGTCTAGCTTTTAATAAATAATTATCTGAATCTTACACCCAAAGTTTTAATCTGATGTAAAATATATAGAAGTCCATTACTGTATATAGTAACTGTTAAGTCTAATATACCCTAGTAAGCTATAGTACTTTTTCCTTTGGGAAGATACCATCTGTGCAGTCTGCAATTCTGTTGAAGAAAGATGTTGAATCTATTTAATTATTGTAGAAAATTAATTGATTTTGTGCATTTTTTTTAACAAGTGCATTAAATTAAAGTTGATTACGTTGATTAAGCATCACGAGACGGGGGTGGGGGTGATTCCCTATTTTCTTTTGCTGGGAGTTTGCAACCCTATTAGTTAGGTTGTTTAATAGTTCTGCTAAGTACCCTTTAAAATACCAAAATAGGGAGGATGGTGTAGGTTTAAGTTTATTAGATTGATCAGTGTTGCTGATATGATACCCACTAATGTGTGATCACATTCATGTGAATTAATTTAAGTAATTTTACTTTCAATGGAAGTGATATTTCCATTTGGGAATGCCCTAAATAACTACAGTAATTTTAACAGGAAACCTGGTAACTACCCTGGGATATTTGTAGCGGACGCTCTATTTTTGTACCAGTAGGTGGCAGTGTGAGACCATGGTTTGACCAGCCTGAAGCACATGCTCCGTGCTGTTTTCTCATAACGGCGGAGTATTCAGGAACGGCAAGCCACGTCTCCCTGTCTGATCATTTCTTTCCTGTTTACAGGTTCGTATCGCGCCCAAAATAGAGTATAACAGCAATCACATCCATTATATAGTATAGATTAACCATTATGGTTGGAAACTGAAAGCGTACAGAAAGTGTAGTACAATAAATTAGACTTTTGTAAGTATTTGTTTACGGCTTTAGCAGCATGCTATGGTTAGCATGTTAGTTTGGGTCACACACCTCCAACGCTCTGTGATGTTAGTGATCGGCTCCACCATTATTGTGTATTGTTTTAGTCCCTTGTTTTCTGCCATAAAGTCTTTCCGTGAATTCAGTGCACATGTCAAGATGGTACTGATTACACCATTCTTCCAAACTAGTTGAGATTTATCGATTTGTCTTGTTGGAATTCATTTTGAACCAAGTCTCACAAGAAAATTGGTCATGTTTATGACATTGGAATGTGTTAATTCCCTTTTGTCTAGTTGGTAACAGAATACATATGGAGAATTTGTGAGCTATGTTTAGGAATAAGTACATACACAGTTGTAATACTGTAAAAGTAATAAAAGGAGTGCATAACTGTGAATTTGAATAAATAATGGCGGAGTATTCAGGAACGGCAAGCCACGTCTCCCTGTCTGATCATTTCTTTCCTGTTTACAGGACACATGTATAGCTGTCTACAGGTGCTGCCACCCAGTACCTGTAACACTGAACTATGAAATACTTTGGGTGCAGTGTATTTTTTCCATACAGGTATAACAGAATAGCTTTTGTGTTTTCTTTTTAAAAACTTGAGTATGGACTTATACAAAATGCAGCAAGATAATAAAAACCAGTTTTATTGATTAAAAAATACACTATATCGGATTCATATCGGTATCGGCAGATATCCAAATTTATGATATCGGTATCGGACACAAAAAAGTGGTATCATGCCATCTCTAATTATGATACTAAACATTTGCACTGCAGTCAGTGTCACACACTCTCAGCGACTGCTTTAAATGTTCAGTATTCACACACAGCTGAATATAGTGCAGTATTCTCCTGTTTTACGTCTCACTGCTGTCCAACTAAGTAATCACTGAAAGTCAACATGCTTGTATCTGAGTGCCAAAATATGCTAATATATGGACTAAGAAGTTGTAGATTTTTGATGCTTCCAGAGGGTTTAGTGACACAAATGTCTCCATTGTTAGCTTTGAACCTTCTTTCTACATTTTCTGTCCCTGATCTAAAGCAGTCTTTAAAAAACTGACTGAGATCCTTTCACAGAGCTAATTTCCTGCCTTTCTTTACTCCGTAAGCTCTCATGACTCAACAGATGCAGCAGGTTGTTTGTTACAAAGAAGTTGACCTTACTCCATTTCTTTTCAGCCCCTTTGACAGCGACTGACTCAGAGGGAGTTGAACTACATACTGTGTTTTTCACATACTTTCTTTCTGCACAAACCGACTTCAGCACCATTCTGTCAACTCTGGAAAACAAATGTCACCTCATCAGGTCCAATCAGCATGTGCCAAAAACTTCGACTGCCTCTTAGTATTTGGAGTGGGTGACATTAACGGCGGTGGCTCCAAACCTGAAACTGACCTTTAAGAACATAAAATCCTATTAATGAGTTTTGAACTTTTCTGAAATCATTTCGACCCCATGTTATTACAACAGTGTTCAACTGAACAGCCAAAGCTGAGTGCTATGATCTGCTTCATGTCTCTGGTTGCTGGGATCCTTAGCTTTCACTGTCATAACATACTTTATTTATCCCCAAACCTGGGAAATTACTCTGGTTTTGTTAATACCCCCATTATTGTCTTTATTGATTTTACCTGAGCCTTATTATCCTTTTCCGTGGTTCGGTTTAGTCTATTCTTTGGACCTTATCATCCTGTTTTTGAGTCCTAGTAATTTGTTGTGGCTGCCTGATTGCAGTTACTGCGGCCATGCCACCTTAGTGCAGTATTATCTGTGATGCTGCAAGTTTAAATGAAAGGTCCGTCTATATTTCCACCAGCCTTGAGTCCTGTGGTATCAGCTACTGTAACATCAGCAGCTCTCTGATCTGTGAGAATGAGGGCATTTCTTCGCTGAAATAGAGGGACTGTAGGCTGACATGAGCACAAAGATAAACGGTCGATGGGATAAATCTGGTGGTTAAATGTACACGGACCTGTCAAAAGTACTGTGGAGTTTCTGACAAGTAATAGTACTATGGAGCAATGCTTTTAGAAAGAGTTTTTCTTCTGTTCATTCTTGTAGCTGATACAGTAAAATGTTTTACATCTAATCTTATGCTATGTGGTGACAAAGGTCAACAGGCAGATGAGGATTTCTTCCTCTTGCTCTGTGACCTCAGTAAGCACTTTCCTCTACGTTATATGGTCATTAGTTTACATTTTCATTGAATCACCAGGATGTAAATTCATACATTTTGCCATCATCTTCTTCCACTTCCAAGAAAGGATTCAGACCCAGAACATTTAGCTGAGTTTCAGTTCTAACCACTCCACCATTGTCTGCTTTATGCTAGCCAAAGAGGATGCAATCTCTCTCAGTTTTAGTGGTGCCCAGTGTTCATGATGTCTGGTTTCAAAAATATTAATCTCACCAATAGTTCCAGTGGTGATGTCCATCTTTTTTTATGTTCTTTGTTTACAATATCAGATTTGGCTACACAGTTATCACGGCCAAAATGACTCAAGATAATACCAAAATATTTGGTAATTAACCTTACAATTCACTATTGCAGTGGCTCAGTCAGGCCAGCCAGCCCAGAAACATGGGCATGTATTGATTTATGCTCATGTGCAGCCCCGTGTTCTACACGTTTATCATGTGAAAACTATTTTAAACCAAGGTTTTAATAGTTTTGCAATTTTCATTAGTTTTTATTTTTATTTAGTTTTGACTTCAGATTTTCAATTTTATATTAGTTTTTAACTTGGTGCTGCGGCTGCAGTGATGCGGACGCTGCACCGGTCCGTCGTGGTGAAGAGGGAGCTGAGTGTAAAAGCGAAGCTCTCAATTTACCGGTCGATCTACGTCCCGACCCTCACCTATGGCCACGAGCTGTGGGTAGTGACCGAAAGAACGAGATCGCGGATACAAGCGGCAGAAATGAGCTTCCTCCGAAGGGTGGCTGGCCTCTCCCTTAGAGATAGGGTGAGAGGTTCGGCCATCCGGGAGGGGCTCAGAGTAGAGCCGCTGCTCCTCCACATCGAAAGGAGCCAGCTGAGGTGGTTCGGGCATCTGACAAGGATGCCTCCTGGGCGCCTCCTGGGTGAGGTGTTCGGGCATGTCCCACCGGGAGGAGGCCCCAGGGCAGACCCAGGACACGCTGGAGAGATTATATCTCTCGGCTGGCCTGGGAACGCCTTGGTGTTCCCCGGATGAGCTGGAGGAGGTGGCTGGGGAGAGGGAGGTCTGGGCTTTCTGTTTAGGCTGCTGCCCCCGCGACCCGACCTCGGATAAAGCGGATGAGGATGGATGGATGGATGGATATTAGTTTTAATTAGTTTTTACCAATTGTTTGCTAGTTTAGTTTAGTTTTTATTTTTTTGAAAATCCTTAGTTTCAGTTTAGTTTTGATTAGTTTCAGTTATAGTTTTAGTTGTGTTTGCAATAATTAAGTGTAACAAAATCCCAGTTTCATCATATCAGTCATTCTCTTCTGCTTATCCTTGGGTATGTTGCTATTCCAGCTACCATACCCTGCACCCTGGACAGGTCGCCTGTCTGCCGCAGGGCTAACACGCAGAGACAGACAACTCACATTCCCACCTATGGGTTCTTTAAATAAATAAATTAGGGCAGATGAACAACCTGCTGATACCAGGCAACTATAAAATGTATATCTTGGCCCCAATGAGACTATTAACTCTTGCAGCACCGGTGTTCGTAATTTTGGTTCAAGTGAATTGATAAACTTTTTGAAGGCAATTGACTCACACAGTTATGTAGATATCCCAGTCCTGTTGTCTCGGGATGCATCACGCTGCCTTGTCTGGGGTTAGCTTCTGTTTCTAGGGATGAGGGTTGAGTGTGCTCCCTTACCTTCTCCAGGTAAGCTGGGTTAGCCTTCTTGTGTGAGCTTTTCAAGTGCACTTTAAGGTTTGTGGGATTTTTTTCCCTTTAGAAATGTCCCTCATAATTTGTCTCTTTCCACTACAAGTGGACAGACACAGCAAGAAAAAAACCTGGAAACTAAACTTCTTTTTCACCCTTGACTATTGTATGACACGCACACATCAACGAAAACTAAACACATTTTTGCTATAAATTCAGTTAATTTTAGTTAGTTTTGTGAACACTCATTACAGTTTTAGTTAGTTTTCCTTTTTTTGTTTTTATTTTTATTTCCGTTAACGAAAATGTTTTTTCACTTCTAGTTTTCGTTATTTCGTTAGTTTTCGTTAACGATAATAACCTTGTTTTAAACCTCATTTTTTGTTGGGTATTTATTATTTTATTTGTACTAAACTCAAAGTTTTAATGCTAACTAAATAACTAAAAATTGCAAAAATTATGTAATCAAAACATATTCAAATTGCCTACATTAAATGTACTCACTGTGTAGAATAGTAGTATTTCCGGATCATTGCAGGTCTTAATGATTTGTAACTACTTATAAATGCTCGGTAGCTTGATCTAATATATCGAGCTAATATATTATCTTATATATAATTTATGTGCAGAATAACAAGTAATAAAGGCTTTAAAATGGGGGGCTGCAGCGACGGCTGTTTGAGCCTAATCCTAACCCGTCTGGGGCCCTCCTCAGATCTTTTCTAGGAGGCTGGGGCGGCTGCCCCTCCGGTGGTCCTCCTTGGGCTCTTGTGCTCTGGGGGACCTCTAGATCTCTGGGGCCTGGATCTCTTCCATGCCTGCTTCATGTCCTGGGGGGCGGGGCTATGGCTCCCCACACCCACTATCAGTCAGTTACATGGAGAAACCTTGTGAATACAAGTGCGCCCACACACACAGGTGTGCACAGACACACACTACTCTCATTGGTTGCAGCCTCTAAACATATGGTCCTGTTGTCGGTCTTGTGTTCTGCTCAGTAACATTCAATATTTATTACTTACGCTTATGTTGGTTGCTGCTGTGGTTTCCTTGCTGTGTTGTTCTCTTTTTGCCTGTTTTTTTTCCTAGCAGGTGATCAAACTGATTTGTAGTGTCTTTGCTCTCTGTCTCTCTTCTTTTTTTGAGCTTCTTCCCAACTTCTCTTGTCGTCGCCTTTCCCTTTCTTATCCCCCGGTGCTGTCTGTTCCGATTGTAATAAGTTAAAAGTAAAAAGTAAATAAATAAATAATAAAGATAGCAAAGCCACGATGATCCACTTGAGAAGATAATCTGTTGGGCATTTTTCTTGGCCTTCAGACAATAATTGTGATTGCTACGGTGTCGGACAGGACAGGCAAAAAAACAAAGAAGCTTTAAAATAAATACTAAAAAGTACAATAATTGTATTCAGTATGGCAGAGTAGAACCAGCACGTTCCATAACATACATACATTAAACTTCTACTGACTTGTAAATATACAAAGTTAATTTCCTATTGGTCCCTTTTGCTCCCTTCCTGTGGTGTTGGACAAAAGTTAACTCTGGTCCAAAGGGATTGGTGGAGGGGGAGCAAGGGGGCAAATCATATTAGAGAAGGGGCCAATAGTACCTTCGAGACACCCCCCTACTCAGAAAAGCAGAGAGATGGTAAATGGACTGATTCTTATATAGCGCTTTTCTACTCTCCCGGAGTACTCAAAGCGCTCTATACAACATATCACATTCACCCAATCACTTTATCTGTACTTAGTGCTTTTTCTAACTACATTCACACACATTCATACTCCGATGGATGCATCGGAGAGCAACTTGGGGTTAGTATCTTGTCCAAGGATACTTGACATGCAGACTGGAGGAGCCAAGGATCGAACCACCAACCTTCCGATTAATAGGTGACCTGCTCTACCTCCTGAGCTACAGGATTTCAGAGAGGCTTCAGAGAGGCTGAAGAGTTGAGAACATCTGTTTGTCTATAGCAGTTTACTCAACATTAGCCTACAGCCTGGCAAGTTTTTCTGTGAGAGACGTCACTGCAGCAACAGGAAGGTGACTGTTGTTAGCCATCCCACTTTAGTCAGCCAAAACGTGTGAAAGAGGAGAAGTCGAGGCTGTAGTAACTGAAGGGGAACAAAATGACATTTGATTGTAATGTTATTCCCTACTACTGCTGGGACAGACCCCAGCTCCCCCTTAGTTGGTGAAGTTGTTAAATGGACGGATGGATGAAAGGATGGATGGATGGATGGATGGATGGATGGATGGATGGATGGATGGACAGACGAACGGACAGACGGACGTTCAGATGGATGGATGGATGGATGGAGGGATGGATGGATGGATGGATGGACAGATGGATGGATGGAGGGATGGATGGATGGACAGATGGATGGATGGACAGACGGACAGATGGATGGAGGGATGGATGGAGGGATGGATGGATGGATGGATGGACGGATGGATGGATGGATGGACGGACGGACGGACGGACAGATGGATGGATGGATGGATGGCTGGACGGATGGATGGATGACGGACAGATGGATGGACGGACAGATGGATGGATGGACGGATGGATGGATGGATGGATGGGGGCATGGCTGGATGGACGGATGGATGGACGGACGGATGGATGGACGGACAGATGGATGGACGGACAGATCACAGTAAGTCCTGTAAATGTGAAAAGAGACTGCGTGGCTCAGGACACCATTAAACCTGCATTATTGGATTTGGGGAACAGCAGCGCTACTAGAGCATCAAAATAATCTAATAGACAAACTCCTAAACTATCTAAACTCCAGATTATTTCCTGATAAAATTGATGTGTCTAAAACAACTGCTCGCTAAAATAACAGAGAAAATTAGCATTTCGCTTAACTGGTTTCTCTCTTCATATGTGCTTTTTCCTTAGCTTCTCTTCCCAGCTGCTGATTTTTTTCAACCGTAGGTAATTAATTCTCATCAGTTTTATTCTCCACCAGTTTGCTTGCAAATGAAAAAGAGTCCTCTGGCACTGAATAAGCTGCTCAATAGCAATATTAAAGTGATTCAGTACAAACTTTTGCTTGTGAAAGAAGTGTGGTGTTAATTAAATCAGTAAAACCGGCAGTTAAAAAAATTGCCACCAAAGCATTGGAAACGTCCATGACCCAGTGATCGTTAGAGGAGGAGTGCTCAAAAGCAGATGCTTGTGAGTCATTTATCTCACTTGCACTTTGACACCAAAGCGGTTATTGTCTGGCATCTGCACAGAACAGCTCAAGCCTCTCACATCAAGGCAGCTGCACCAAATGACTCGTAAATGGAGCCATTTTCAAATGATTTATGAATATTTGTTCCACTGAAGTGCAGAGAAAGGTCTTTACATTCCACAAAGAAATAGCCCATGAAGACAGAGGAGAGCAAAACTGACCAAAGGACTCACACTTAAAATGTTAGATAAAAAACTTTATTATTATAACTGATTATAATTACTGTGTAAGTATAGCAATTTTATGACGATTGAAATTGTGCCATAAACCACTTATTATCTAAATGACATTGAGGGTGTAATCAGAGTGACTCTCTTTCACACCATGAACACATTTCATAGCAATGAATGAGAAATGTGCCTGGGAATGCTATTTGCTGTGGAATTAGGAAAGTCTCGCTGGGCGTCACAGAGAGTAGTATTAAGGCCAGTTTCATGATTATAGTCTGTGGGATTTTCTGCTTTGGCATGATTAACTCACACACTCAATTTGTTTCCAAAAGATACACACATTTTTATCTCCATTGATTATGTAAACTGGTTAAAGCATGCAGTAGTGTGCACAGATCATCAATGTTTTTACCAGGTGACTCAGGGAAAAATGGACCAAAATATTGAAACTGGTAGAGAAGCACTGATAGCAACCACACAGGGGACAGATCAGCAGCTTCAGCTGTCTGATGCATTCAGTGCTTGCATAGCAGTAAAACAAAGATGTCTGACTCCCAAGGACAGAACACAACAAAGACAAAGTGAAACAAACAGAATGAAACAATGACGGTTTGTTTGCTCATGGGCATTATGTTGACGAACATAAAGATCCAAAAACATCTCTTTTATTCAACTTGAAGAAAACTTGGAGTTCTTATGATTTCATAGTAAGTTCTGACATGTAGAAATATTTTCACTGCACACTCTTTGCCACTGGGAACCATTTAAAGTTCACTGTCTTCCCCAAGGACCCTTAACCATGTGGAAATGAAGAGTTGAAAAACCACTTAGTGTTGGGCTTTGGTTGCGTTCAACCGGAAGGTTGCCGGTTCGATCCCCCTGCTCTCTCTGTCCTGGTCGTTGTGTCCTTGGGCAAGACACTTTACCCTACCGCCTACTGGTGTTGGCCAGAGGGGCCGATGGTGCGATATGGCAGCCTCACTTCTGTCAGCCTGCCCCAGGGCAGCTGTGCCTACAACTGTAGCTTGCCTCCACCAGTGTGTGAATGTGAGAGTGAATGAATAGTGGAATTGTAAAGCGCTTTGGGTGCCTAGAAAAGCGCTACGTAAATGCAATCCGTTATTCAGGAAAATGCTTTAACAAGCACTGCTTTTGACTCTGGATGTTACCTTTTAAATCAAGTCTCTTACATTCATTTTGGCCTCACGGTTTCTTTGTGATCATTTCTCATTTGGGCATGTCAAATGGGTAAAGATTCCATATAAACCTCGATTTACTCTGCCTTACAGAAACCTGGTTGCAGCAGGATGAGTATGTTAGTTTAAATGAATCAACACCCCCGAGTCATTCTAACTACCAGAAATCTCAAAGCACAGGCCGAGGGGCGTGTGGCAGCAATTTTTCACACCAGCCTATTAATTAACGAAAGACCAAGACAGACTTTTAATTCATTTGAAAGCCTGATGCTTAGCCTCGCCCACCCCAGCTGTAAAACTCAGAAACCAGTCTTACTTGTTATCATCTATCGTCCACCTGGGCCTTACACAGAGTTTCTCTCTGATTTCTCAGACTTTTATCTGATTTAGTGCTCAGCTCAGATAAAATAATTATTGTGGGTGATTTTAACATCCATGTAGATGCTAAAAATGACAGCCTCAACATGGCATTTAATCTGTTATTAGACTCAATTGGCTTCTCTCAAAATGTAAAAGAACCCACCCACCACTTTAATCACACTCTAGATCTTGTTTTAACGTATGGCATAGAAACTGAACATTTAACAGTGTTTCCTGAAAACCCTCTGCTGTCTGATCATTTCCTGATAACATTTACATTTACAATAATTGATTACACAGCAGCGGAGAGTAGACTTTATCAAAGTAGATGTCTTTCTGAAAGTGCTGTAACTAAGTTTAAGAATATAATCCACCCACTGTTATCATCTTCAATGCCCTGTACCAACATAGAGCAGAGCAGCTATCTGAACGCTACTCCAACAGAGGTCGATTATCTTGTTAATAATTTTACCTCCTCACTACGCACGACTCTGGATACTGTAGCTCCTGTGAAAACTAAGGCCTCAAATCCAAAGTCCCTGACTCCGTGGTATAATTCTCAAACACATAGCCTAAAGCAGATAACTCGTAAGCTGGAGAGGAAATGGCGTGTCACAAATTTAGAGGATCATCATTTAGCCTGGAGAAATAGTTTGCTGCTCTATAAGAAAGCCCTCCGCAAAGCCAGAACATCTTACTATTTGTCACTGATTGAAGAAAATAAGAACAACCCCAGGTTTCTCTTCAGCACTGTAGCCAGGCTGACAAAAAGTCAGAGCTCTACTGAGCCAACCATCCCTTTAACGTTAACTAGTAATGACTTCATGAACTTCTTCACAAATAAAATTTTTATCATTAGAGAAAAAATTACCAATAATCATCCCACAGATGTAACATTATCTACAGCTACTTTTAGCACCATCAATGTTAAGTTAGACTCTTTTTCTCCAATTGATCTTTCTGAGTTAACTTCAATAATTAATTCCTCCAAACCATCAACGTGTCTTTTAGACCCCATTCCTACAAAACTGCTCAAAGAAGTCCTGCCATTAATTAATGCTTCAACCTTAAATATGATCAACCTATCTCTAATAATCGGCTATGTACCACAGGCCTTCAAGCTGGCTGTAGTTAAACCTTTACTTAAAAAGCATCTCTAGACCCAGCTGTCTTAGCTAATTACAGGCCAATCTCCAACCTTCCTTTCATATCAAAAATCCTTGAAAGAGTAGTTGTCAAACAGCTAACTGATCATCTGCAGAGGAATGGCTTATTTGAAGCGTTTCAGTCAGGTTTCAGAGCTCATCACAGCACAGAAACAGCTTTAGTGAAGGTTACAAATGATCTTCTTATGGCCTCTGACAGTGGACTCATCTCTGTGCTTGTCCTGCTAGACCTCAGTGCAGCATTCGATACTGTTGACCATAATATCCTATTAGAGCGATTAGAACATGCTGTAGATATTACAGGTACTGCACTGCAGTGGTTTGTATCATATCTATCTAATAGACTCCAATTTGTACATGTAAATGGAGAGTCCTCTTCAGACACTAAAGTCAATTATGGTGTTCCACAGGGTTCAGTGCTAGGACCAATTCTATTTACATTATACATGCTTCCCTTAGGCAGCATCATTAGAAGACATAGCATAAATTTTCACTGCTATGCAGATGACACGCAGCTCTATCTATCCATGAAGCCAGGTATCACAGACCAATTAGTTAAACTGCAGGAATGTCTTAAAGACATAAAGACCTGGATGGCCGCTTAACTTTCTGCTTCTTAATTCAGATAAAACTGAGGTTATTGTACTCGGCCCTGAAAATCTTAGAAATATGGTATCTAAGCAGATTCTTACTCTGGATGGCATTACCTTGGCCTCCAGTAACACTGTGAGAAACCTTGAGTCATTTTTGACCAGGACATGTCCTTCAACGCACATATTAAACAAATATGTAAGACTGCTTTCTTCCATTTGCGCAACATCTCTAAAATTAGAAATATCCTGTCTCAGAGTGATGCTGAAAACTAGTTCATGCATTTATTACTTCCAGGCTGGACTACTGTAATTCTTTATTATCAGGATGTCCTAAAAAACTCGCTGAAAAGCCTTCAGCTAATCCAAAATGCTGCAGCAAGGGTACTGACAGGGACTAGAAAGAGAGAGCATATTTCTCCTGTTTTGGCTTCCTTCATTGGCTTCCTGTTAAATCCAGAATTGAATTCAAAATCCTGCTCCTCACATACAAGGTCTTAAATAATCAGGCCCCATCTTATCTTAATGACCTTGTAGTACCATATCACCCTATTAGAGCACTTCGCTCTTGCACTGCAGGCCTACTTGTTGTTCCTAGAGTATTTAAAAGTAGAATGGGAGGCAGAGCCTTCAGTTTTCAGGCCCTCTTCTGTGGAACCAACTTCCAGTTTGGATTCGGGAGACAGACACTATCTCTACTTTCAAGATTAGGCTTAATACTTTCCTTTTGCTAAAGCATATAGTTAGGGCTGGACCAGGTGACCCTGAATCCTCCCTTAGTTATGCTGCAATAGACGTAGGCTGCCGGGGATTCCCATGATGCATTGAGTTTTTCCTTCCAGTCACCTTTCTCACTCACTATGTGCTAATAGACCTCTGCATCGAATCATATCTGTTATTAATCTCTGTCTCTCTCCACAGCATGTCTTTCATCCTGTTTTCCTTCTTTCACCCCAACCGGTCGCAGCAGATGGCCGCCTCCCTGAGCCTGGTTCTGCCGGAGGTTTCTTCCTGTTAAAAGGGAGTTTTTCCTTCCCACTGTCACCAAAGTGCTTGCTCATAGGGGGTCATATGATTGTTGGGTTTTTCTTTGTATTTATTATTGTGCTATCTACTGTACAATATAAAGCGCCTTGAGGCGACTTTTGTTGTGATTTGGCGCTATATAAATAAAATTGAATTGAATTGAATTGAATAAACAGGTCCTAGCTTTGTGACTGCCAACGTGGCGTGCTTATGGTAAATGGACCTGCCTTTATATAGCTGCTAGCTGCTCTACCTCCAGTCTTTAATCCTGTCACATTTCAACCAATTTGCAATCTAACACGCCATGATTAGGATCTTTGATTTAAGATTGTGGTTGTACTTAACATTTATTGATAGCTCACTGGAATATGAAAATAATCACACTGGGAAAATAAAATCCTGTACCTTTAAGGATGTCACTGGATCTATACCTTTAGAGGTGCTGCTGAAACAACTTTAACAAAAAATATTCCAAATTACATCCAGGCTTAGTTATTGATTTGATATATTTACAGGACCTTTGGGCAAAGGTGGTCCTGTTTACCCTGTGCTCGAAAGCAGTCTATTCCTGGTATTTTATCCTTTTTCCATATATAAAGACATTCACATGAGGTTAACAGGCGATTGTTAGATGGCTGTAGGAGGGGATACATGCTAAATGAGCGTTATTAATTGTAAAGGACAAGATGAATGTGGCTTTGAAGCACTTTCAGTGATCAGTAACTGAAAACAGCTGTGACAGTCGTTTGTTCTCAGCTGTCATAATGTTTTAAATGATTTTTATTCAAGTGAAAAAATGAAACAAAGCACCCTAAAAAGCAGACTTAATACATTTGCATTACTTTGCAATGGCAGGGTTATATTACAACCCTGGTGTTTTATGATGTTGTTATTACAACATGTTGACGTCAACCTGATCCCATCAATAGTTTTAATTAGAGATGGACCGATCCGATATTACGTATCGGTATCCGTCGGATACTGACCTAAATTACTGGATCGGATATCGGCGAGAAATAAAAAATGTAATCCGATCCATTAAATATCAAAAAAGCACCTCACAAAACTTGCGACATGGCGTAACTCGGCTCATAACCGTAGCACGTCGGAGCAGTGTGCATCACGTGATAGAGTGGCTGTGTGTATTTGTAGCCTCGCTAGTAATCCGGCATTTCATCTCCGAGGAAGTTATCCCAGAGAGAAGTAAAGCAAGTGTGTAAGTTCATCTCTGAATGTTTGTAAAGCATTCCCATGTTAAGCTTAACAACCGATATATGGAGCGACTGCCTCTCTCTCTGTCCCTCACCTTCCTGCTGCTACTTCAATCGTGAAACTGATCAATGATCAACTGATCGGCTTTTGTTCTGAAGGCAGGACTGTGATGCAGTTTTCTGCCTCGTCACTAGAGGGCGCGGCCGTTTTGTGAGTAATGTTTTGACTGGGATGGAAAATGGTGTTCATGGAGGCAGTGTCACAAGTTATGCTCGGGAGCAGTTTATGTGGGTTCATTGAGAGTGTGCGTCCATAAGACTGAACCACACACACACATACACACCTACCCACGCTAAATCTGCCATTAAAGAGCTGAACGATCATCCCCTGTCCTCGTTATTGTCTGGAGGGTCATAGTGGCACTTGACCGGTGCACACCCTGCGATCACCACCGTAGAACTGAACCTCATATCAGAAATCATCATAACAAATTGGTCCTTCGAGCCGGATAAGGTGATTACAGAGTGAAGATGGATTATGACCCCCCGAGAGAGCAGGTGCACGTCCACGGAGGGCCGTGCGACCACCAGGATGGATGACTCAGTATGAAGGCTACACACTGCCACCCACTGCTACATTGGAGCAGCAGCAGACTAGAGAGGGATACGCTAAGATGACGCCCCTCACCCAGACTCCTGGTTCTATTGGAGCTGCAGGACAGACCCCAGTGGCATCCAGCATTCCACCGGAGTTCATGAACATTGTGCAGCAACTGCAGGAGGACAACAGGCAACTTCAGCTGATGGTAGGAGACATAAGGAGGCAGATGGATCGCAATGTCACCACGTTGGAATCCACCCGCCACGTTCTGCCCAGCAGCCAGGGGGCTACATTTCAGCTGATGACACTTGGGTCTCCACACCTCTAACCCCACAGCCTTTCCCCCTGAGACCAGAGCAGCACAATATATCCTACACACAGGATGCAGCTGAAGAATGGCCAGTACCACCACCTCCAGTTTTTCTCCCGAGAGATCATCCTGATCTACCAGAGGTACAGTCTGTTCCACCTCCACCGCTACCAGCCATTGCACAATAGCTTAGCCAACGCTTACAAGAGCTACAGTTACAGCAACCCTCAGCCACTGAAGCTCCTGACTTTCAGCCTCGTGCACCACAGTCCACCCCTTATCTCGACCACTAGCTGGACCTAGTTTCGACTCGAACATGCTCCCCCCAGAACAAGTGTTGGCTCCTACTACAGCCATAGCTGTAAAGGAGAAGACCTACAGAGGGCCATCTCCCTCCATCCCAGAGTTCACAAAGGGTGATCCCAGGCAGTTTGCTAGATTAAGGCTTGCCCTAGACAATATTCTCCCCTGTGATGCAACCGAGAGGTTCAAATATCAGGTCCTATGTGACCACCTTAAATTTGAGGAAGCTCTTTTAATTGCTGACTCCTACAGTAACTCACCTCACCCCTACTCTGACACGATGTCCTCGCTCACTAAACATCATGGTCAGCCGCACCAGCTGTCACTGCAGAGAATAGCAGAGCTTATGGATGAGCCCAGCATCCGCCCGGGTGACACAACTGGATTCAGAAGGTTTGCACTGAGAGTCCGTGCTCTGGTCGGCATGTTAGAGCAACTTGGGGAAGATGGACACATAGAGCTGCAATGCGGGTCCCATGTTGCTAGACTGACACGAAAGCTACCCCAAGACCCACGTGCTGCTTTCGCCGCTACCTTTACCCACAGAAAGATGGAATACCATCATTGAGAGACTTTGCAGAGTGGCTGGAGTATGAGCTGGTCATTCAAGAGGGCGGAGATCACACAGAGAAGGTAGAGGAGAGCTCGAGAGACAGGAGCAGCATGAAAAGAGATAAAAGAGCCACCAAAAGGACTACCACCATGCTCCATGGTGCAACACACAGCAGTGCCCCCCAAAGGTCCTCAGCCACAACCCCTTCCACTTCTGAAGTCCAAGACAAGCCCACAGCTTATTGTCCGTATTGTAATAACACTCTGCACTTCTTAGATCAATGTGTCAACTTCAAGATGCTGACTAAGGGGCAGAAATCAACTTGGATTAAGTCCAACAATCGCTGCTGGCGTTGTGGGCGGCACCACCAGGCCGCTCAGTGTCGACTTAAAGTGCAGTGCAAGACATGCAGGGGAAAACACCTTGAGGCCCTGCATGAAGTGAATCTCAGACCTGCTGCACCCAATCCACCAATGGAACACGTCGCTGAGCTGGGGTGTAAACCATCTACTGAGGTACTTTATCTAGACCGGCGTGCTGGCTGTAGCCAAGTGCTTCTGAAGATAACCAAAGTGCTGCTGCAGAATGGTGAGCACACCCTGGAGACATTTGCCATATTGGATGATGGATCTGAGAGGACGATCCTTCTCCCTGAGGCCACTCAAAGACTGCAGTTACAGGGCACGGCGAGACAAGGATTGAGAACCTTGCATGGCGCATCAGTGACAGTCAAAGTCTCCCCTACCAGCCAACCATCCAGAACATTCACCATTGAGAGAGCCTTCACAGCTGATGATCTAGGCTTAGCTGAACATTCATACCCTGTGAAAGCACTTCAACAGAAATATAGACACTTGAGAAGGCTTCCCTTGCAACCCTTCACAAATGCCCAGCCACTCCTTCTGATCGGCTCTGACTGTCCTCACCTAGTAACGCCCATCAAACCTGTGTGCCTAGGCTTACCTGGAGGACCAGCTGCAGTCAAGACTAGACTTGGTTGGGTACTACAGGGACCAATCCCCTCCCTTAAGCACTCTGCTCAACCGCAACAGTGCCTCTTCCTTTCAGCTGCCTCTCCTCAATCAGAGCTTCATAGTCAAGTAGAGAGGCTTTGGCAACTCGACACTCTCCCATATCGAAGTGAGAAACTAGTGACACGGTCTCGGAGGGAAGAGCAAGCTATGAAGCTTTTGGAGGCAAAGACAACAAGATTGAATGTCGAGGGAGTAGAGAGATATTCAACTCCCCTTCTGCATGTCAGTGATATGCCTGCACTCCGGGTGCCACCTGAAGCAGTACTCCCCAATCTACGTGGCACGGAGAAGCGCCTCAGTCGAGACCCAGAGAAGGCTAAAGCTTATCTAGCGGAGATGACAAGGTTGATAGCAGCAGGCTATGTCAGAGAAATCAGTGAAGAGGAAATTAGGGCCTCCAAAGAATCATGGTTCATCCCCCACCACATGGTGACACACAACGGAAAGAACCGTGTGGTGTTTAATTGCTCATTCACCTATAGGGATCAGAACCTCAACGAGCTGCTTTTACCAGGCCCGAACCAAGGGGGCCTCTCTTCTTGGTGTGCTGCTACGTTTTAGAGAACGCTCCATCGCAGTTAGCAGTGACATCAAGGGGATGTTCCACCAAGTGAGACTACTGCCTGAGGACCGGCCGCTACTACATTGCATCTGGCGCGATCTGCAAAGAGACACCCATCCCAAGGTGTATGAATGGCAGGTGCTCCCCTTTGGGACAACATGCTCACCATGCTGTGCAATTTATGCACTCCAGCGACACGTCCATGACCACAGTGACCAGGGAGATGACGTACGTGACTCCATTGAGAAGAATTTTTATGTCGACAACTGGTTACAGAGCTTCTCTTCTCCAGACGTGGCCACAGAGGTTGTGGACAATCTACGGTCACTATTATCGGAGGGAGGATTTGAGCTCAGACAGTGGGCCAGCAGCACCCCAGATCTCATCAGCCATCTACCACAGGAGATAAGATTGGAGAGCAGCGTACAGTGGCTGAATCGAACTGATATGGACCCTCAAGAACCTGCTCTAGGTCTGCTCTGGATGTGCTGCTCTGACACTCTGCACTACAAGTCCAGGCAGTTGGAGAGTAATCCTCCTACCATGAGGAACATCTACCGGGTTCTGGCGAGTCAGTATGACCCACTAGGGTTTCTCGTCCCCTTCACAACGAGAGCAAAGGTACTAGTCCAGCAGTTGTGGGACAAAAGCGTGAGTGGGATGACCCCTGTTACCAAGTGACCTGCTCTCTGCATGGAACGAATGGGAAGGTGAGCTGCAGCATCTGGACAACATTAGTCTACAACGTTGTTATGTAAGCCCGGAGCTGGACAAATCCGACAGTAGGCGTGAGTTGCACATCTTCTGCGATGCATCTCAACAGGCATATGGAAGTGTTGCCTACCTACGGACGGAAGATGCTGCTGGAAAGGTGGAAGTTGCTTTCCTGACTGCCCGCTCTAGGGTGGCCCCTAAACGGCAGATGTCCATGCCACGTCTGGAACTATGTGCAGCCTTGACTGGAGCTCAACTCGCTAGCCTGCTGACCAAAGAGCTCACTCTACCACTATGCAGAGTGGTGTTATGGACAGACTCCACCACTGCCCTAACATGGATCCAGTCAGAGTCCTGTCATTTCAAGGTGTTCGTGGGAACTCAGATAGCTGAGATCCAGGAACTGACAGACAGCCAGTCTTGGCGTTATGTGACAACATATGAAAATCCGGCAGATGATCTAACTAGGGGTAAGAAGCTACAAGACCTCACAATCCAGTCCCGGTGGGCATGTGGGCCCCCGTTTCTGCAGCTACATCGAGACCAGTGGCCAGAGCACCCAGCCACACCATGTACAGACTTTGCTGAGGAGCAGCGTAAACCAATAACTTGCTTAGCTGTGTCTACTGACTCTATCTCCCTGCCTGATGCACAGCAGTTTACCAGTTTTAGCAAGCTATTGGAAGAAACAGCCAGGTGCCTTCACGGGGCGGCTGGTGACAACCTCACATCAGAGAACTACAAGGAGGCTGAGCTTATTCTCCTGAGAGCTGCTCAGAAAGACAGTTTCCCAGATGAGATCCAGTGCCTGACCACTGGGAAACCAGTTCACTCATCCAGCCGTCTGTTTTGCCTGGCTCTGGAATTTGATGAGTCGCTCCTACTCATACGAGTAGGTGGTCGTCTCAGACGGTGCCATGATTTGGAAGCTGCTGTGATACATCCGGTAGTATTGGACCCTAAACATCCAATCACCAGACTACTCATCCGACAGGCTGACAGTGATTTGAAACACCCAGGAATAGAGAGATTGTTTGCAGAGTTGAGAAGGAAGTACTGGATTCTTCGCGGCCGTGAAGCTGTAAGAAGTGAACAGCGCTCCTGCCCTGAGTGCCAAAAATGGAGAGCCCAACCTGTCAACCCAAAGATGGCAGACCTTCCCCTTGCATGCCTACGATTACATCAGCCAGCCTTCTTCTCAACAGGCATTGACTGCTTTGGGCCAATGCAGGTGAAGGTTGGTCGGAGAAGTGAAAAACGCTGGGGCCTGCTCTTCAAATGCTTGACAACTCGTGCCATTCATATTGAGGTGCTGTCTAGCATCAACACCGACTCATTTCTGATGGCATTAAGAAGATTTGTCTCTCGCCGTGGGAAACCAGCTGAGATACTATGTGACCAGGGAACAAATTTCCGAGGCGGGGATCGGGAGCTCCAGGAAACTTTCAATGCCCTGCATCCCTCTTTACAAGGCAAGTTAGCAGAGCATCAGATCAAGTTTCGATTTAACCCTCCCAGTTCTCCCCACTTTGGAGGATCCTGGGAGCGAGAGATCAGGTCCATAAAGGCAGCTCTGGCCTCCACATTGGGCTCGCAGGTTGTAAAAGAGGAAATCCTCCAAACAGTGCTGATCGAGGTCGAGGGAATGCTCAACTCAAAACCTTTGGGGTACGTGATCATCAGACGTGGCCGACCCAGACCCCATTACCCCAAATTTGTTGCTGATGGGGCGGCTAGACCCTTCCCTACCCCAAGTGATATACCATGACTCAGAGCTCATTGGACGACGACCATGGAGGATCTGTCAGGTGTTATCTGATCGCTTCTGGACACAGTTCATACGCCACTACCTGCCTACACTGCAGACACGGTCAAAGTGGCAGAAGGACACTGCTCTGATCCAGCTGGGCACTGTGGTAATGATAGAGCATCATGGCCTGTTGGGAAGATCAACAGGGTATTCTCCGGAACTGATGGTTTGATCCGGTCTGCAGAAGTGAACGTAAAGGACCGTATCTACGTACGCCCAGTGAGCCGCCTTATTCGACTACCTGCAGTACCAGGACAAAATGGACAGTAAACTACATTCTGCAAACTTGCGAGTGCAAGTTTGGGGGCGGCTGTTCTGAAGGCAGGACTGTGATGCAGTTTTCTGCCTCGCCACTAGAAGGCGCGGCCGTTTTGTGAGTAATGTTTTGACTGGGATGGAAAATGGTGTTCATGGAGGCAGTGTCACAAGTTATGCTCGGGAGCAGTTTATGTGGGTTCATTGAGAGTGTGCGTCCATAAGACTGAACCACACACACACACACACCTACCCACGCTAAATCTGCCATTAAAGAGCTGAATGATCATCCCCTGTCCTCGTTATTGTCTGGAGGGTCATAGTGGCACTTGACCGGTGCACACCCTGCGATCACCACCGTAGAACTGAACCTCATATTAGAAATCATCATAACAGCTTTTCTGTCGCGAGTCCATCTCTCTTCTTTGTTTTTGGCCCACTTTGCACCAGAAAGAGGAAACCAGCGGCTGAACAACAGCAGCACGTTTAAGCTTGATAAGCTGTTGTTAGAATGTATTTAATATTACTTTCTACACCAGGATCCTTTTCTACGTAGCTGACGGCTGGTAACTGTGCAGGGGCGGATCTAGCAAAGTGTAGCCAGGGGGGCCGATAGGGCATTAACAGGAAAAGGGGCACAAAGACATACTGTAGCGGGCCAGGGCTGTTCGGGGTTTTGTTATTGACATTTATGTTCTGTTGCCATGGTTACAGGTGACGCTCTCTCTGCAACTGTGTGTTTCCGGGTGAGAGAGCGCCTTTTTGTGTTGTTGTTGTGCTAGTGCTGCTGAGCAGTTTGCTAGCGGCAGTGTGCTCGCCTGTCGAATGCCAATAAACGGCTGTGCTCCCTGGCCAGCTCGCGGGAAGCAAGACCAAACAATACCTCTGTCTCCTCCTTGTCTGAGCTCGCCACAATACTTTTCTTTCTTATTCTCATTTAAAATGTCTAGCTTTTAATAAATAATTATCTGAATCTTACACCCAAAGTTTTAATCTGATTTAAATGTATAGAAGTCCATTACTGTATATAGTAACTATAAAGTCTAATATACCCTAGTAAGCTATAGTACTTTTTCCTTTGGGAAGATACCATCTGTGCAGTCTGCAATTCTGTTGAAGAAAGATGTTGAATCTATTTAATTATTGTAGAAAAATAATTGTTTTCTGTGCATTTTATTTCACCCTGCATCAAATTAAAGTTGATTACATCAATTAAGCATCATGAGGTGGAGGTTGGGGGGTGGTTCCCTATTTTTTTTTGCTGGGAGTTTGCAACCCTATTAGTTAGGTTGCTTAATATTTCTGCTAAGTACTCTTTAAAATACCAGAATAGGAAGGATGGAGCAGGTTTAAGTTTATTAGATTGATCAGTGTTGCTGAACTATGAAATATTTTGGGTGCAGTGTATTTTTTACATACAGGTATAACAGAATAGCTTTAGTGTTGTTGTTTATTTAAACTTGAGTATGAACTTATACAAAATGCAGCAAGATAATAAAAAAACAGTTTTATTGATTAAAAAACACACTATATCGGATTCATATCGGTATCGGCAGATATCCAAATTTATGATATCGGTATCGGACATAAAAAAGTGGTATCGTGCCATCTCTAGTTTTAATAGAACATTTATGATCACGTCAGCACTGTTAACATGGAAGTCTGTGTAGTATATTAAGCTTTTTCAGTATTACACACTAACATGGTGTGTTTTATGATCTTCGTGACTGAAGCAGCCTTTGGCTTCTGTAAGCTTTTAAAAATATTCATGGAGTGTGTGATTTTCCAAACCTTTATGGCATCATTGTGACGTTGCACAGCATTGTGTTGAAAAAAATAAAAAGTGTGTTTAACAGGTCTCTCCATACCTGTTCATTTATGATTTATTATACTTAATTTGATTTCTCCTAAAATGTTATTTCAATGTCACTTTGATCTTGGGCAATAGTGATGAAAGTCAAAGTAATGCTTAGTCAACCTAACTACTCATTATCCCACAAGGCCCAGTATAGTGTTATGAAGTTATGATCCATAAACAATTGTGGGAAATATGATGGGAATATAAAGTAAATAGATTTTCCCATTTGGTGTGACCTTGGCCTGATTTTCACCAAAACTAAATGAGCTTGAACTGTTGCTGGTGTCTACAGTCACAAAAAGCTTGAACATGATATCTTTAAAATAAACAGACACACAAACAGTTTGAAGTGAACACACACTCCCTGCAGGGGAGAATAAAAAAGCCCGAATACATGTTTAGATATTCGATTTGCACATTTTCATAAGCAATATGCGCCTTTATTACTTTAAAAATGTGTAAATTCCAGCAAAGAGCCCTATGGGACATTTACTATATCCCAGTCTTTCAAATGCATTAACAGGAGAACAGCCTCTTGTTATTCCTCTTCCACCACAGCAGTTTGGAAGTAACATGCATAGATGGATGGTGGGTTGTGTTTGGTGGACAATTGTGTTGAAAAATAAACAAATATATGAGACTCAAAAGGTTTTGGTAGCATTGAAAAGCCCAGTCAAACTTAAATAACAAAGTCATAATATGAAGAAGGCAATATGTGCATATGATAAACACATAGAAGTGCCATCTGTGACACGAGCTGAGATCTCTGTTATGCAGCTTAATATCCCTCCTGTGTACTCGGGGGACTTTGGCACGACTCCTGCTGACTCAGTGAGGGTTTAGGGACGTCCCACTGTGAGTGTTTGAGGCGTCCGAGGGCTCAATCGCACATTTCACTGTGAGAACTCTGGAGATTTGTCTGCAGGAAAAAAATACAGCATGAATAGAGTTTTGATGTTAAATGTCAAAACTGTGGAACTAAAAAGAAAATGAAATAAACACAAAGAGAATGAGATGGAAATTATAGCTACAGCTAAAAGAAATTTCATCTCTATTCTGTTTCCATACTTACTTTTAATTGTTCAGGTTTTCATACAAAAGTGATTATTGTGGCATAAAATGCAGTTTTTTGTTGTAATTTCTGTATTTTATTGTTTGGGGAGGACTGAGGCGTCATCCTCTGTGTTCATCACAGGAGCTGTAGACTCTGTCTGAGACAGAGAAACACCTGACCATCACATTTCAGCTGACTCACATTTTATGCAGAAATCTTAAAGGTACAGTACGCAATTGCTTTGGGTGATTTAATTAACAAAAACATATTGTAAATATGCACTCATGTATTTACATATCTTTAACATCAGAGCGAGGACCGCTTCATGGAAGCTGCCATCTTGCCCTCCAACTTGCATACAGTGGATAAGACGAACATCCCTGCTCCACCTAACTGTGTGTTACACCAACCAACCAGCTACATGTGTAACACGCCTGATAGGTTCCTTTGCATTTAAAGATCTGAAATAGTTTTTTCAAGTTATGTATCATCATTTAACATTTGTACATGCATATTTTCTTCATCTATTATGTCTTTGAAGTAACATAATAAGTCAAAGGACACTTATTGATGCGATTTATCCATTATTCAACAACTCAAAAATATATAAAGATTAAACCCTGCCTCTTTATTGTAGCGTGCATCTAAAAGCTATGAAGCACCAATAATACTCCACTGTTTGAACAGGAGAACAGTGCCCTACAGCTGAGGACGTGAACAAAAGAATGACCCAGATCTTCCTGGTTTAATGCCATTCTACCATAACTGCCAGGGACCAGTGAAACCTACCAGAGAAAATAGCCAAATTATACATATGGAACAACAGATAGACATATTTGCAAATTTGCATTCATCGTCTTCTAATGTGCTGTATTTAGTGATTTGCCATGGTTATTAAATGACATGGCTTTAGGGATAGCTAAGTCTGTCTCTCAGTTCACTTTTAGTCCAAAATGAAATCTTCATAGCTTCCATTCATGGTTCCCAATAAAAATGATTTACTTTAATTTCAACACGACCTAGATCTTTCTCACCTTGACATTTGCTGTAAATACTGGAAATGTATATCTAGGAAATGTTTTACCTGTTCTTTGGTTTAAAATTTTAATAAGAAGAGATTTATTGACAGAACTGATCAGAGTCTGACTGGCCAACAGAAACAGAGAGACACAGAGAGAGAGTTTTGTCCTGAGCTCATTGGCCAGACGACATAAAATCCATCAAAAATACCAAAACCAAACTGATCATAAAAATAAAATGAGATCAAATATTCTATTAGTTTGACTCCAGAATGAAAGAAGACTTTTGGACTAGCAGAAAATATTTTTTTTATGCTCTGACAGTAAGTTAGCATGCATGTATGTGTTCATGCGTTCGTGTTTTACCACTTGAAGATCTTGCTTACTCTGTAAATACAACAATGGTCATGCTCTAATTATCAAGATATTTAGTAAATTATGCCGTTTTTGTGCACTTTGTGGTACTTACAATAATTGGCTTTGCCAGGGAAATAACAGTGTTTGAGGGTGTCTTGATGCATGCTCAATCCTCCAGGTAAGTAAATCCCAAAAATTCGACTCTGTTCATCTGGATGTTTTCAGTGGGAGAAACATTTCGTCACTCATCCAAGTGACTTCTTCACTTTCAGCTGACTGCAGGTTTCCCCAAACTTCAAAAAACCCCTTTGCACAAGTGTGTTTGAACTGTGTCTTCATTCCACCTATTTCACATACAAGGGTCAGTTCTACAGGCAGAAACATGGGTGTGCCATGGGCTCCCCAGTTTCACCCATCATGGCAAATTTGTACATGGAAGAAGTGGAAAAGAGGGTTTTGCTATCCTACTCTGGAACACCACCAAGCCATTGGTTCAGGTATGTGGATGACACCTGGGTGACAGTCAAAGCTCAGAATCTTCAATAATTATGAAGCGAATCAGTGTGTTTGTTAAACTGCCTTAACAGCTCAGTAATACCAGAGCAAATACTGGGAAGTAAATAACAATGAAGTGTTTAAGGTTATTTCAAGTTCACAATACTTTAGTATACACTTGGATAGTAACATATTCTGAATGTCATGGTTGCTGATTTGGCTGTCATGTGTGGCAGGCAGAGTTGTGGACTCACATGCAGGACTGAACCCAAAAGCAGCTTTACTGCTGGTGTTGGAATTGATAATTTTATATTGTCATTTGTGCTTAGAAACATATAATCATCGGTATGCTGATAAAAATCATATCCTTATTAGGTCTGATAAGAGTCTATGTGCACTGGTGTACCATGAGATGAGAGGAAGCAGCCTCGACGTTATAATTTCCATTATAGCTTTAGGAACTAGACTGCTCTGTTTCTTTAAAAGTGCAAGACTTCACACCTTTAAATGTTCGTCTGAGACATGACCTATTGCAAGTTCCTGTTCTTATCATTTAGCGAGACGCTTACTTTTGCTTTTCTGCATACCTCATACACACAGTTTAAGTTCATTGAAAGGTCGTATGTCTATGTATAGTATAGCTCGAAATATACACACACACATGCACCTACACACACAGAATACAGACACTGATGTTGTTTAGATATGCCTGCTTAAGAAGTCACATGTATTTGTAATTGCATATTCAAGAATGATTGCTTGCTGGCAATAAAAAGGGCTGTGGCGAAGGAATCAGTCGAAGTTGGCTAAGGACAGGTGAAGGCCTGGGCTGACTTCCCTCGTGAGCCACAAAGACAAAGAGCTCTGTCTTGTTTTGTTTTGTCGTGCAGTTATTGGTTTCGTGTTCCAGCGGGGTTTGTGCCTAGATAAACCCAACAGCTGGACTTTCAGGAAACAAGAATACAAGAAACTACACAGGTACTTGCACATGCTAGCTAGGAAACACAGAACAGACAGGACACTCGAGATAGATGAGAGATCGCCAGGAGAAACTGAAGACTGAAGACCCAGGAACGTCTGACTGAAGGAGCACGATGATTGCGCAGAAAAGGTTTTTATTTACAAAGAGTAAATGGTAAGGTAACACAGGAAAAGCATAAGTGACAGTTATGGAGAGTCTGTCAGAAAGGTTAGGGAGAATTAGTGTAGATCACATTGGGCCAGTAAAGCATATATTGGAATAAGAGACTAGAGCCGGGGCGAACGTGGCTCAAGAGTTGGCAGTTCGTCTTGTAATCGGAAGGTTGCCGGTTTGAGCCCCGGCTCGGACAGTCTCGGTCGTTGTGTCCTTGGGCAAGACACTTCACCTACTGCCTACCTACTGGTGATGGCCATAGGGACCAACAGCTGTGGCTACAACTGTAGCTTGCCTCCACCAGTGTGTGAATGTGAATGTGAGAGTGAATGAATAGTGGAGTTGAAAAGCGCGCAGCACGGTGGCACGGTGTTTAGCACTGTTGCCGCACAGCAAGAAGGTCCTGAGTTCAATTCCACCATCAGGCCGGGCTCTTTCTGTGTGGAGTTTGCATGTTCTCCCCGTGTTTGTGTGGGTTCCCTCCGGGTACTCCGACTTCCTCCCACCGTCCAAAGACATGCAATTTGTGGGGATAGGTTAATTGGATAATCCAAATTGCCACTAGGTGTAAATGTGAGTGTGAATGGTTGTCTGTCCCTGTGTGTTAGCCCTGCGACAGACTGGCGACCCGTCCAGGGTGTACCCCGCCTCTCGCCCTATGACAGCTGGGATAGGCTCCAGCGACCCTGAAAAGGATAAGCGGAAGCGAATGGATGGACTAGAGCCTTAGTTGAGGTCTGGGAGCCAGAAGTTGGAGGAGGTCTGGTGTGGAGTGGAATACCCTATCACAAAACAAGAATCAGGGATTACTTTTCATGTAAGTACAAGAGACAAACAAACGAGGAGATCCAATTTACCATCAAGGGTGACGGCACATCTGGCAGAGAACCACAGCCAAGCCTAATACACAGAAGGCATAACCCCACCCCTCAGGTACAGGTAAGCCTACCAACCCATCTACCTGCAAAGGAGAAAAAACCCATCTCCAGCCAGCCTGAACCCTGACACGATAGTATTGTATTGATTTCAGCAAAGGGGGCTTTTGTTTATCGTTTGGATCGGAGTATGCACTTGTACAAATGTCTACAATGACACATAAATCATTGTAGACATTTTTAAACTTGTGGATCAGCCTTTAAATTCAGTCCACAGTTGTATACACAGCCCTCTATTCCGTTAAGATCAAAAGCTGACTATGTGGCCGTTTAATGTCCATCTCGCACTAAGAAAATATTTTATTCATCTCTGAAAATTCTTTAGTTATAGCAGTTAAACACCACCAACATAGCTCAGCTTAAATAAGTAGAATAGTTGCGACAGCTGGTTTGAAAAAGTCCCGAGTGTTCATTGCTGGACTGCACTCGCCCTCTGGGCAAAACAAACACTACTAGCATGTACGTGTAATCTCTAGAAGACAGGATAAGGCTCACAGGCCGGGCGTGCTAGAGGCTGCAAGCACTGATGCAGCTGTGACAATACTTGTAAATGTATCCATCAAACTAAAGTGGAGCAAATTTCTCTATGACTGAAGGTGTTATAAGTACTGTGAAAAGGTTGGGCTTGACTAGTCTGGCCTAATTGCATAAGCCTTGGCCTTTCTCCAGGGGCCTCCCTTTACCTTATAAATCATACCAATGTCTGTTTTATACCATAGCACTGCAGTCATTGGTCATTTCTGCTGCAGGTCCTCAATCCTCAGTCCTCCAATATTACTTTCCTCTCCACCTAATAATTCATAACTTCCATCAACCCTGCAGGCCGATAATCTTGCTCTCTTGATCGATTCAGAGGACACAGCCACTGAATCATAATCATGGAGCAGGTTGCTCTAAGTTGTACACAAAGTTAAAGTTGCTGCAGATTCACAAAGGCAGGGGACCATAGTGAACAAAACCACTGGCTGTTAGAATAGCAGAAGTGATGGCTATTAATCCAGAGCTCAGAGGCCTGCACTGGTGAGGGGAAGGGAAGGGATGTCTCCTTTAATCAGTGAATTCCTCACATGCCTTTCAGTGAGTGCCAGATCAATTTCACACTTCTCCAAAGAGGAATTTCTGAGCCTGTTTTCTAACAATAGTACAACATGCTCAGCCCAGAACTTTGCAGCTTTAAATTCAGTTTCAAGAAAGAAACTGTTGAAATAAGTGTTCTCAAACATGTCTGATTAGTTCTGTAAATATGAAATTGGAATAACAAAACTATTTATGTTTACAGAATGAAAACTGGGGCTGTGAGCACACAAGGTGATGGCTTTGGACAAAAGTTATAAATCTGAGCGTCAGACTATTTATCTTCCCGTGGTCTGTCTGACCACTATGAGTCTCCCAAATGAAGAAATATGAGGAGATGGTAAAAGCTGACCTTCACAGGTCAGTGCCCACTGATACCTTGTCTGTTTTTCTTTCCTCCCTAGAGAGGAGGCACAGTGTTCATGCATAACCAACACAATGAAAGCTGAATGTGTATTCAAATTATGAACTAGAAGGGCGTGTGGAGAGCGTGTCCTTCCCCTATGCCCAGTGCCAAAGGTTGTTTTCTTTCAAATTAAGTTGAGTGCACAGACAAATTTCAGGATTTTGATATTTTTCTGCCATGTCTTCGTATAAACATAAACAGTCTAAAACAGATCAAAAGATTTAGCAAAATACTAATCTGGGCATAGCGGACACAGCGGGATTTGGCGGATGTGGAACCCTAAGCTCAGGTATAGCAGCAGTGTGGGAATGGGAATTTCACCATACCAGAAAGTTATGTGTGCTACTGATATCAGCAGGATTACTTGAGACCCAGCTTGATACTATGGTAACTAAACAACAACAATATTAGCCGTCACAGCAGCAACACCAGGCGTACTGCCTTTCTTATCAGCGAGTTAGGGTGGAGGTAGTGTGGCTGCCACGTGTCCTTTTTGCTCTCAGACAGGGACAGACGAGAACAGCGGTCCCCAACCTTTTTTTGCGCCACGGACCGGTTTATGTCCAACAATATTTTCATGGACCGGCCTTTAAGGTGTTGTGGATAAATACAACAAAATAAAACCAGTACCGGTACCAAAAAAAGAAGATTTATTCATAACACACAGGAAAAGACCCAGGGAAACAGAGTTAGCGATAAAAACGATAAAAAAAATAACCCTAAAAACCCTGAAAACCATAAATTTCACACCTGAGCCTCAACTCTCACGGCCCAAACGACTACCATGGCCCGGGGGTTGGGGACTGCTGGAACACCTGTAGGTGTTGGCTATTATACATATCATAGTATCATTTGATTGTCGGGTTTTCTCTCTATGTATTATTGAAGCGTCTGCCTTACAATATAAAGCACCTTGAGGCGACTGTTGCTGTGATTTGGCGCTGTATAATTGGAAGAGTTGTAGCCTCTGTACATATGCAGCCTGTGGTACTAAAGAAGTACCATACTGTTTTAAAATTTTAGCATGAAAAAAAAGGTGGAAGAGTAAAATAAAGGAAGGAAGGAGTGGAAGTTTGGGATGACATTATATTCCTATTACTCAGCAAGTATCTCCCTACTTTCAGCTGGAAGCAATTCCAGGCTGAAGGACACAATAGATCAACTTACTCAACAGTTTTATGTATTATGGAATTACTAAAGGTGTTCCAGATTGTTCTTCAACCCCTGACAATAATGTATCAGGACTTCATAAGAACTGGTCCAGTATCGTTGGTGTTATTGATCTTGCTTACATACAAGGAGATGCTCACAGGGTAAAACACAGATATACGTTCTGAACACTGAGATACAAATTTACCATAGTTTCAACGACAATAATGGGACAATTTTTGATGTGGCAATGATATTAATCTCCCGTTCTACCACATCTTAGAGGAGATCTATTGGACTGAGACCTGGTTCAGATAAGTTTGACATTATCTGAGCTTCACGATATAACACATTATCCTCCTGGAAGCAGCCATTAGAAAATAGCTACTCACTGGTCAGCAACACCATTCAAGCAAACTGTGGTATTTAAAAAACTCTCACTTGGTACTAAGGGACCCAAAGTTCCCAAGTCTCAGTTTCCTGTTCTTAGGAATAACACAAAGTGTGGTTTTTCACTGCTGCTTCACTTTCAATGTTTTTGCATTTTGTGCTTTTTAATACTTGAGAAAATTCACGTGTAGGAACAGGTGCACGACAGGTTTATTAGTCCCAATCACACCAGCAAATCTACAGCAGAGAAAAGCTGTTGCAATAGACCTGAGGAGAGCTGTTCATAAACAAACGCCCTCAAACCTCAGGGGACAGAAATGTCATAAAGAATTTGCTTCACAATGATGATGAAAATTCTTATTTAAAAATATTGCTGCTATTCTATGATTTGTTGAATCATGAGGTGCATTTAGTTTTTCATAAGTACTTTGAAAACATGTTTATGCAGTCTGTCTTTGTTGAACTGAATGAGTCTTCTGTAGGCTTCAAGACAAAATGTGCCTCACTGCTGCTCATTACAACCAAGATTCAACTGAAACTGAATTCATGCATGTGTCTGAAATTATTATTATTATCATTATTATTATTATTGTTTTTATAGTAAAAGTCAGGCGAGCATTGAGAGTCTGTATCATAATGGAGCTGCTGTCTCCATCACAACATGATGTAGGGTTTCCCTCTGTAGTCACTGGTGAATGCTTCCTCTCTGGAGTACTCTTTCCAAAGCATTGCAAATTGGTTTCACAAACCTTTGATTAGACAATCCCCCTACTTCCATTATGTTTGCTGTCTATGAGCGATTGCCTGCATGCTGAGATAAAAGTCTAGTCCAAGAACTGAGGCGATGGGGCAAATGGGACACGATAATGAAATGAAATGAGGCGTGAACATTGTCTGCTGCCGTTATCACTTAAGAGTGTAAAGAAATGGCAAAGGGACCTGAGAGATCTTGGCTCTGCCTAATTCTTTACTACCTTAAAGGGTCTTCTGCTACTGGCTGCAAATCTGTACGCTCAATGCATTTGTTTATTTTGATTTTTAAAAAAGGAAAGGTTTAGCTTAAGGCCCATGTGCATGTAAATGTCGGTGCATGCTCACCACATGTATGTCTCATGGTGTGGGGCAGTTAATTCCTGTTTTAACTTTACATTTCACTGGACAATGCAACACTTTACTTCCCCTCTATTTCTAAAACCAGTCATGAGGAATTAGAGATAAAGCAGTATGGAAACATAGAAAGTGTAGTAAATATAACTTTGTTTTACTTAAGTGAAGACAGCAGCTGCAATGTAATTCACTTTAATTCAGTTTCTTTGCTTCTTCTCTGCCTTTACCAGTGCTGATGAGTTGAATGGCCACACCTATGATTGAGGAGGATCCTGCACCACCACTCACCCTCAGCAGTGCTGTAAAAACTACAGCGCTGTGGCGATGTCACTGCTTGTACACAGTGAGCATTAATGTTGTTTTTGGAGAAATGCTGAACCCTGGAACCTGCGCTTCATGTATCTAAATGTTGGTTAAACGGTTAAAGCAGTGACGTGTGAATTTGACTTGAATGGTCAATAAAACTAGAACCTGTAGAATAATTTAAATAAAGATAAATCATCATAGTCTGAGATGTTGTTGGGGCTTTTTTGACCACAACATCAGCAGCAATGACATCAAAGTCATTTTTTGAAGGAATTGTTAATTTTATTCTAATTAAGAAAAGATTAAGATTAACTTTGAAATGTTTCATTAGTTATATAAATGATTTCCTTACAGGTTATAAACCTATCACATGTAAGTCATTTGATTACTGTAGAAAAAGAAAACAAGAAAAACGTGTCACAATAGTTCCACTAAAACAAAGAAGATATAAAACAGCTGAACATCTCACTGCCATTGCCACGTTTTGATAAATTAATTTTTGTACAAATAACACAGTGAACACTTATCACATCATCCACATCCATAAACTGTGAAAGCCAGGTCAGAGCTGTTGTAAGATCTCACTTTTTTCATATGAGGCAATTAAATAAAGAATAAAGCCCATCTTATCAAAACAGCTTTTTGAGACAGTACTCCGTGCCTTTGTTACATCTAGGCTGGATTATTGTAACACACTTTATTGTGGGGTTAGTAATGCATCCATTACGCATCTGCAGGTTATGCAGCACGTCTTTTAGCTGGAACAAAAAAGTCTGAGCACATTACCCCCTTTAATTTCACTCACTGGCTGCCGTACATTTTAGGATCGTTTTAAAATTCTTTTATATGTTTTCAAATCTCTTAATGCCCCCCCCCTTAAGATATTTACCTATTAAATATCTTAACAATGTACAGATTGCAAATATATCAACTCTTAAACACTTTTACCTAAAAACAGGGGGAAAAGAATCACTTTTTATATTCAGTAGTCCTTCGACCTCTCACACCTTCAGGCTGGGAAACTGTGAATCTTTCAAAAACTGTTGAAAAAATGAAACTCTTTGCAATAAAAAAAGGCAAAGAGAAAAGTGAAATGGATAAGGACAAAAAAGCAACAACAAGAGAACAAATAGTGTGGTGGAACCAGCAACTCCACATATGCCAGAGATACTTGGAGAAAGGGAAACAGAGGACAAAGCATTGTTTACAGCTGCGAGAGGACACAAAGTTAATGACATGCAGAAGCAAAAACATCTGATTTTTTTATGAACTTAGATGTAAAAATGATAAGTGAGCCAAACCTTTATATCTTTAAAAGATGTTAGAAGTTTAAATATTTAATTTGTGTCATTGGGCTGCTTAGATAAATTATCTACATGGCAACGACAATGAATGCAGCGTTTTCAAATAATAATGCCTGAGGGAAGCATGAACACAGTGAAAAGTATATGTCCCGGACTACTCAGCCCTGTGGAACCCCTGCTGAATGTTGCATGTGAGCAAGACTTATAAATAAACTCCAAAATATTAAATAAAGATGAGCTAATATGTTCCCAGTCTCTACTCTGAGATCTAGGAGGACAGTCATAGAAATGAATCCAACAGTTTCTTCGATTATGACTTCTGTGTTCTGATGTACTCTGAGGTCTGACTGAAGCTTATCGAGCAGACCATTCCTCGTTTCTTCTTTTTTATTGCGATTCCTTCTATCCCTCTCTTTCTCTGGATTACCTCTGAAAGCCATGTCCTCCAACCACTCTCAACCTTCTTTGGCTGGCACACCACCTTCTCATCAGCAGTGTTGGTCAAGTTACTTGAAAAAAGTAATCAGTTACTAATTACTGATTACTTCCCCCAAAAAGTAATCCCGTTACTTTACTGATTACTTATTTTCAAAAGTAATTAATTACTTAGTTACTTTTTAAAAACATGATTTACAACCTGAATAGGTGATAAAGCGATAGATCTTTCAGCCCAATTCTACTTTTTCTGCATAATCCATCATACAAAATGTAATCAAATGGAAATGTGTCTTTTTAAAACTTTAAACTTTTAATCTTTTAACTTTATGCATCAAGCAAAAACTTAATTATATGCAACATTCTCTGACTGGAAGAAATTTGTTTAACATTTAAACCTATTTTCTGCACATTCCAGCACATAAAATAAAATATGTTTTCGTGTGTTTACACTCACTCTTTCAAATAGATGAAAGTAAAACACAGCAGAAAATAAATAAAATCAAAGACTAGCGGTCCTGTTGCTCTATTTTCACCTGTAAAGCAGGAGTGGGTTAGGTGGAGGTTTACCCTGGTGCAGGTGTGCCGCAGCGGTCAGTTGAAGAATCCACGAGTTTCTCTGTGAGTTTCCCATTACAGTCGTAGCGCACTCGGCGCTTGCTTGGAAGTTTAGGGGTTTTTTCGCTGTAAAAAGAAGTTTTCTTCCCACGCACAGCGGACACTAATGTTTTTGTCACTTTTTATGGAATCAAACTCAAAGTAAGGTCAGTACTTCCACGCTTTAAACGCTGCACACTCATACTCTCTCCGCACTCGATATATTATCCATTGTTGATCTGCAGACAGCTGTTGTCAGGAACGTCGCACTCGCTTACGTCACTGTCATGAGATGTTCTCGCAAAAAAATCACGGTTTTAGTAACGCAGTAACGCAGCGTTCCTACGTGAAAGTAACGGTAATCTAATTACCGTTTTTGCAATAGTAATCCCTTACATTACTCCTTACTTGAAAAAAGTAATCAGATTACAGTAACGCGTTACAAGTAACACATTACTGCCCATCTCTGCTCATCAGTTTATCAATAACGAGCGTATTTAAAGACTGGTTCAGTCCTCCACTCCTTGCCAAACCATTAGTTCTGTAAGCACTAACATGTTACTCTTTACTTACACTTGCTTCTTGTACCCTTGTTTCAGATCCTTCTCAGTGTTAGTGCCATTTTGTGCCAAGCTCCCATGGAAAACTCTGGATTTGGAAGCACCTTCTGGAGAGCATCCCACTTGCCTGTCCACTCTCCATCACTATGCCTGGAGGTAAAGTGCCCAAACTGCCCTCTCAACAAAACCAGTTGCCACAATTAAATACATATTTGGTGCCAGGCAGTAATGATTTGGAAGGTAATAGTCCTATCATAACCTTGTCATGGTCCATGTGTTTTTCCACAGAGCTGGGGTTTCCTCCTCTGGGCGGAGCTTCATCATACTGCCTATTGTCCGCACCTGATGGTGATTTGGTTGCCAGTACTTAAAACCAACGCACTCAACGAGTCTTCGCCAGATCATCTACTAACCTTCGTTAGTGTGGGGCCGCTAAGATTTCTCATGTTATCATAGTAGCTTTTCACTTACTTTGTGCTTTTCCCGTGTTTTAGTAATCCTTCGCCTCATCGTTTCATGCTCACGACAATACTCACGCTCACCTGGGCGCATGTCTTCTCGGCACTCCACAGCCACAATTTGTGCTTTGTCTGTTCCCAACTTCGCCTGCCTTCCTCCCTGCCACTGCAACTTGGATTCTCTGGGTCACCCATCTGGACTCACTGGTTACTGCCTCACCCACACCATCCTCTACCTCCTAACCAGTAAGACACAGAAGTTAACAGAACTCACTTACCTGACAAACCGCTGGCACTCTCCTGACCTCTCTCTGTCCCTCTGTTTTTTTGGGGGGTTTTTTTGCCTGTCCCGTTTGGTTCTTTTGCCATCAGAATTATTGTCTAACGGCGAAGAAAGATGCCCAACGGATTTACTTTACCAAATGGACCATCCCAGCCTTGCCGTAATGGTCCATTTGATTCACCTTTTATTGTTTATTTTATTTTCACTTGCTGAATACGGGACAGACTTGAATGAGGAAAAGAAAGGGAGAAAGAAAGAGGAAAAGAAAAACAGCGGGAAGAGGGACGGGAAAAAGGGCAAAAACCAAAACCAACAGAATAAGCAGACAAAAAAATATATATATCGATCACCTGGATCAGCTGTTGAGAAAGAAAAAGAAAACAAGCAGAAGAAAACGAGAGCAATAGAATAAACAACATCACAATGATCTATGTGAATATGACAGTAAATACTAAATATTAAACATTATTGTGCAGCACATAAGATCGACAGCGCACAGTGTGCTTTGAGGTAGGAGCCAAAAGGGTGTAGTTTGTGTGTGATCACCTGTGTGTACACCTGTGAGCATGGGACGCTTGTTTTTTTAAAAGGTTCCTTCATGTAATGATCTGCTAGAGGGTGTGGGGGCCACTGCCCCGTCCTCCAGGGCATGAAGCAGGTATGGAGGAGATCAAAACTCCAGACGTCCAGAGGCCCTCAGAACACAAGAGACCAAGGAAGACCAACAGAGGGCAGCAGCACCACTATCCCAGAAAGAGCTGAGGAGAGTCCCAGATGAGGGGTCACTCAGCAGCCGCGAGCAGAAGCCAGGCGGGGTTGCAGTGACGTGCCCGTGAGCTCCCCGGCAGCCAGCTGTGCCTGAGTGACCGAGCCCCGGGCCGAGAGGCCGAGGGCACCCCGCCTCCGGTGGCCCGAGCGAGCCCCAGGCTCCAGGCCCTGATAAGCAGCCGCCAAGGAGTGGGCCGGTGTGTACCCGGGCGCCCACCCCCGGACACAGAGAACCACCAACGCACAGATGTCTGAGGGCGTCCGCCACCGGCAGGGGAAGTGGTGGGGGGAGATAGGCCTCCAAACCTTGGAGGGCCTGAGATGTCCCCAGAGAGGTGGCGTCTGATACCCAACCTGACATATAGACACAGACATACAGGCACACACAGATACAAACATCCATTCCCACCCTCATGCTCTCTGTCCCTCTGTTGCAATGACTCTTAGCACCACCACCCGAACCACAACCCGCACCCCAAATTCCCCTTTAGCTCCCGCTTTATGTCCCCCACTCCTAGAGCCTGATATCCACCATAGCTCGCAGCTCATGTTTGGTCTAAGCATTAAATCATTGTATGTCAATAAAGCTTTGTTATCACATTTAAATCAGTGCCTCCGTCTGTATCTGCATTTGGCTCTACTCTCTTGGCCTGGCCACCCCGCTGTAACAAACCCAAGTTCATTTTTAACGCCTAAATTGACTGTTGCCTCCTGAAATTAGCTGTTGGCTATTTTCTCAGGAAATTCATTATGTAAAGTCTTAATCCTTGCATACAAATGTCCCAAATGTCAAAGTGGCAGAATCTGTTTGTCGTTAACCTGCTGTACCCAGAATTGTGTGACTGAAACACCCCCCCTTCTCTGGCTTCACCCTGTGTCTGGCACCGTGTCTATAATTAGGTTTCATTCACTCTGAAATGGTCTCGCTTGACAGGCAGTCATTGGTAAGTGTGAAAGGACCCCTGAGTGTCCACCAACCCTAGAAGTCAACTGTGGCTTTGAGTCAGTATTAATGTGACATGTGGGCATCTCTGAACAGTCTGAGTCTGGGGACAGTGACAGCAGGCAGGACATGACAGTTTATGGGGAGATAAAAATGGTAAATTCTTATTATGGCTGATTCAACTTCTACGATCATGATGTATTAAGGATACACAATGATGATGCATGTCATGAAAAAAGCTCCAATGGGTGTGATGATGATTTCTTATGGAACAAAACAAATCTACCTGCACACAGTAGGTTATTGCAGTGTAATGCTGACGACAGCAGGTGGTTAGTGTCATCACTTGTAAATACATAATGTTTGCTACAAAATTGCTACAGTGTGACTGCCCGTGCTGTTTATTTGAAAGCATTAACATGAATCTTGGATACTCTGGGAACATTTCTGTAAGGTGAAAAAGTTCCTGAAAGGTATTTCCTACCATCAGACCACACATTCTGAACATTATTAATACTAGTCTTTTGTCTGGTCAAGTACCTAAGGAGTTTAAGCATGCAGTCATACACCCTTTACTTAAGAAACCAGGCTTAGACAGTTCAGTCATGTCAAATTTTAGACCCATCTCTAAGCTTCCCTTTCTTAGTAAGATTCTGGAAAGGATTGTTTATACTCAGTTGATGGACTTAATGAGAGAGGTCCCGGGTTCAAATCCCGGACGAGCCCCCAAATGTTAAGGTTCAGATATTGAGGAGGAATCCAAAATAACCACAGATCCAGCCGGGTGCAATTAGACGGCATTTTAATGTACACACGTGCGGAGTCCGAACGCTGTGCAGATTTCAGCATTGAACTATCGTACAATAGTCAAACAAAGGCTTTATAGGGTTGGGGGTGATGCTGCTCCCCCCCCCTCTCAGACACAATACAGCATACGTCAATGCAAAACCACAAACGTTCAGTTAACTTTGACATAGTTTTAAAAGAACATCTTCTTCGGCTCGACCGCAGGTGCTTCCCCCAGCTCGTCTTCGCTGTCGCTTATCTCTGGGACATCTGGTGTACTTCCTGGAACAGACTAACACGTACGCACCCCCACTTTGCAATCACAAGCAAAACATAATTAAACTCTTACCTATATAAATGAGTCTATCTAATATGTATGTGTATGTGTGTCAGCTTCTGCTGCCCTTTATTTCACCCTTCACTTCATCAGCTAAACCTCGTAACCTTTCCACCAGACAGAAGGCCAGCATGTACACAACTGAAACTATGTGTGTGTATGTGTGTATGTCTGTACATACACGCCGCACCTTAATTGACCTCAGCTTAAGCAACCAGGCTAAGGCCATCCTGTGTGTGCCTATCTTGACTTATATGTAAAATGTATAAAACAAATGTTTCAATCTAATACAACTACTCAAAGCTTAATCAGCGATAAATGCATAATAAAACACCCTGCTCTTGGCTTACACTCAGACTCGGCTTTCAGTTTCACTTCTGCAGAAGCATGTCTTGCAGAAGTGTTTCCTGTCTCATTTTGGCACAGAGTGTATTTCCTGTCCCTGCAGTCTACACAGAAACATTTAAGATTATTATATAGGAGCATTGAAAAACATTTAAAATTATAGATTCAACTCCAGTTTAAAGTGGTTCTTCTTGGACCTGTAATAAAGACTAATATAATACCAATATATTTGAACATCTGAATGCATCTGGATGCAACATCACTATTAATAATGAAATGGTAATGATGATTATAAAAATAGCAGCAAATAATAGCAGCATAACATTCCAGCACTCCCGACACTCTCAATTGTTGGAAATCTTTCAGTCCGGCTTTAAGCCATTCCACAGTACGGAGACAGTCCTCGTAAAAGTTATGAATGACATTCTGATAGCGACACACCGTGGCAAATATGCAGTGCTGGTCTTGTTGGACATGACCGCTGCATTCGACACAGTGGATCACGATTTGCTGATCTCCCGCTTACAGCACTGTGTGGGAATTTCTGGTTGGGCACTTTTGTGGTTAAAACCCTATCTCTCAAACAGGACTTTTGAATGTTAAGTTGGGGTCGGCTTCATCCTCTGTGGCCCCTCTGCTTTGGGGTGTGCCACAGGGATCTATTCTTGGGCCATTATTGTTTTCACTGTACCTTTTGCCTCTTGGCGCGATTTTCCGGAAACATAAAGTGTCATTCCATCTATATGCAGATGACTGCCAGCTTTATTTACCTTTTAGTCATTCTGATAGTCCCCCAAGTCGACCTCTGCTTGACTGCCTTAGTGATGTTAAAGCATGGATGACAAAAAACTTTTTAAATTTTAATGATTGTAAGATTGTTGATCTTGCCGCTCTGATTCCCCATTTAAAGAGTTCGATCACAAATCTCAGAGTAAAAATTGATTCTGCACTCACCTTTGATGGTCACGTAAACGGGGTGATAAAATCAGCATTCTATCACCTCAGACGTTTATGGGCCCCCATGTCCCCATTCGTGCGATTCGGTGAGCTGAGCAACTGTTGCTTTCTGTCCCTAAGTCACGGCTGAAACTTAGAGGAGACCGAGTGTTCTCCGTTGCGGCTCTGATACTTTGGAATAGCCTTCCTTTCCATATTAGACAGGCTACATCAGTGCCAGTTTTTAAGTCCAGATTAAAAACCTTTTTATTCCCTGGCTTTTAACTCTGTGGGTAACTGACATTTTTATTAATTTTATTGCTACGTCTGGTTTTTGGTATTTTATTACTATATTTATATTTGTATTGTACAGCACTTTGGTCTACCAGGTGTGTTTTTAAAGTGCTAAATAAATAAACGATGATGACAATGATGATGATCTTTGTTGTAAATGAGGAAGGGGAGTGGGTAAGGGTGAGCTGCCAGACATTTATCTGGAAATTACAGTTTACTTTGGGTAGGAGCTAGAATTAGCACCAAACCACAGGTCCAATACTTCTACCCCTAGGTTTGGTCGCATGACACTGATTGGCTGGCTGACTTGCCTGAGCTGAACCACATGGAGACTCTAGGACAGGGGTCGGCAACCCTGGGCACGAATACCACAGCTGGCACGCGAAGGATTAACTGATGGCACCACCATAGCTGGACTGGCCATCGGGCATACCGGGCATTTGCTCAGTGGGCCGATGGTGATTTTTCCTTTTTTATGGGCCGATGGTTTTTTGTTTTTTTTCTGTAACGGTATAAATAATGAAAGGTGGTGGATTGACCAGATTCTGGCCGATGTGTAAAAATAACTCAGTTGTTTGGTGGTGGCTATGGTGGAGCTTCCACAGAGGCCAGCAGGTGGATGAGGGAAAGGGGAGGCAGGAGGAGGAGAGACTCGAGGCGGCTGCTGGTCCGAGTGTCAGGTGAACTGAACTTCAGGTAAGAAGTTATGACCTGCAGTCTATCCGGGTCAGATATAAACCAAGTTTAGGTGGAGTTTGTTTTCGTTGTGCTGACTTTTTAGAGTCAGTTACAATAACTCGTACTGCGTACTAGCTAGCATGACGGAGTTTCTATACAGCTGGGCGGGTGCTATGATGTCACTGACAGTGAACTTTATTTTATTCATAAGGTTAGTTAGTAGAGTTGCCAACCGTCCCGTAAAAAATGGAATCGTCCCGCAATCAGAGAAAATATTACGCGTTTTGTATTGAGGTGAAAAGGAACACAGTTTGTCCCGGACTTCAGCTACAATGAAAAAAAAGACACAAAGCTGGAGTTATTCTGTCTTTACGCTGTCAGCTGCCTCTTCTCTCATTCTCTCCCCTCCCTCTCCTGTTGCTACTTCAATCATGAAACTAATCAATGATCAGCTGATCAGCTTTTCCCTCTTGTTTGTTTATCACCCACTTTGCGCCAGAAAGAGGAAACCGCCGGATGTTGCGCTAAACAACAGCAGCATGTTTAAGCTTGGTCAGCTGTTGTTAGAATTTATTTAATATTAATTTCTAGTATCAGCTGATGTTTGCTGGAGCCACAGCTGTAAAGCTGCTGGTCATGATATCAGTTTGGATATGTGGTGAGAGGGAAACATGCAGATGAAACCAGGAGATGTCCTTACTGAATCATCAGAGCTGAACAGGTGATGGAGAAACAGGTTTACCTTTTAGGTGACATGAATGAGTTGAAGGGAAGTTATGAACTGTTTCTGAGAGACAAATAACACCAGGATCCTTTTCTACGTAGCTGACAGCTGGTAACTGTGCAGGGCGGGTCTAGCAAAGCTTTGCCAGGGGCCAGGTAGGGCATTAACAGGAAAGGGGGCACAAAGAAATACTTTTCTTTCTTATTCTCATTTAAAATGTCTCGCTTTTATTAAATAATTATCTGAAGCTTACAACCAAAGTTTTTATCTGACGTAAAATGCATAGAAATCATACATATACCAAAGGACAGTGTACATCACTGTCACAGCATTCGGTTTAATTCAAAGGCTTTATGGCTTTAATACCTGGTGGGCTGGTCTCTAGTCAAAATACCCGGGCCCATTCTTTGTCCCAGTCCAGCCCTGGGCACGACACGCAGTGAATTAATCTGAGAAGGTGCATTAAAAAATAAATGGCCGGGCCAGCGGTGCACATCGCAAATTAGCTCGCATAGACACATTAGTTGTGCCGCTTCTTAATGACGGTATCTTAGCTAACAACCCCAACTACCAGATTCAACTTGTAATTGGCTAAAAATCACTGAGAGGGACGTTGCTAGCTGGCAGTTTTTTCAAGCGATGTTGAAATTTACACACTGCCACACCTTAAATGCTTCAGGAGCTGTCCGCTTAGCGCAGCATCAGCACCACGGAAATACATGGATACATCCGTAGACTCGAGACAGAATTCACAATGCATTTCGGAACTTTCAGGTGTATGGACCAGTGTTTTCTTTCCTGATCAAACCAGAAAGCTTTAATGAGCAGCTGGATTTGTCTCGCATTTACTGGCTGGACACAGAGGACATCGAAATGCAGCTGATTGAACTGAAAACCTCGACTCTGTGGGGGCCAAAGTTTACAGAACTACAGATGCAGCTGGAATCCACAGCTGTGCGTGTTCATGGAGCTGCATTTTCACCTGCTGGACATCACTACCTGACAAGTTTAACTGTGTTCAGAACATTGCAGAGGCCGTATTGACAGTATTTGGCTCTACATATCTGTGTGAGCAGATTTTCTCTCACATGAGTGTCCTCAGGTAGCCGTCTGAATGCTGGACACTCGGAGACTTGTGTCTCTGAGTGGGAGATGTGGAATAAGGAATATTTTACTGCTACTTATACTTATTATTGGCATTATCATTGTATTTCGGATCCGTGACAGAGACCAGAGATCACATTAACATTAGTATCTCTGTATTAACAGACATGCCATATTGGCACAGTTTATTTTTCTTATCATTGTTGTGAGGAGACCATAAATAGCATTTGCATTTTCTGTTGTACAGTTCATTTGCTGTTATGGATAAAAAGAGTCTTTTTTAGCTTCAAAATAGCTGATAACTATTCGCTGATAGCTGCCAACATCTGCGAACAAATATAACTCTATAAAGTTGTTCTATATCGTGTGTAACTGTTAATATAGAGCTATATTAAATTTATTGCTAATGCAATCATATGGCACATTGACTTCTGAGGAAATATTAAACGGCACTCATCATCAGAAAGGTTGCCGACCCCTGCTCTAGGAGGAAGTTGAACAATGATGAGCTGAAGGCCGTGATCTAAGCAACCAGAACTTGAAATGCAGCTGATCAGAGTCACAAGCCTCCAAACTCTGCTGCACTGACACAGAAATTCAGACAAGTTTACTTTTCAGCAGTTCAACATTTTTCTACAAGAACTCTCTTTCTCACTGATTGCAGGAAATGTTTGAATAATGTGAGATTTGATTATGAAGCATAATCAAAATTTAAACCAGAAAATTTTGAAATAATTTACTTGAAATAAAATACATATTGGATATATACAAGCTTAACTTTTTTCACTGGATTCAGTTTTTTCAGCTGTGGGTAAAGACAATTACATTCCTGTTTTCTGTTTCAGGGAAGAAACTCCAAATCTCTGTTGTCTTAATCTACTTTGAGTGAGCAGATTAAGCTGTTTGCAGATTGAAGCTGTTTCCACCTCCTACAGGTCTGTAGTTGTGGTGCAGCTGTCTTTGGATGTTGAACAGGCTCAGTTGTGTAAACTCCCCAAGTCTGGATCAAGCTATGTCTACGGTGGTTTAGGAGGGCCAAAAAGTCTTTGCTATATGTCGTTATGCACTGCTGGCTGGTGTTGTGCATTTTATCTGCTAATTTGAACTCAGACTATTTAGTCACTTTTAAATAAATAATTTGAATCTTAAATAAATTTGATATTACATAAAATCTTGTGTTTTGCAGGTAATGCTTCTAAAGAGACTAGTGATTCAGTCTTATGGTAAAGCTACAGCAGAGTAATCCGTTGTATTGAACACACTAAACGATGTATTGTCACGACTGGGGCAGCAGCCGTGTGAAGTGTGGAGAAGGACTCGAATGCAGCACTTACTTGAGAAGCAGGGAGATTTATTATAGAAGACAGAACACAAAGTGGGGAAGGCAAAGCAGAACTGAGGATAAACTAAACTGGGAAAACTAAACTATAGAACGGCAAACCTGAAACACAAGAGGAGAACTGCAGGGAGAGCACATAGTGGAGACACAGAGAGGTTCGCGGAGTAACGCAGAAACCAAGGGCGTAGATTTGGTTTTGGCATTGGTGGGGACGGATGATTCAACCACCGAACCCTGCCCTGTTTCTTTTTTTTCCTTTTTGTCTTTGCTTCTTGATAAAAAAGGAGAAATATACTTGCCTACATGTGCTATTCTACATGCTTTTAAACCATTTAAAATTACAATTCATAGTTTTATATGTGAATTATATAATGTTAAATTACTATTAAACAAATGACTGACTAAGTATTTTAGACTTTATTTACTTCAGCCATATTCCATATAAATCAGGTATCATACAAAAATAAAAATAGCTTCAAATACAGTCAAGACAATAAAAGAATATGACTTTAAGGACTTAACAACATTAGTTCAGTTATAGTGCACCAACATCTGTTATACATTAGCACTAAGGGAACACTGACTGACCTGCTGGTTTTTGTCCATAAAACTACTCATCTAAGATTAGCACAAAGTAAAAGATCTCTCAGCAAAATTATGCAACATTTTAGGCACTGTTGCCCCGATCAACTCAGTGAGCTGGGATGTTTTATTCTAAACATGAACTACTGTTACAGCAACAGACATGGACTACTGGTGCCCCACACAACAACTCAGTGTCCAATATGACATGGCAAGACGTTATTCATGGTTACATACAATTTTAGACTGATGTGGGCCAAAGCCTCGCACATACTTGCCAACCTTGAGACCTCAGAATTAGGGAGACATTCAAAAGGGCTGTTGGGCATTGTAAAACTTGAATTTTACAATGTTTATTTATCGGATAAAATAAGTTAAATGTCACTGTTATTATTGTCCGGCCAGAAACAGGCTGGGGTGTCCAAATTCAGAGGCTGCGTCCACCTGAGGACCAGGTGTTGTCCCAAAAACTGATTGCTTGTATTTAAACTGCTATAAATAACTTGTTGGTCTATAATATGTGTCTAATATATCCCTCATGAATTATGTCAAGTCATCTTGAGCAACAAACAACATTCCTGTAACAAGGTAGAAGCCGCAATCAGTTTTTGGCAGTGACTTTTATGTATCCTTTATTTATGCAGTTAAAAAAATTCTTGTTTACTTTAAAAATGTTTCTCTTAAGAGTAGTATGGCCAAGAGGACAGCTGAAATTGCAACAAATGCAAAAATAGTTCTGTAAATATATTTTAGGTGGACAAAAGGGAGTTGATTGATTATAATGTAAGTACAATAACACAGATATTTGAAGTTTACACAGCTACATTCTCGCCTGAAAGTATGTTAAAAAGTTTATTTTGCGACCCAGAAAGAGTAATAAGAGTAATATTAAAACTAAGTAGCTGCAGTAGTAGTAGCCATTGTTGGAAACTGGAATTGGCTGAGCCAATCTGGGATATGGTTTTTCAATTTTGTTGTCCGGGTGGAAAATCAGGAGAAATTCGGGAGAATGGTGGCTCCGGAAGATTGTCGGGAGAAGCACTGAAATTCGGGATTCTCCCGGAAAAATCAGGAGGGTTGGCATGTATGGCGTAGCATAGCCTGTAACGTTATTATGACGGACACATTTTATGAGTGAACTTGACTTTAAGTGACTTACAGGTTCCTTTGAAAAATACTTTCTTATATCCAGGTTCTTCCTTTTTCCTCGTCTCCTCCTTGCAGGTCCTCGCAGCGCAGGATTGTCACTGCTAAAACTAAACAGAGCTCCCTGAAAGGCACAGCCAATCACATTGGCCGTATTTGTCACATGAGGCAGGACTCCAGTAGAGAACGTAATTTAACTCTTTCTGCACCGCTGGGTGAATGAGACGTTGACAGATCGTCGTTTTTTTTTCTTTTTATCGGTTTTGTTTTTCTTTACTCGAAGAGATCAAATTATTGGTGGGGACAATTCAATAATCGCTGGATATTGGTGGGGACATGTCCCTTCCGTCCATGCCAAATCTACGCCCTTGGCAGAAACACAGGGTAACACGGAGGATGAACAGAGATGACGCGACAAGGAACAGAGGCAGACACACACTATAAATACACAGAGGGACACTGGGAAATCACACACAGGTGGGAGACACAGCTGGACCTGATTAACCTGACGAGACAGGGGAACACTAACACCAGGGACCAACAGAGGGAGCACAAACCCTGAAACCCAGTATCCAAAACCCCAAAACACAAACCATCACAAAACAGCCCACAAATAATAATAATAGCAACAACAATAAATACACCAAACACAAAATCACTGAGTCACAGACTCAGGACCATGACATGTATATTTGGTTGCACGAAGCAAGCTCTATTCACTTTAAAGACATCACATGAAACGAGGAATGTTAGAGTTAGTTCAGAGTTACAGAGTGCACCAACAGAGTCTGCCACACAAACTTTCAGCCATCACAGCCATGCAGAATGAAGCTGAATCCATCAAAGAATAACACATCTGCAAACACTGCTGTCTGCAGATCTCAGTTATGTTATGAATGTTCCAGCTGCACCTCTTCCCTTTCCACCCACACTGCTGTCTCTAATAGCTTGTGAACTGAGCTGTATCAGGTGAGTCTTGTTGATCGTTGCTGCTGTTTCTCGCCTGCTTTTCTTGATTTTTCCTCAGAATTATGCAGTCCAATCTGCTGCTGCTCTTTCTGGGTCAGCCTGCGCACCATCTGTTCTCAGTCACGAGCTCTCCATTTTTTAACTTTTTGACAATACACCAACTGTGTAGGATTGAGTTGTTTTGCTGGTCTGATGAATGGTGCAGCCTTCTTTGTCCCAACAAACGATGCATGACCTTTTCTCTGACCTCACCTCACTTGTCTCTGCCTTTTGTGCACTTACAACAAACAAGTTATTCGTAATGGACGTGTAGAGACAATTAAGCTCAGACAGTTACCCCGAGAAGGTGTAACAGTCACACGAGGGACATGTCACACGTTTTTCACAATACTTTTTGTTGACATTTAGATAAGTATGAGTCCCTTAAGAGATGATTCAGTTAAATTTATTAGAAAATACCTGCTTGGAGTTACTCTTTATGTGCTTCTACAGGTGTCAGTTTATTCAACACTTAAAGACATTCCCCTCTGCACGGCTCATGAAAGCTTTTTGAAAGTTAAAGTAGAGCTATTATGCTTTTGTCTGTCATCTTTATGCTGCTACAGTGGCAAATGTTCATATTAAACATGGACAAGTTTAATGTTTCTGCTATTCTTCTGGCTGCTCTTAACATTCAGTTAAGTTAACATTTTGTGCTCTTGACTCTCCATGATGCCAGTGAGAATAGACATATTTCAAAATAAAGGCAGCTTAAGTGAATTGCAAATATGGAAAACTCCTGTAGCTCAAGAAAATGAAGCAGAGAGCCAGACAGGTTACCCTTTAAATAAAGGATTTATTTAAAGGTTACCCTTTAAATAAATCCTACTGTTTCTGGGCCCATTGCATATATCCTGCTCTGTTTCTTAGTAAAAGAAGTCAGAAAGTGAAGCCTGGAGTGACGTTCATGGTGAACCAGTCAAAGCGAACTTTCAGAAAATGTAACAAATCCTTCAAATCCAGAGACAAAGAGGAGTTGAAAAGGGTGCAGAGAGAGCTTAGGGGACTGATAAGGAATGGGAAGGACAGCTACAGGCAGAAGATGGAGAACCAGCTTCAGCAAAACAATGTTGGTGAAGTCTGGAGAGGCCTCAGAACCATCTCAGGCCACAAACATCAGAACTCTCTGCCTGGGAGGGATGTGAGGTGGGCAAATGAACTGAATCATTTCTTCAACAGATTTGATTCAGCCATGAGGCAGTCTCCAACATCGGCTGCAGACTCACCCACCCCCACTGCTGCTGTTCCACCTCTGACACCTCAGACACTTCACACCTCCTCTATTCACCCTGCTCACTCCTCCCCACCCCAACAACAGCATCCAATACACACTCAACACAAGGCTCCAGCCTCTCTCTCAACCACCCAGGTTAGGAGGGAACTGAGGAGGATTAAAGCCAAGAAGGCAGCGGGTCCAGATGGCATCAGCTCGAGGGTCGTCAGGTCCTGCGCGGACCAACTGTGTGGTGTGATGGAGCACCTCTTCAACCTGAGCCTGAGGCTGGGAAGAGTCCCACAGCTCTGGAAAACCTCCTGTGTTGTTCCAGTGCCAAAGACTTCACGCCCCAAGGACCTCAACAGCTACAGGCGGTGGCTCTGACATCCCACCTGATGAAGACCCTGGGCGGCTGGTCCTGGCTCAGCTTCGGCGCCTTGTGAGCTCATCACTGGACCCACTTCAGTTTGCCTATCAGCCTGGCATTGGGCGGATGATGCCATCATTCACCTCCCTACATCGTTCCCTCGCTCACCTGGAGACCGCTGGGAGCACTGTGAGAATCATGTTCTTTGATTTCTCCAGTGCCTTCAACACCATTCTTCCCTCGGTTCTGAAGGACAAGCTGGAGAACTCTGGAGTGGACCATCACCTCACTACCTGGATTTTGGACTACCTCACCGACCGACCACAGTATGTGAGGACTCAGGGCTGTGTGTCGGACAGGGTCGTCTGCAGTACGGGGGCCCCACAGGGAACGGTTCTGGCTCCGTTCCTCTTCACCATCTACACTGCAGACTTCTCCCACAACTCCACCCAGTGCTTCCTGCAGAAGTTCTCTGATGACTCTGCAATAGTCGGCCTGATCACTGATGGGGACGACAAGGAGTACAGAGGACTGACTCAGGACTTTGTGGACTGGTGCCAGCTGAACTACCTCCAGATCAACGCCAGTAAAACCAAGGAGCTGGTGGTAGACTTCCGCAGGCACAAACATCCTCCACTGCAACCACTGAACATCCAAGGTATGGACATCGAGGCTGTGGACAGCTACAGGTACCTTGGTGTTCATCTGAACAACAAACTGGACTGGACTCATAACTCAGACGCCCTCTACAGGAAAGGGCAGAGCAGGCTGTACCTGCTTGAGACTCAGGTCGTTTGGAGTGGAGGGCCCACTCCTGAAGACCTTCTATGACTCTGTGGTGGCCTCAGCCATCTTTTATGGTGTGGTCTGCTGGGGGCAGCATCTCTGCTGGGGACAGGAAGAGACTGAACAGGCGGATCCGAAGGGCCAGCTCTGTTCTGGGATGCCCTCTGGACCCAGTGGAGGTGGTGAGTGACAGGAGAATGGTGGCTAAGCTGTCATCCCTGTTGGACAACATCTCCCACCCCATGCATGAGACTGTGAAGGCACTGAGCAGCTCCTTCAGTGGGAGACTGCGGCACCCACGGTGTGGGACGGAGAGATTTCGCAGGTCTTTCCTCCCCACTGCTGTCAGACTCTACAATAAAGACTTTTGCAGCTGATCAAACACACAAACCCACACATGTGCAATAAGACTGCTATCGTGCAATTCTTCTTCTGACGAAGTTGTGTTTTGTATTTTCCTACTCAGTTGTATATAGTATTTGTATTTCTATTTTATTCTATTGTATATATTATTCTATTCTATTTTATTCTATTGTATATAGTATTTTATTTTATTTTATTGTATTTTATTGCATTCCAGTGTTTTCTAATTTCTGCTACATAACTTTGCACTTTTGCTGTAACAAAACAAATTTCCCACCTGTGGGACTAATAAAGGCCATCTTATCTTATCTTATCTTAATTAGTGTTACCATGACTATCAAAATGAGTCTACAAAATAAATCAACCAGTATTTGCATTTCAGGTAAGTTTTCAGTTATTCAGAGCAATGAAATAGGAAAGAAGATCACCTAAAGGTTCAGGGCTTTACACCTCCAGCAGGCTTTGTTGCATTCTGCTACTGTGTTGAACCCAAGCCTTGAAAGGCAACTGAAAAACTGCAAGTACAACTTTGAACTATATATATAATTTGTCATTAAATTACTGCTGTGCTGTTACAGTGTTTATCATGCACTGCACTGCACATTTCATGCTTCTCAAAGACAAACTCAAACTTTATATAAAGTGGCAGTTTAAAAAAACAGTTCTGCCTACAGCATCAACTTCCTCATGACTTTTTCATAAACACTGTTTAATTGTTCAAGTCCAACTCTTAGACAGGTCAGACTGATAGGCCTGAGGTGACAGCTGCTTCATCAGTAGTTCATGTTCTGTCGGTCTTCATCAGGAAAGCACCAAATGGTCTCAGTTAGAATGATGTTAAATGTAATTCATATTCACGCATCTTTTTCCTCAGTGGTTATCAAAGAGCTCATCCAGTTTCTCTTTGTGCCCATTCTAACACTGCTGATGACAACAGTGTCTGAAACTGCACACCTCCTCCTGAGGGCAGCAGCATTATTGTCCCACTGCTGACAGTTTGTGCTTTGCTGACGTGCCCAGTGCATTTGTTTCTCATAGACCGACTGTACCAGATGAACTGCTGATATTGAACCTATGTTATTTTAACAGGTCATTTAATTGCTAGTTTTATATTTTCAGTAAGTTGTTGAGTTTCAGTTCTACTGCTGCTGATCTTGGACTTAATATGATTTTTTAGCGCAGCCAACATGTTTTGTCCTTTTTGACAGAGAGGTGTAAATATTTTGTGTTGCACTTTATCAGTTTTATTTTTATTTTTCAATGCTCAAATTTTAATTTAAATACATTCTACTCTTCTACATGTTGTGCATCTGCTTTTAAACAGTCTGGGTGGGTCTCTTTTGCCTTATTGGACTTTTAATATGCTGCTAATGCAAATCCAGTGAACTGTGTGATCCAAGCATGTGTGATTTATGGTGTCAGTTTGTATTTGCATAGAAACTTCATACTTTTTGCTTCCAATCACCTAGCTGTATAAGTATTAAAATTTAGTCCTTGAATAATTCTACATGATGATCACTGCAGATCTTTGTATGATTTAAGATTTGAATGTCAAATGATTCAAATGATTGAAAACATGCACACTTTAGTTGAAGGTAAATCTAGGCAGAGCAGAACTTTAAACCTTTTGCTGTGATATTCACAGGTATCAGCAGGGTGATAGACTGTGTATTACAAACAGCTGGAAGTTGTATGTATGCAGCTCAACAACTGAAATGTCACTTTGGCTTATCAGGTGTGCACCTCCTGTCACAAATGTATCACTGAACTAGGTCACTGAAACTGAACTGGGCCTTCAGAAAGGTACGATAAAAAAAACGGAGCCCCAGTGAATTCACTTCTATTTTCTCTTTTCTACAGCATGTCTGCTAAAAGCAAACTCCAGTATGTCAGCCATGCTCAAACTGTACAATATTAACAACTTACATCCCACACACCACAGTCAGAAAAATGCTTCAGTCAAACCGGGTCTAAAACAAACGTCAGTATAATGTAAATAAAATATATATACAAAAATAGAAATAGGCATTAATTCACCGTGAATATAAAGGCAGAAATGTCTTAGATTAATGTCTTTTGCTTGTCTGCATTATAACTGCTCAACGATAATATGAAAAGTTTGACCCCTGAAACTGATCTGATGACCTTCATAGTCTTCTTACTAACAGCAGCACTCTACTGCACCTGTTTAGAAGGGTTAAGGAAATCTGAGCTGGCAGCAATCACTTCAGAGTGTCGGGTCAGAACACTTGCAAATGTTCAGATGTGGGAAGAACAAACAGGCAGAGTCCAGGAATAAAGTTCTCAGTCTTTGTATTGTGTGTGTGTGTGTGTGTGTGTGTGTGTGTGTGGTTTCTGCAGACAAAGCATAATGATACAAATCACTTAGAAATCAAATTACATAATAAACATAAAGATACAACTGAGGTGTACTCAAGTACAGTGTATAACTAAATAAACTGACATTATACTTCAGACTGGTTACATAAACTTAAAGTCAGACATTATGCATTAACACACCACGTACAACTATGCACTGAAGGCAACTTTACATTGGTTCATCATCTGTTACACAGAGCACAGAATCAACAACATGATAACAACGAATCTCCCTGCTAGCAGCTAATTAGCGAACAAATCTGTTATGCTAGCGAACTGCCACTGATACATAACATCACTTAAACAGAAGCAGAAACTGCTGGTAAGTCATCAAATACGCTCATGGCTGAACCCCAGCGTAACTGAGTGAAGTAAAACATTAACTTACGGTCTTATGAGCGCACACACTGCCCGTTGTTCGGCTGCCGTTTGTCTCTGAACTAAAGCTGCGGACATGCGCACCCATGGTGCATTCAGGGGGCATAGGGAATCCCATACACAAACCTAACCCTTTTGTACAGCCGCCCCCAAATTTGGTGTACAAATTTGACCTTGGTGGAATGTCCTCTGCACCTAAGCAGAATCCTGGGGTAGAACAGGCAACCTGATGAGCCGTGCCACTGGGCGAGTGTAAGTTCGGTCCTTTACTTGAGCGACTGCAGCTCTGACACGATCATCAGCCCCTGGTAAGATAGTTTTCACAGTTCCTATTTGCCAGAGCGCTCGTGGGGTCTGCTGATCAACAATGAGAACCACAGATCCAACTGCAATGTTGTCTGTTTCCTTGTGCCATTTCTGCCGTGGTTGCAAGGTGGGCATAAAATGCCGTATGAAGTGCTTCCAGAATTGGTCAGTCAGGACTTGAGTGTGTCTCCACCTCTTACGACTGAGCAGCTCGGTTCTGGATAGAACACTTGGGGTAGAGAGCAATCTGGCCGCCCCATCAACAAAGAGTAGGGCGTGATGGGATCTGGGTCTGCGATGTCTGAAGAAACATAACCCAAAGGCCTGGAGTTGAGTATACTCTCCACCTCAAGCAGGACAGTCCTCAGCACTTCCTCTGACACTATCTGCGCTCCCAGCGTGCAGTGCGCAGGGCGATTTTCACAGATCGCACCCTCTCTCCCAAGACCCACCAAAGTGTGGAGCACTAGGGGGATTGAAAGAGAATCGGATCTGTTCTGCCGCCAGTTGCTGTCTAAGATCTGGTGTGAGGGCAGTGAATGCTTCTTGTAGTTCCTTACTTGCACCTCGAAAGTTGGTACCCTGGTCTGAAAGGAGTTCAAAGCGGCTTCCCTCACGGGCTATGAACCGTCTGAGTGACATCAAGAAGGAGTCAACATCCATGTTTACCAGCAGATCCAGGTGAACTGCTCGAGTAGTAAGACACTTGAAAAGGATGCCCCACCTTTTTCTGTGCATGACCCACTTTAATGAGCATAGGGCGAAACAGTCCATTCCAGTTGAATAGAAAGCAGGTCGGAAGAGCCTCAAACTTGAGGGCGGCAAATCTGCCATTTTCGGGACTTCTGGTTGACCTCTCCACTTCTTGCATTCGGGACAGTAATGCTGATGTCTTCTGACTGCCTCTCTCCCCTTAAGATCCAGTATTTCGGCGCAACTCAGCGAAAAACGTTCAGCTCCCGGGTGGTTGAGCTTATTGTCACATCGCTGGATTAGAAGCTTAAGTAACTGGGTGAGCGAGCTCTAGAAGTACAGGGTGTAGTACCTCAGGGCTCAGGCCTTCACATCTCTGAGTCGACCTCCAACTCTAATCAAGTCAGAAGCCTTGTCATACTCAGGAGGCGAGGTAATTAGCCTGCTACTGGATGGAATCAACTTCTCTGATTTAAGCAATGTGAATTCTTCGGGAAGCTCTCCATCTGAGAATGTCTAAGTAGGGCCAGCTCTGCCCTTGAAAATCATCAGCATCAGGGTGACTGGTGTCCGTAGCCGCCCGTGCATCAATTGAGCAGTGGCTTTCAGAAGTTCCTCATATGTGCTGAACTGTTTGGCGTCAGGTATCGCTGGACTAAGCGGATCCAGTAAGCAGACCACAGAACACTGGCTTCTTCAGCTCATCCACTTCCTCCTTAGCTTCTCCACGGTGCTTGTGGCCAAAGGCTGGGTGGCAGCTGAAGAAATGGTGGCCCCCGGCTCCATCGATTCTCACCAGCAAGCTGAGCCACAGTTTTCCCTCTCGTGATATCGTCTGCTGGATTGGTTCCTGAGTCCACGTACCGCCAAGAGGCTCCAGCAGAGAGTTCTTGTACCTCTGCAACTCTGGTTCCCACAAAGACTTTATATCTGTATGAATCTGAATGGAGCCAGTTAAGCACTGTAGTCGAGTCTGTCAGAACACCACATCTTGGATGTCAAGGGTCAGTTCTTTCTTCAGAACAGAAGCCAGCTGTGCTCCTGTAAGGGCTCCACACAACTCTAGCCTTGGAATTGAGAGTTGCTTCTTGGGTGCAACTCTCGACCTTGCAGCCAAAAAGCCACCTGGACCTTTCCTTCCCTTGGTCGGTGCGTAGATATGCCACAGACCCATAGGCACGCTCAGAGGCATCACAGAACACATGAAGGCTTCGATGGCTCTTACTACAATCCGAGTGTGGGTCAGTGTAGCATCTCGGCAGTGTTATCTGTGAGAGCTGGCCAAGTTCACTTTCCCACAAGCGCCAGGCATGGAGCAGATTCTCAGGTAAGTGAGGATCATCCCATCCTCTTTTCTTGTCCCAGAGGTGTTGCACGATGACCTTTGCTCTGGTTGTATATGGAATAAGAAACCCGAGAGGATCATACTGCTGGGCGAGCAGCCGATAAATGTTGCGCATTGTTGGCTCTGAACTGACGCTCTGCTGATGCTTGTGCGGAGTGCATCAGTCTTACAGTGCCATCTGAGCCCTAGAGTGCGCTCTTGAGGATCGGCTGACTCCTGGGAGAGCCAGAGAACGCTACCCTCTGACTGGGACTCAACTGGTAGGTGGCTGATGACCGTGTGGACATTGCTAGCCCATTGTCGTAGTTCAAATCCACCCTCCAAGAGGAGAGACTGCAGGCGATCCACCAACTTCTTGGCTTGGCCTTCTGATGGGAGGCTCTGCAAACAGTTGTCAACATAGAAATTACGTTCTATGGACAGGCGAGCATCCTCCCTGGCTCAGTGTGTTTGTGGACATGGTGTTGAAGTGCAAAGGTAGCGCAGCACCGGACTGCATGTAGTCCCAAAGGGAAGCACCTGCCACTGGTAGATGGTGGGTTTTTCGTCTACCTCCATGTCTCGCCACAGGAAACAGAGAAAGCGTTTGTCCTCATCTAGCAGACGGACCTGATGGAACATCCCCTTTATGTCACTGCTGAAGGCGACTGGGTGTTCCCTGAACCTGAGAAGGACTCCCAACAGGCTAGCTCCCAGTGTAGGCCCTGGAAGAAGGCAGTCGTTCAGGCTCTGACCCTTGTAGGTGAAGGAACAGTTGAACACTATCCTGTCCTTCCCGTTGTGGTGCACCATGTGATGGGGATAAACCACGAACAGTTACACACTGCGGCCTCTTCCGGTGCAACAGCTGTGACGAAGCCAGCCTGCAGCAGTTTTGGATTTCAGAGAGTAGGCAGCTGCCTTCTGTGGTTCTCTGGCAAGTCGTTTCTCTGTACCACGAAGCTGGGCCAAAACTGCCTCTGGTGTAGCACAAAGTGGGGGAAGATTCTTCTTCCACAGTAGTGGGGTGGCGTGGCGGTTTACTCCATCAATTGTTACTCGAATTGTCCGTTCTTCAAGTCTCTGAATGGCCTCAGCGTCTTGCCGGGACCTGGTAATGAGTCGTTCACTCCGGTATGGCAAGATATCCATCTTCCAGAGTCTCTCAACATGGCTGAAGAGCTCAGCTTCTGGTGAGGCCCCAGAGGTGAAGAGACACTGCTGTGGGGTTAGCCGCTGGCGTAGGAATCTCGATGGACCCTGCAAAGTCCATCCAAGTCGGTGTGCACAGCTGCTGGTCCACCTGGAGGGCCTAGGCGTACTGGCTCCACAGGAGTGAGAAGATGTGGATTATCCGACCCAATAAGCAGAAAGGGCTGTACTTCCTTTATGTCTGGCAGTGGCAGGTGCTTAAGGTGACGGTACCGCTCCTGTAATGCTCTTATTGGGTAACTATGGCGTGCTAGGCCAAGTTCCTTTGCTGTGAAGGCTCGGTGGATCTGGAAGGACTTGTTAGGCTGTGAGGCAGGAGAAATGGAGAATGACACAGCGGCACCATGGATGGTACAGCTATCTTGACGGACAGTGCGGAGTGCTAGGTCTTCAGCTTCCCCATGCAGCCCCAAGCGATCAGCTGCTTCATGCAGAAGTATGGTGCGCTCTGAACCATCATCCAGTATAGCATAGGTTTCAACCATCTTGGTACTGCTCCTAATGATGACACGACTTAGCTTGAGTAGCACCTGACTGCTATTGGTTTGCCGGTCTACGTACAGTGTCTCAGAAGTGGAGCTTACTAAGCACGTGCTTTCCTCTGGTGCACTGGTTGAATCAGAGGCTGTAGCATCTGGGCTGGTATTGACATCATGAAGAACTTCCAGATGTCGCCGCCCACATGGTTTACACTTGGCTTTGAGGTTACACTTAGCTGCTTGATGATCACGGGCGCATCGCCAGCACCTCTTATTCACCTTAATCCACTCTGTCTTCTGCTCCTTCGACAAGAGTTTGAAGTTACTGCACTGATTCAGGTAATGCTGCACCGTATTACAGAATGGGCAGTACTTCTTGGGCCTTTCTTGTGTCGCTGCCATGTCACCTTCCATCTTTCTCCTGGGCTCACTACCATGGAGAATGGTGGTAGCCTTCTGAAACTTATGCTCAGGACGTCTCTCCTTCCCGTGAAACTTGCCTCTCCCTATCGGAGTGGTCACAGTATTGGTCTCCAATTACCTGGACACGCACCTCATACTCGAGCCATTCAGCCAGATCAAGCAGTGTTGGTATAGGGTGTTGAGGGGATTAACAAATCTCTGGAAATTTGCTCTTAGGTCATAAGGTAACTTAGCTAAGAGGCGAGATACATGTGAGCCACACCTCAACTCTGTCCCGACCTTGTTCTCCCAACTGGTGTAGCATCCCCACTAGCGCACGGACTTGGAGGGCAAAAGACTTGAAGGCTCTGATGTCACCACTCCTAATGTTGGGTCCATCCATCAGTTTGGTAATCCTTTTTAAGGCCAGATGTTGAGGTTGCCCATACATTTCTGTAAGTGCTCTCATGGTGTCAGCAAATGGGAATGGACTGTTACTGTATGAGTCAGCTACAAGTAGTGCATCTTCACACTTAAGGTGATCTGTCAAGATCTGGAACTTGAAGTGTTCAGGAGCATCAAGTGGAAGTATGTTATCTAGAGCTAACTTTAATCTTGCAAACTCACGTGGGTCCTCGTGCACAAAGTCAGGGATCGTTGGTTGAGGTCCACGATAAGTCTCTATTGGTTGGGCTCTGCTGAGAGAGTGGTGTCTGAGGGGCACCCACCTGGTTGCAGACGATCGGGTGGACACTGTCGGCGGTCATCTGGGTAGTTACCACAGCGCCTGTAACGGATGACTCGAATCCTGATACCCATATCCATAAGGAGAGCGATAGTGACTGTCAGGGCAGCTTGGGTGACCAGGGTAGGATACCTGTCATCTTGTCTGTAGTATGGGTCATCTTCAGAGCCGGCCCCTAGCCTTGGCAATCTAGGAGAAGTGGCAGGCTGACTGTAGTTCCTGTGGCGACGAGCATACACCTCATCAACCCTTCTTTGTCCTGCATGTCACGGTGACCGTCCCTTGCTGCTGAAACTTGAAGTGAAGGGGCCTCTCACCTGGTGTCATTGGTGGAAGAAAATCTTGAGATTCAGGGCATGAGTCGACCGAAGGTGATGGTGACTGTGCGCTGCACTCCCTGTCAAGATCTGCTTCATTTAGACTGTGCGTGAGCTCCTCGATCAGGCCCTGCTGGCTGTCCTTTGGATGTTGAGACTCATCCCCAAATGGCACCTGTGGAGCACTTTCAGGCTGATGTGGGCTCTTCTGCCCTCTGATTGGCACCAGCTTACTAGTGTGGGCAGGTGTGGTTGATGTCACATCCTCACAATGTCCAGACCGTGTCGTGGCATGCTGTGGAGCTAGTACAGGAGAGCTAGAGATCAGTTCTGTCAGGCGTTGCACATCTAGTCGGAGCTGATTGTGTTCCTCTTTCATATGATGAATATATTGGAGAATTTCAGGATGAGTAGAATGCTTGCCCTGATCATCATAAGAGAGTCGGTTCTTAGCGAAGTCGTCCACTTCATAATTCTGGAGGTATGATGGCAGCTTGCTATGTCTGCGTGGGCGGTCAGACTCTCTGTATGGATATCGGTCTTCCATCCTGAACATATAAGGCTGAAGCAGTTGCTCTCATCCGGCTCGAAGGACCAAATGTTTAGAAGGGTTAAGGAAATCTGAGCTGGCAGCAATCACTTCAGAGTGTCGGGTCAGAACACTTGCAAATGTTCAGATGTGGGAAGAACAAACAGGCAGAGTCCAGGAATAAAGTTCTCATTCTTTGTATTGTGTGTGTGTGTGTGTGGTTTCTGTAGACAAAGCATAATGATACAAATCACTTAGAAATCAAATTACATAATAAACATAAAGATACAACTGAGGTGTACTGAAGTACAGTGTATAACTAAATAAGCTGACATTATACTTCAGACTGGTTACATAAACTTAAAGTCAGACATTATGCATTAACACACCACGTACAACTATGCACTGAAGGCAACTTTACATTGGTTCATCATCTGTTACACAGAGCACAGAATCAACAACATGATAACAACGAATCTCCCTGCTAGCAGCTAATTAGCGAACAAATCTGTTATGCTAGCGAACTGCCACTTATACAAAACATAACTTAAACAGAAGCAGAAACTGCTGGTAAGTCATCAAATACGCTCATGGCTGAACCCCAACGTAACTGAGTGAAGTAAAACATTAACTTACGGTCTTATGAACGCACACACTGCCCGTTGTTCGGCTGCCGTTTGTCTCTGAACTAAAGCTGCGGACATGCGCACCCATGGTGCATTCAGGGGGCATAGGGAATCCCATACACAAACCTAACCCTTTTGTACAGCACCAGCAATGCACCAAAGGTTAGAAAAAAAGAGCCAAACGTTTTTAAATCTGAATTTGAATCTCTTGGGGATTTAAAATGACTTATACATACATGCTGCAGCAGGTTACACTGCAGCAGAGCACAGTCAGTGTCTAATATGATGACTTCCTCTTGAAAATTCTTGAATTCTTGAAAACAATGATAATCATAGATATAGATATATAGATCTACACTACCGGTCTAAAGTTTGGACACACCTTCTCAATTTAATGGTTTTTCTTTATTTTTTACTTCTTTCTATATCGTAGATACAAACTGAAGACATCAAATATATGAAGCAAGATTTATGTAATTATGTATGATGAATGATAAAAAACTCTAAATATGTTTTATATTTTAGATTCCACCCTTTGCTTTGTTGATAGCGCTGCAAACCCTCGGCCTTCTCTCAGTGAGCTTCATGATGTCGTCACCTGACATGGTTTCACCTCACAGGTGAGCCTGTCAGGGTTCATTTGTGGAATTTCTTTCCTTCTTAATGACGTTGGGACCATCAGTTGTGCAGCAGTCAGGTTGGTGCACAGCTGACAGCTCTATTTGACAACTGTTAGAATTCATATTATGGCAAGAACCAATCAGCTAAGTGAAGAGAAACAACAGCCCATCATTACTTTAAGAACTGAAGGTCAGTCAGTCTGGAACATTGGTAAAACTCTGAATGTGAAGGCAAAGTCAGATTTGAGCTGATAGGAAGGCAACAAGGTATGTGAAGGGGCATCTTTCAAAGCACAGCACATTTGACCTTAAGCAGGTGGGCTACAGCAACAGAAGACCACACCTGGGTCCACACCTGTCAGCTAAGGACAGGAAACTCCCTAAAACTAGACATCAGTCCCCACCTCTAGTCACCAGACCTCAGTGTAGTAGAGCATCCTTGGGATGTGTTTGAAAGGGAAATGTGGATGAGCAGCTGTGACCCAAGACTGAAAGGCTTCAAATTTCCCTCTAGTTTGGGTTATCACATCCCCATGGAAGTCCTGATGAACGCTCTCAGAGTCCTTTTGATCTGGTACAGGTAGAATCCAGGTGTGAGCCACTGAGTGAAGGCTTTCTTGTAGTAAGTCCAGGACGTGCACAGCTTGGCCAGTCTGGTCTCACAGTCTCCAGTGACTGCTCTGTATACCAGTAGCTGATGTTTTGCCAATTTCTCTCTGGGCTCCTGTCATGTGCAGTACTGAGTCCTGTGCCTGACATTCCTATTGAGAAATTTCTAAAAGAAGTTGACAGAACAGTGTGTTTCATATATATTTGAATATATTTTGAAGTAATTTGATTACATATTAAGGAATGTCAGAGATTCAAAGAAAGAAATTTGAAAATAATTGTGAAAAAAATGTATTCAATTTTGAACGTGTGTGTGTGTGTGTGTGTGTGTACACACTCATATATTCCTCTAAGAAAATCCACATTGGTAATGAAATCATAGTTTTTCACCAGTTCTCCTTTAAATGACCTGCCTATGAAACAACATGGTAAGAACTACTAATGGAGAGAACTACGTTTCCCACAGATGCCCTTCTTCAGCACATTGTGGGTTTAAAATCCACTTTCACACTGAGTGTCGTTGGAGTACCTTGCTTCTATTTTCCTAACTCCTTATGAATAGAAGCTGCTGAGGGTTTCCCATGATACACTGAGTATTTCTTCTTCACTCACTGTGTGATTACATACCACTCTGCATTTAGTTATTCTGGCACTCTTAAAAACCCAGAGTGCAACAGAAAATAACACTTGTAGAAGGACTCGTGAGATAAAACAATAACAAACACAAAAGTAATTAAGTCATGACTCTAAAAAGACTTAGATATCAAGGGAACTTAGAATACTGGGCAGTATTAACAATCTGCATATGCATGTGGGTTTTTTTCTTAATTTTTGGTATTTAAGTGTTTAGGATTTTGTTCAGCTGAGATCAGTGTCCTGCCTTGCAAAAATCATCATATTGCCCACATTGCATAGTTGCATTTACATCTGAAGTGCTGCAATGTGTGTATCAGGTTTTCACTGGTTATTGGAGCCGTGGGCTCCTTTGCTTGTTACTGGTTTGCTGCTAAAGAACAGAAAGCAGAAATGCTTCGTATTGCTTAGAAAAGCTAATTGTGCAGTATAACACTGCTCATTCTCTTATTTTAACCTAAATTAGGAGTACATACAATCAGGACATGACTGAAAATCAATGGTTGTTGTTCCCTCATCCACCTATTCAAACCTGGGTAAAACCTGCATGTATAGAAAACGTGCTGTAAATACTCCTCAGTTCGAAGAATACCCTGCAGAATCAGTAAGGGCTTTTAGTCTTTAGAAAAGGTTATATAAAAAACAGTCCATTTACAACATCAATACCAAATTTCACAATTAAGCATCCAAATCCCTTAAAAAGTTTCAACAGTGACGACATTGGCTTTTGTTTTGTCTGACCATATAGTCTATTTATGGATTCACTATTGTTCAGGCTCCAATGTAGCTAAACCAAAGCTAAACTCGTCTCTTTGAAATATTAATTTAAACTTCAGTTCAGTAACTTTAATCTTCCATACTGGAACTAGCTTTTATTAATCCAGACTCTGTGAAGTCTAAAATGATTTTTGAGTTCTTACCAGTGACCTATTTAGGGTTAGCAGAAGGGTCAGGTCCAGAATTTTTACATCAGCTTCCTGTTGTTAAAGTGAAGATCATTTCTTTCCTTTAATCTAAACGATTGTCTGTGGAGAGGTTAGAGGCAGTGAACGATTCCATTTCAGAAAAAAAAAAATTCTAGAGGAATATGTTAGTTATGATTAAGGTGAGTCACTGACTTTGTTCTTAATACCCTAGGTTAAACCTTTTGATTATTTTAAAGTCACCTTTGATTTTAAACATGTCAACAAATTATCTGCACTGTGGAGGGGGACAACACTTGAAAATCCCATTAAACAACTGGATTCTCGAATGGTGTTGCATGTAAAAACAGTACTTGGTTGATAATGTCAAAGTTGGCTTTGGATGCCTCTTCGCTGTAGTTGGAATGTGAAGACTATTTTCTGCAGATTAAATATTACAGTTGCCAAGTGCAAAAACCCCAATTTAGAAGATGATAGGGAAGGTTAACCAGCCACTTGACAGAGTGAATTGGGACAGCAGTAGATTTTCCATGCACATGCAATCAGAGAAGGAAGGATTGAGCACGAAGTAGGAAGTGGGTGAGTAAAGCAGCCTCATCCTCAGGGGCAGACAGAGTGATTACAGTGTAGGATGTAAGTCATATACAAGAGTGGTTAAGGATGGAGTTGAGCGCACTAGGAAACGTGTGAGAGTGAAGAAGGACGGCGTCTGCTCTAATCTCGTAGAGAGTGTCTGGTGCACAGATTTGGCTACGCAAAAGGAAAGTGCAACTGTCACTTTAACAACTTTTCTACATTAGAGGACATCCATCTGTTCTTTGTATGAAGCATGTTAACCACTAAGCAGTTGGTGTCAATATGTAGTTTGTCTGATTCCAAAAGAAAAAAGCCGTGCATTTTAGTTCACTGGCAGAAAACGTGTCAGTATAACATTTCCTTGAAGCACATAATTGTCCTTCTTTTATTCAATGTAGCTAAATTACACATTGATCAATCCTTTGAAAATTGTAAATCAACTGATGACCCTCAGGAAAGTACCTGAAGTATTGAAACTGATTTCAGAATCCTCTTGTAGTCGAAAACAGAGCAATCTATCCTGACAGATGCTAAATTGGCTTGTCTCCATTATGTGGTGCATCTACAAAACAATAGAATTGATTAATTGTGCAATTATAGCCACTTTTATCTTGCTGCATCAGCTCTGCCTAAAGCATGCTAAGGATGCTCTGGAGATGCACGACACCAACATTTAAGACAGCAAAGGAGCAAACAGCATTTTAAAAGCTGTTATAGAGCACAGAAGCACTCCATATACTGTAAGCAGGATATTTGTCAGGTTTATTGCTTTTAATGAGTTACCCATGAAATCATAAGAATGAAATACTGTCATATTGTGTTGCACTACCTTTGTCTTAGTAATATGCCAAAGATGTTTTGTTTGAGTCAGGTTCATTTCTAGAGTCAAAGGTTTCCTTTTTTTTTAAAAAGTTCTCTTCTGCCAGACTTGGAGGCCTCGATGTCACACTGTAAGACAGTTTCTGATATATCTACAAGTAGTCATGTCATCGCCCTTATATCTTTTGTACTTATACAGCCCCATATCATAGCATTTCCAACTCTGTACAGCGGTCCCTCGTTTATCGCGGGAGTTATGTTCTAAAAATAACCTGCGATAGGTGAAATCCTTGAAGCAGCCAACTTTATTTTTTACAATTATTATAGATGTTTTAAGGCTGTAAAACCCTTCACTACATGCTTTGTACACAGACAGACATGAACATTTTCACACGTTTCTCTCGTGTTTAAACACTCTCAAAGTTCAAACCTTCATAGAAAAATAAATCCAGTATTATATAATAAAACCAAAGATCAAACCCTGTTTTCAGGTCCAGAACACGGGAATAGAGCAGCTGCCAGAGAATTCAGCATCAATGAATCAATGGTACAGAAGCAGAGGAAGCAAGAAGAATGAGGTGAGTAAAGTTTGACTTATCTGACTGTTTTGGTTCGCTTAATGCAACTTATAATCTGGAAAATAGGTAACTTCTATCTTCCTTTAGCATGTCCAATTCAATTCAACTCAATTCAATTTTATTTATATAGCGCCAAATCACAACAACAGTCGCCTCAAGGCGCTTCATATTGTAAGGTAGACCCTACAATAATCCATAAAGAGAAAAACCCAACAATCATATGACCCTCTATGAGCAAGCACTTTGGCGACAGTGGGAAGGAAAAACTCCCTTTTAACAGGAAGAAACCTCCGGCAGAACCAGGCTCAGGGAGGGGCGGGGCCATCTGCTGTGATTGGTTGGGGTGAGAGAAGGAAGACAGGATAAAGACATGCTGTGGAAGAGAGACAGAGATTAATAACAGGTATGATTCAATGCAGGTCTATTAACACATAGTGAGTGAAGAAGGTGCCTTTGACGGTGCAAAACGTTTCGTTGACATTTTTGTGTTTGTCGGGGAGAAAACTTACAAACATACAGTGCAGCACTTCAGAGTCACACTGCTAGCGATCAAAGATTTATGTAAATTTAACAAGCTGAACGCATTCTGTGCTGTACAGGAGACACGGCACGAGATTGACTGACAGTGGTCTACAGCCAATTGGGACGCAGAACACAATGTGCTATAAAAAAAAAACATGCAAAATTGCACAAAAAAAAATCAGAGAAACAGCGAGGCCGTGAAAGTTGAACCGCATTATAGCGAGGGAGCACTGTACATCACTTTTGGAATGTAGTAATTATGTTGCAGTAGAGGCAAAGATCAGGTTCCTCTCAAAGCTAGCAGTAGTTTTTCCTGACTAGTAAATATTTCTGCCACAAAGTTTACAAAGATAAGTCCAAACGGAGACGTCACACCTCTGTTAACTGTGTTGAAATAAAGTGACAATTAATAATCAAAGACAACACTGCATCCACCTGAAAAGCTTAACAGACACTCAGTTAAGTACAGATTCTGCAGCTCTGTGCCAAGTATTTGTTTTATTACCAGAGCATAAGAGTAGATTTTGTAGTGTTAGTAATATTACTTAATGTATTTTTTATGATGGCATTTAAATGTTTAATATTCTATGTACTCTTGGCAGCCCTGTGATGAGCTGTCCAGGGTGCACCCAGTGACAGCTCAAACAGGCCCCCATGACCCTCAGCTGGACAGGCCTTTAAGGGAAATGGATAAATAGTCTGACAGACATAAAGGGTCAATCACCCTGTGAGCAAGATGACATAAGAGACACGACTCACATGCTGATTTGGTGACAGTACGTACTGTGGGTTTGTCCTTGCTCCTAACGCTTATCAGGTTAACTTCATGTTCTCCAGTTAGCTCTAATCCTGCCTTTTTGCAGTATTGTGCTACAGTTACATGGGTAAAGTGTGTTGGACTGGTGGAGGAAACAAAGTGATATCCTTGTTAGGTCTTGAATAGCAGCACAGACATTACAAGAGCGAGACACACCACATGAAGAAATCTGAACTGAAATTGATGAGATGATTTTGGATCAGCAAAGACGGTGGTAGATGTCTAACTTCCAATGCAATAAGCTTTTAAAACCTTATTATGTGCAGAATGAGCAAACCTTTATATCAGATGCAGGGCCGTCCTGAGATGTTGGAGGGGCGGGTGCTCAAAGTTAACAAGGGGAACCAAGAACCAGGCTGAATGCCAACAACACACATTCATAAAGAATCTAATATTTCAAAAACAGTTTGTGTGCATGGATCTGTGTCCGGTTAGAAACCCACAGTCTGCAGCGGCTGTGGCCAAATTCTGGAAGACAGAAGACCCTAATTAGCGGTACGCATATTTATAAAAGACAATGTGCTTCTATCTGATTGGTCAAAAACTGTTTAGAAGGGCCGTGGTTTAGACTTAAGCCCCCTTATTGGCGCTCTCCTTCTCCTCCATCGGGTGCAGCTTCACCTAGGGATGGACACACACACACATCCACACACACACACACACACACACACTTTTCCCTGACCTATTATCCAGTTTCATGCGCCTAAGGTAGCAGCTATCTGCAAGAGCTACTGTTTCTTGACCTTGCTCTGGTTCTCTGTTGCAGTCCTGCACACAGCCTTCCACTAAGACTACACAAACAAGCCTTGATCGTGCGAATCTGTAACTTTTCTTCTTCTTTTTATTTTGAGTGCTCAGCATACAATTAACCATTAAAGTGATCTAAAATTTCACTACAGTCTCACTACAGTCAGTACCATTTGCCAGCACAGGTTTTGTAAACCAAATTTTTCTAGTCCTCACAAATCACATCATACTATATCATTATCATGGGGTGGGGACAATGCAAAGCAAATGTAGTTTTACCTGATGGGTACAATGTTACTGCTGCTGCTGCTGATAGTGCTGGAGGGCAGGGCTGTGCTGATCTCAGACTGTAGACATTAAAGAGTCCATAGGAGAGATGGGAGCTGATTAAACAAGTGTTTTGAGATAATTATAAAATGCAAAGATTGGTGACAGAGCTTGGAACCATAAGACAACAAAACTGTGGGAAATAAACTAGGCTCTGCCTGTGACTCACTCTTTGCCTCCCTTCCATCTCCTCATCTCATCTATCACTCTCCACCTGCTGTTCATCTGAGAACGAGGCACAATTTGCTATTTCATTAATCTATTATTTAATAATCCACACTTAACAACTCCTGCACCTAATCTATAATAATGCAATGATAGACAATGTTATAGAAGCAAAACATTGTGTTTATTATTGTTCTTATACTTGAATCGCTTTGCAATGCAACACCTGAGCTCTTTGTAATCCAGCTGCTGAGGGATCCACTGCCTGACACAGTGCCTTCTGTCACTGTTTCCTCCTCATTTACTTACAGTGCAAGTCTGGACAATGTTGTATCATGAGTAATAATTTTTAAAAAATCTATATACATAAAAACAAACACACACCCACACACACACACACACACACACACACACACACATACAGTGACATTTTATACCTTCTCCAGTATACTGTATATACTGTGGCCACAAGTTTACATCATAGTGCTGATCCAGAATCCTTCCCTTAGTATTTATTCCTAATTTGTTTGATTATCCACTCTGTGCATGCAGAACGCTTATTAAATGTTTAAACTGTAGACATAATATAATTTTGCTACTGTAAAATGAGCATTTTGTCATATTTGAAATATAAATCTAATATAATCGGTTTCCTAATGTATTTTCTTTAAAATACACTGTATAGTAATTATGATAATTGTAATTATGTGGATATGCATATTAGATAAATATAAGCCCTGCATAAAGGCAGGAAAAGCCCTGTACCTTACTTTTGTCAAGGTAAATGGCAGCATTTAGAGCTACGTGGCTCTTCCTTTGGGCGGAGCCAACCTCACTTCCTCCCTGGAGCTGCACCTGGAGCTCATTACCATGGATGTATTTAGGAGCAGATCGTCTGCTGACGAGCGTCAGTTCTTGGATCATTCATGTCACGTTGTTACTCTGAATTTGCACTCACCTTGTTGTCTCTCATTTTCACTCTTCTCCACGGAGAATATCCACTAACCGTCGCAGTAATCCACAGCCTGGCTGCTGGTCGAACTTGCCACCATAACTGCCTCAGCTCCAGCACAGACTCCAACTTCTCGCTTTCACCTACCTGCCTCCCTGGCTTCTCACCTGGACCTCAGGATTGGATCATTTTGGATCATTCACCCGGACCTCCACAGCTTTCCTCATGATTCACAGTACCATGTGTTTAGCTCTAATGTTGATGACTATTGTTGCCTTCACATATGTATATAGATTTTATATCTTTACTCCCCTGTCCCCATTCACTAGTGTTTCACATTGTTACTGAAACGATCACGTTTTGTAAAATAAACTTTATTCACGCCACTTTGGAGCCTCCGTGTTGAATCTGCATTTCAGGTCTGTTCAGTATTCTGGCCTCCCCGGCTGTGACAACTTTGAAATGTTCCCTACCACGGTGGACAGAGCTGCAGACACTCTGCCGTCGAGGGTGAGCGTTAGTCATCATGTGACTGATGCAAGCCAGATCCTTTTATTTAGCAAAATTGTGATTAATAGTTAAATGTTATTGTTGAGGGGCACAGACTAAAAAATAATAGGGCCCTTGGTGCACCCAAGAGGAAAGAAGCAGGTGCTCAACCCCCCCACCCACACCCACCTCCATCTGCACACGCCTGCTCAACTGAACATTATGTTTGTCCTGTTGTTATTTCCTGTTGACCACTGGAATGAAGGTCAGTTTAAATAATGCTGCTTACTTTGAGAAAGCGGTAATAGTTTGAATATACTTGGTGTTTATACTGGCTACGGTTTGAAAACCAGCCATGGCTCATGCAAGATGGCTGTATATTAAGTATATGCAGCACAGGTCAGCTGACCACAGCCTGTCTACAAAGAAAACTCGAAGTCACAACAGAAATTATTACATGAGTCATTTCATGTCATGATTTATTTCACTGAAGAACTTTCCAGTCCCACTTCAACCCCTGATTACTTACATATATGTTAAAACAAATTAAATTGATGTTTGAAGTAATTAAGACTAGAGCACATGGAAGCACACTTGACCAACAAAGCAAATATCTGTTTTTATTATGTCCAAGAGCAACTTGAGTGGCAACATCATGCTAAGCTTCACTGAGTCTGGACTGGTTTTATATTTGCTCCCCCACTATGTTCAATCACAGGCTCAGGGGAGGGAATTGACACTCTTCTCTGCCGAGACATGATTGATGCAATCAGTCCTGATCGTCAATCAGTCATACTGCAACCTTTACAGAAAAAAGCATGAAACAAACAAATGCTTATGGAGAGCTAGAGGGACAAATACTCAAACATCAAAGAACTGCTGTTGTGTTATTCAAATCTTTCCACAAGAAGGAAAAATATGTCCGAAAACCTATTGTGTAGTCCTCCTCATTTAAAAAAAATAAATATTGTATAGTCTTGTCAAATATGAATCTGTCCAACTCAATTAAAAAAAAAAGGTAAGGATAAATAATAATAAACATGTGGTGTTTTCAAATCTGTTCACGGGTTTTGTGACCACAGTGGTCTGGTATCCTGATAACATTGAACTGGCCCAAACCTACAGTATACCAAAGGCCACAATTTGACCCTTGACTGTCATCACTGACTCAGCATGAATAAAAGTTAGCCACAGGTCTGCATTACATGGCGAAGCTGTGTGGTGTTTTCTGACATTTGCGACACAATCTGGTAAGGCCATCTTGTCAGTACTAACC